>NC_138548.1:136079647-136544647 GCF_964273705.1 Natrix helvetica | reverse complement strand
CACTGGAGGTTTTTAAGAAGAGATTGGACAACCATTTGTCTGAAATGGTATAGGGGTTCCTGCCTGAGCAGGGGGGGTGGACTAGAAGACCTCTTCCAAGATGTGTAATTCTGTTATTGCTCATAATTATTCATTATTAACTACTTCATAGTTATCAGTAAGACAGACAAATTCCGTATTTTTCAGAGTATAAGACACACCGGAGTATAAGATGCAACAAGATTTTGAAGAGGCAAATTAAAAAAAAAAGTTTATGCACTCTGTAGACCTCCCAAAAACGGGCCCCATTTTTTGTCCAAAAAAGGGCACACATAGCCTTTAGGAGGCTTGTAGAGTGCTCCTGGGGGCTGGGTCCCCCAAAAATGAGCAAAAAATGACCTGTTTTTCGCAGAAATGGGCCCATTTTTTGTCAAAAAAAGGACATGCATAGCCTTTAGGTGGTTTATAGAGTGCTTCTGGGGGCTGGGGGGCAAAAATGAGCAACAAACGGCCCATTTTTTGCTCATTTTTGCCCTCCCCAGCCCTCAGGAGCACTCTGGAAACCTCCTAAAGGCTATGCACGGCCATTTTTGCAAAGGGGGTGGGGTTTTGGGAGACAAAAAATGCTGTATTTAGTGTATGAGACGCACCCAGATTTTCACCCTCTTTTTTGATATGTACCGTACTTTTAGGAGTATAAGATGCACCTTTTCCCCTCTTTTTTGAGGGAAAAAGGTACATCTTATACTCAGAAAAATACAGTACATATCAGCCTTATATGTACAGCTTGTCCTATCCATGCCCGTTCTCCTCCCTGGCAGATTAATATTTACTTACCTTCCAGCATGCTTACATGCATGGCATCATTGGCTTTCTTAGGAACACTAAGCATCACTTCCAAACCATCCTTGAGCTCTCCTTTTCCTTCTTCACAGCATGTTAAAAGCTCCTGGAAAAAATGCATAAACAAAACAAAACCCCTGGGTAAGTTTGTTGCCTTGTGATTGCAGCCAATCAAGTCATTTGCAGGATGTAAGTTAGTTTCTTCACAGCTATGACAATTGTCAAATACTTGAGTGTCTTTTTATATACTTCAGGAACTGTGACAGCCAGGAGACAGCAAGTTCTCTTATTAAAGCAACTGCAACAGTTTCATAATTAAGGGGTTATTAAGACTGAATGCCAAGTTGTGTGAAATAAAACTGTTTGATTCAACACTCCCATTTTTTAGATTGTGTAGTGGAGTGCTGTTTCAGTTCCCCTGATAATTGAGAAGATTAAATATTTCCATGGAAAAGGTAATTTGATATGATATACTACTATACTATTACTTAGTTAACCAGGATAAAGAAGGTTGGGAGGAGGGATTATTCTAATAACCATGAAGGTCAGTATCAAGGATAAATTCTACATTACTAAAGTAAATAAAAACTGAGAGTATAAATAATGAGCCAAAAAATCATGTTGTATATCATCTAGGTCAGTTACTTTTTTCCAGGAACTGTAAATAAAATTATCCCAATAGTCAAAGTATCTGTCTAACATTTTGAGATGACATAGTCTTATAGAAGTGCATATGGTTGTAAGTCTTGGTTCTAACTGAAGAAAATAATTATAGCAACCCCAAGTTAACCCTGGCATCCATTGGAAAATAGAGAGGGAAATATATATGCAGACAGTTCTGCAATACCTTGGCCTTGTCAACCTAGGCTTGCATGGATGAAAGGCCTTGTCTATTAAACTGAGACTTAAGCAGCGGTGGGTTCCTGCCAGTTCTAACTTCTTCTATAGAAGAGGTTCCATAAATCTACAGTGCTGTTTAGAACCGGTTCCAGCTCCCTCCCCCCCCCGCCCGTAAGCACATTGTCAAGATGAAGAGCGAGAGGAGGAATTCTGGGAGTTGAAGTCCACAAGTCTTAAAGCTGTCAAGTTTGAACACCTCTGGGTTTTTTTTTTCTAAAGGGTTAGGGGTGCAAGGGTCTTGTAACTTGAGAGCTTTAAGACTTGCACACTTCAATGCCAGAGTTCCTGAGCCAACATGACTGGAGGAGGAATTCTGGGAGATGAAGTCCACAAGCCTTAAAGCTGTCAAGTTTGAACACCCCTGGGGGTTGTTTTTCTAAAGGGTTAGGGGTGCAAGAGTCTTGTAACTTGACAGCATTAAGACTTGCGTGCTTCAAATGCCAGAGTTTCTGAGCCAACATTTTGGTTGCTAAGCAAGAGCGTTGTTAAGTGAGTTTCACCACATTTTACAAGTTGGCCACACCCATCCAGTCACATGGCTGGCAAGCCATTCCCACCTGGTCACATGGCTAGCAAGCCACTCCCACAAAGCAGGCCACACCTACAGAAGTTCTAAAAATGTTTGAAACCCATCACTGGCCTTAAGTTACCACCTGGGTCACTATTCATTCTTAGATTATTTAAATAAGGCAGCAACCTGTTCAAACCTAGTAAAATGTTTTAATATCTTCCTTCTCTGTTATATCTGTGGGATCACCTTCCTTCTTTACTTGTCCAATAAATGTTGAAGGAGAAAATGACCTCTCTGTGCCTGGCTCTCTTTATTAGATTGAGCAATACCCTAACCTCTTCTCTACATGTCTCTCTCTTACATGATTCCAACTGATCCTTCTATATTCAGCCTCCATCCCAATTGGCTTTCTTCACCTTTCATGATCAGCCAAGTCTCTTCTTCCTATTTTCAGCATTTCTGAACTAGTATTAGCCCAGGAAGCAGGATCTAACCCCTTTTCTAATTGTCTATCCTTCCTTTGACTTAACAGGCTGAGGCAGGACCTCAGTTTCCACAGAAGGAACACTAGCATCAACATGGGCAGCGGTACCCTCAGACTTTTCCATCTCTAATTGCAGAGTATAACTTCTGGTTCAATGTCTTTTTTCAGAGGTCGATATTCTGGACAGTGCCTGCAGGGTAGGGGATGAATGTGCTCCCAATTGTTTTTTCTGTAGAGATAGTCCTTGACATATGACCACAGTTGAGCCCAAAATTTATGCTGCTAAGTGAGATGGTTTTTAAGTGAGTTTTCCCTCATTTTACGACCTTTCTTGCCACAGTTGCTAAGTGAATCATTGCAGTTATTAAGTTACTAACATGATTGTTAAGCGAATCTGGCTTCCCCATTGACTTTGCTTGTCAGGGGGTTAAAAA
Source organism: Natrix helvetica (assembly GCF_964273705.1). Classification (NCBI taxonomy): domain Eukaryota; kingdom Metazoa; phylum Chordata; class Lepidosauria; order Squamata; family Natricidae; genus Natrix; species Natrix helvetica. Next base: position 136,541,496 of record NC_138548.1, on the reverse strand, counting down.
GGTGATCACATGATCCAAGGACACTGCAACTGTCATAAATATGAATCCGTTGTCAAGCATCCAAATTTGGATCATGTGATCACAGGGGTTCTGCAACAGTCATTTGAAAAAAACCAGTCATAAGTCACTTTTCAGTGCCATGGTAACTTTGATTACTAAACAAATGGTTGTAAGTTGAGGACTATCTAATGCCCATTCTTTTTTCCTTTTCATTTGTAGCATTAATAGGCCTCCTTGAGTTCGAGGCAATTCCACCATTGCCACCAATTATTGCAGGGTGGATTATTATTTTTTGAGACACCAGACTCAATAGGCAAAAAGCATTTGAAATTTATATGGTTAGATTTTTGTATCTCCCTTCATTGGGGGGCGGGGGGGAAGGGAGGTATTTTCATTTTACAAAAGAAAAGCTTACAAATTAGAAAAGAAATGGTAAGTTAATAAACTACCAGTAGTTCAGCAATTAATCTTAATAAAACCAAAAACTCTATAAAGCCTTAGTAAGACCACACCTAGAGTACTGCATCCAGTTTTGGTCACCACACTACAAAAAAGATGTTGAGACTCTAGAAAAAGCGCATAAAAGAGCAACCAGGATGATTATGTGACTGGAGATTAAAACATATGAAGAACGGTTATAGGAACTGGGCATGGCTAGTCTAGTGAAGAGATGGACCAGGGGAGACAGTGTTCCAATATTTGAGGGGCTGTCACAGAGAGGAGGGGGTCAAGCTATTTTCTAAGGCACCTGAAGGCTAGACAAGGAATAATGGATGGAAACTGAACAAGGACAGATTCAACCTAGAAATAAGGAGAAACTTTCTGACAGTGAGAAAAATCAACCAATGGAACAGAAGTTGCCTTCGGATGTTGTGGGAGCTTCATCACTGGAGGCTTTCAAGAAGAGACTGCACTGTCATCTGTCAGAAATGGTATAGGGTCTCCTGCTTGGATGGAGGGTTGAACTAGATGACCTACAAGGTCCCTTCCAACTCTGTTAATCTTGTCTGTTAATCTGTATTTTCTGTTTTAACCAATTATTTTTATGCGCTCTTTATCTGTAGAATATTTTGTATAATACCTGTACAAAGTCCAATTTGTAGGAGCCTGGGGAGGGCGAAAAGAGCCTCCCCCCCCGGAGGCCCTTCGGAAGCTTCATGAGCTTCCCTGACGCCTTCAGAGCGCTCAAAACGACCCTCCAAGCAAACCGGAAGTCACTCCGGCTTGCTCGGAGGTTCGTTTTAAGCACTCCGAAGGCTTCAGGGACCGTTTGGACGGGGGGCGTCCGGGGGGGGGGAGGTTGTTTTCACCCTCCCCAGCCTGGGGAGGGCAAAAAAGCATGTAAAAAGGGGGGGGAGTGCCTGTAGTGCGCACATGTGCACTGGGAGGTCACGCATTGTATTATGGTTGCAGCACGCCCGCACACAAACCCCCCTGCGCTCCCCCCACTTATGGCACACGAGCCAAAAAAGGTTCGCCATCGCTGGTTTATTGAGTGACCTTAGTATGAAGACTCTAGAAAAAGCGCATAGAAGAGCAACCAGGATGATTATGTGACTGGAGATTAAAACATATGAAGAACGGTTATAGGAACTGGGCATGGCTAGTCTAGTGAAGAGATGGACCAGAGGAGACAGTGTTCCAATATTTGAGGGGCTGTCACAGAGAGGAGGGGGTCAAGCTATTTTCTAAGGCACCTGAAGGCTAGACAAGGAATAATGGATGGAAACTGAACAAGGACAGATTCAACCTAGAAATAAGGAGAAACTTTCTGACAGTGAGAAAAATCAACCAATGGAACAGAAGTTGCCTTCGGATGTTGTGGGAGCTTCATCACTGGAGGCTTTCAAGAAGAGACTGCACTGTCATCTGTCAGAAATGGTATAGGGTCTCCTGCTTGGATGGAGGGTTGAACTAGATGACCTACAAGGTCCCTTCCAACTCTGTTAATCTTGTCTGTTAATCTGTATTTTCTGTTTTAACCAATTATTTTTATGCGCTCTTTATCTGTAGAATATTTTGTATAATACCTGTACAAAGTCCAATTTCACTATATTCTCATATCTTTCTCTTCTGTGCCTTAAATGCATTTTGTTTATTGCCGACATCTATATTTCTGTGATCTAAACCCCTGAACTGCCACTATCTATGCAGCAACATTTTTTTAGAAATCAGTTTGTATTTCATCATTTTTAGTTTCCTTTCCCGTTCTGTCGAAGTTATTTTTTCCTTCCTCTTTTCAGCTTCTTTATTCTTGGCTTGGCTTCTTGACCTTTTTTCCTCTTTTGAATCTTGACTCCAGCTGAGAAAAATGGCTTGAAGACTTTTTACCTGATGCCTCTCTGAGAGAAGGAAATAAACTCGGTTTTCTCTTTAGTTTTCTCAGCTGCTGCCTCCTTTCTTAGTGCCTCTTTCTTGACAGGGTTACCTAGCCTTTGGTTTCACCCATTACTTTAACTCCTAGGCTTTGGCTCAATTTCTTCATGGGCTCTGTGGCTGTAGAGTTCCCAAGCAAGCCACCTTGTCTTCCTCTTCTCTCTCTTCCCTACCTCCCCCCAACACTGCTACTTGATTGGCAACTGCGTTATCCTGGCAATGGAGGAAGGATAAGAAGAGAGTAGGAACAAGAAACACAAGGGCTCATAATCTCCAGACAGTCCTTCCGCATCTTCTTCGACATCCACTTTATAAATATAGGTAGTCCTTGACTTACAACAGTTTATTGCAGTGATGGCGAACCTATGGCATGCGTGCCACAGGTGGCACGCGGAGCCATTTGTCAGGGCACGTGAGGCGCTGCCCTGTCAGCTGGCCAGTGCGCATGCGCACGCTGGCCAGCTGAGTTCACCTTTTTTAAAAGCCATTTTTCGCCCTCCCCAGGCTCCAGAGGCTTTATAGGAGCCCGGGGAGGGCGAAAAGAGCCTCCCCCCCGGAGGCCCTTCGGAAGCTTCATGAGCTTCCCTGACGCCTTCAGAGCGCTCAAAACGACCCTCCAAGCAAACCGGAAGTCACTCCGGCTTGCTCGGAGGTTCGTTTTAAGCACTCCGAAGGCTTCAGGGACCGTTTGGACGGGGGGCGTCCGGGGGGGGAGGTTGTTTTCACCCTCCCCAGCCTGGGGAGGGCAAAAAAGCATGTAAAAAGGGGGGGAGTGCCTGTAGTGCGCACATGTGCACTGGGAGGTCACGCATTGTATTATGGTTGCAGCACGCCCGCACACAAACCCCCCTGCGCTCCCCCCACTTATGGCACACGAGCCAAAAAAGGTTCGCCATCGCTGGTTTATTGAGTGACCTTAGTATGAAGCAGTGGTGGGTTGCCAACCGGTTTACTACTGGTTCGCTCATGCTCGTGTGTGCACTTGCGCATGCACACAATACTTCTGCGTATGCACAGAAGTGTCCAGGTGGGTGGGCAGAGCTTCCTGCCGCTGCTACTGGTTCGGCCGAACTGGGCTGAACCGGCAGCAACCCACCTCTGGTATGAAGTATATAAATACATATCAGAATAACAACAAAATCAATGGCATACCTTTAATAAAAGTTGATACTTTGTAATCCTCTGGACAGGCTTGATCAAATATGAGGAAATGGAGTTGGCCAGACCATGCCTTTGTTGAATTTCCTTCAAAAAAAGTAAAAACAACACTAAGCTTTCCCAAAAGATGATAAAACAGATAACAGGAATGTAACAAAAAAGATTTTCAGATTCTTTAGCAATTTAAAAATCCACAAATAGTTTTTTTTTAATTAAAAAAGTATGTGATAGGCAAATCTTGTAACTTCTGCTCTCTTTCCTATCATCATTTAGAAAGAACCAATTGATGCAAGTATGCTGATGTTATTTAAATGCCTTAGGACCTGAAGCGTATCTCTGATGCTCAATGCAGAAATGTGCTATAGAATCTGATGCTATCTTTTTTTAAGCCAGTTGAACCAAAACCAAAATTGAGTTAATTTAAATTAACTAGCTATTATGATCAATTTTGTTTCTTCCATTAATTTAAAGGACAAATGGCCCCAATTGATCTAGGTTTTTTTTATTTTCGTTACTGCTCCCCGCTCCCTTCTTCTTCATCACATTGAATATTAAGATACCCTCTAATTTCTGTATGGCGAAAAAAAATCTTACGTTTTTTTAAACAAGGGAGTCAGGAAGCACATAAGGCAGATATATATATATATATATATATATATATATATATATATATATATATATATATATATATATATATATATATATATATATATATATATATATATATATATATATATATATATATATATATATATATATATAATCAGTGACGTGCGGTGAGGTTTATGACTGGTGAGGCACTGACACAGTGCTGAGTTTCAAATATTTTTAGACTTGTGGACTTCAACTCCCAGAATTCCACAGCCAGGCATGCTCAGTTCCGATTTAAAGTGACAGCATTTGTTTTTCTCCTTTGCTCCTTCTTTCTTTTTCTTTTTCTTCTCCTTCCCTTCCTTCCTCCCTCTCTCCCTTCCTCCCCCTCTCTCAAACACACACACACACACAAGTTGGATTGGACTATCTCTCCTACCCCTTCCCTCTCTCACTCATTCTCAAACAAACCCCTCCACACACAAAAGTTGGATTGGATATCTTTTCCAGTGGCTTGAAAGCAGCTCCTCTGCCATCCCCCCCCCATTCCCCTGCTGCCTTTCCCAAACACCTCCACCATTGCAAATGCAGCCTGCTGTCTGGGTGGGAAATGCCTGGAACACAATAAAGCCCACCTACCACCTCCTGCTGGCAGGCTGGGGTGAGAGGAGAGGCAGAGAAGCTGGAGGGGAGCCGAGCGGAGCCGAGCCTTCCAAAAGAAAGAGGCTGGGGGGAAGTGTGTGTACTACAGCATGGCTCTTTGCCTGGCTTCCTGCCTCCTCCTGTGGTCTCCTCAGTGCTCGCTTGTGCTCTCCCTCCCCAAGTGTAGTTTGATTGCAGGTGGAGCCACGTTGCCTTTTCAAACTTGTAATCAGTGAAGCTGGGCGAGATTTTTATATAGTTTTATCCAGCTGTGTGTGTGTGAGAGAGAAATGAATGGGGGCCTGGGGAGGAAGTCACTACACTTGGGGAGGGAGAGCACCAGTGAGGTTAAGCAGAGTCATCCACGGTGAGGCAGCAACTAGCTTTCCTTTTACTTTTTTTTTTCATGATGAGAGTGGTGAGGCTGTGCCTCACTTGCCTCACCTGACTGCACGTATATATATATATATATATATATATATATATATATATATATATATATATATATATATATATATATATATATATATATATATATATATATATATATATATATATATATATATATATATATATATATATATATATATATATATATATATATATATATATATATATATATATATATATATATATATATATATATATATATATATATATATATATATATATATATATATATATATATATATATATATATATATAGCCTAAATTAAATCTGGCCCGAGCTAATATTTAAAATAGGAAGGAGCTCTAAGTTCAAGAACTTCCAGAGAATCACTATTTGCTCACCTCTGATTATTAGGCCTCATGATTCACCACTGTGAATTATGGTCTTTGGGGATTTTCTCTTGTCAGCTGCCTCCTAAGTTTAAAACTTCTGTGATCAGCATGGATAAGTTTAACTTGTTTTTGTGATTCAATTAACAACCCAATTCACTGGCTCTCTTGCTGAGAAGTAATAATCTTCATCCATGAGATGAGTGAGACACAGAAGAATATTCTGCAAACATGAATGCCAATAATTTGGGTGCCTTGTTCCCTTTAGTATTAGGCCCTCTGCTGGTCAATGCATTGAACTATCCTATATATTTTGACCAAGCTAACAAGGATAATTGCAAAAAACTTATTTCTATAGAATCTTGTTCAATTAAACATTAACATGTTACTTTCTTTTTCTTTTCTTCCTTTAGTTGAAATGATTGAACCAAATATGGTTCTAATCCAAGGTAAGATTTGAGTAAAGTAGTATGAAATCTCTTCGGAATTGATCTTGGTTTGGGATGACATGGTTTTCTTGCAAAAATATTTAAAGTTGTTGGCTGCTGCCCTTTTTAAAGCTATTTTAATTCTCAATTTGGTGTGCCACTTCTATATAGGGGTTTATTAATAATTATGCTAAACAGAGTAACTAAAGCGAACATCTACCTTGTGTACCAATAACTGATTGTTATTCAATGAGACAAATAAGAACATCTTGCCCTATTTGGGATTAGAGGCAAGAAAGTAGTAGAATGTTCAATGGAACAAAAGAAAGGGAAGGGAAAAAAAAAATGAAAAGTACCCATAATGCTTTGGAATGCAATTTTTACATGAAATTTTCCTTTTGCAATTCCTGTTTGCATCAGAGAATTGGGAGTTGGTCACAAAAACCTACTGTTTATCTAATTTAGCATTGAATCATAATTACTAATTACTCAATGTTATTTTTTTAAAATAATCCACACTCTTAAATACTGTGATACAGACTAAAATATTCCCAAATGATTGAGATGCATTTGCATTGTAAATTATCAATTTAATGAACAGTCCAATGAATAGGTGGGTTTATTAATTACTGAAACAGATGCAAATGTATCATGGCTAGTTATTATTTTTTTAAAAAAAGACTTCGTTGCAAGAATGCAACAAAGAATTTAATAGCATATGACCATCAAAATAATCTTAATTTTACCTATTTTTTTCTATCTCCCTAGCAATCAACATAATTATTTTGACTCAGACAAATGCATTATCCCCTAGCCACTTCTATGACTTCTGCTGTAGAATCTGGTCATGCAACTATTTATACAAATGAAGTAGTATTTGTGTGATAAAAATGAAATGGTAAGGCAATTACTTTCTTTGTGTACTGGCATAAGTTTGGATAATTTGATTTTCATTCATAGCTTTTTTATTTTTGCTGTGTTATGTCAGAGACAGATATACACAAAGCCCCCAAAAGGAAGTGACATTCCATTCTAAGCTTTTTTGATGATGCTCATTTGCTCATTTATAGGCAAACCCTTGAAATCCTTGCAACCTGACTGAATCTAAACTAGAGTTCTCCTCAACTCTTTCAGACAATTTTCTTGAGGGATTGCAAATGTGTGAGAAAGAACTATTCAAAGTATTTTTTTCCCCAGAGAGAAAGGTGAATTTATACTTCGCTGATATTGCTAGCTTCTTTCAATCTGAAAATCGGAGAATATATTTGGTACTTTTCTAAGAAAAAGCAACAACTACAGCAATCTTAGTGTTCTCTACCTGTAACATTACACATGGTCTTAGATACACCCAGCGGAATTCAAGATTTCTTTGTTTCAGTCAGTAATGGGGGGGGGGGGGAATCAAATCACAGATTTATTCAAAAGAGAAAAGGAAGGTGGTGAGAGAAAAGATGGGAACCAAACAGCAGCACATATCTCTTTCTAGGTAAGAGGAGCAGTAAATTGTCCTTACTTCAAAGAATGTTCCTGCGTGCTCTAGGATCAATTGGCTGGAATCAGGTTTGTTTTTACAGTAGGTAACATACATCTGAAACTTATCTGCCTGAAAAATTAATATTAAGAGAGAAAGGAAGGCAAGATTAGGAGATGTGGTTGGGCTATCCATTTGGCTTCCACTGGAATATTATAAATCCATCTCTTTTAGATGGATATATTTCAGAATAGTAAAAAAGAATATTTATTTAGCTTCAGAATGCAATATTACATACAAGGAAGGAATAGATATGATGAAATCACTTAGAACCTTGAAATCTTATATATATATATATTGTACTGGCCATATTTCCATGGCCAGTGTGTGTGTGTGCGCGCGCGCGCATGTGCACACACGTGCGTGCGTGCACACACACACACACGCACACACACACTGGCCATGGAAATATCAGTACAACTCATAGTAGGAGCTAATCAGAATTAATTAGATTAAATGATATTTCCCGAAAGTCTCCCAATCCAAGTTTTGTAGTAACATATGGCTTCTGCCCACTTTCAATGTTTTGCAACATATGTACATCTATATCATAAAGAACTAGAACACAGTAAGGTAAAAGAGTATAGTTCATTTCAGTAGCTCTCAATGAAGAACAAAATTAATGATGCTATTTTATTCCTTTCGGCAATATATTGTATTTCTCTGACAAACTTCCTGGCTTGAAATGATTCACCTAATATTTTAACACACTTACAGTATATACTGCACTGATCTCATGAAGCTTTGGAAGCAGGTAGATGTTATATGATGAGTTATACCTACCAATGGGCAAGCAATGATTTAAATGAATAATATGCTTACTGTTTAAGAAAAAAAACATCTTAATGCAACAAAGTACAATCCACCCAGATTTGCTCAAAGAATACCAGATGTCTCCTGGAACAGTTTAAAAAAGTGAAGTTAACAGCCACAATGGCTTAGTCTCATGCAATGCACATAGAAAATGAAAAGCCTTTAATCACAAAGTTGCAGCTATTATCTTGACTTTTATGCTACTAGCCATGACTGCTCCTGAAGAATACCTTAAGTTTCAGGAGTGTATTAGAATAAGCAGGGTTTGGGGGACAGGAAAGGAATAATTTAAGCTGCTAGCATGACTATATATCAGACAAAGAGTGAACATAATTTATCATTTTGACCTCTTTAAAGATGTACAAAACCTAAATACAAATGTATAAAACCTTCAAAAGTAAAGAATAATATATTTGGACTTATTACCCAGGTGACAAAGCAGTGACCAACATCTTCAGGAAGTTGTTCGTATTTTTCCAGTTCTTTCAAAAAAATACTGGAAAGAAATGAAAACAAAGGTAGAAATTAGTCATAGTATATTTTCTTTACTGGGCAGCCAAACATGCAATGGGTATTGGATAAGCAGCTCTGAACTTAACCTTCCCAATGTCTTTTTCATCTTTTACTCCTTTATTGTTTTACGTGAGGGGCAAATGGAGCATAATGCTTATGCTATTGAACAGATTCTCTTTATGGGATTAACATTCTCACTAAAATTTTATTTATGTTTATTTAGTTTTTTCAGTACTACAGAACCTGTCCCATTCCTAGCAGCCCTGAGGAAGGAAACCACAGAATCAAAGAAAACATTTATTTTTAAAAGAAGTACACAATATGGGAAATATCTATCTCAGGGACTCTCTCCAGTTGTTTTTGTCCATCTGGTTTAGTCCAGGAAGGTCGATGCATCCTGGTTTCTGTCATTTTGTGGAACTCAGGTTGCAATTTCAGGAGAACTTTCTAATAGAATTACAATATAAGAGTTGGAAGAGACCTTGGAGGACTTCTAATCCAACCTTCTGCTCAGGCAGGAAACCCTATACCTTTTCAGACAAATGGTTGTCCAATCTCTTGTTAAAAAAGCCTCCAGTGCTGGAGAGAACCTCCTTAGTTCTAGGTTGCTTCTCTCCTTGATTACTTTGCCTTGCCTTCAGGTGCTTTGGAGGATAGGTTGACCCAACAGAATGACCTTCCCCCGCACCCCTAAGATTCATGTAGCTCCCACCCTAATGTTGTTCAGGAAACTATTGAAGATTTGATATTCCTCCCAGGCCTTGGGACACCATGAGTTTTGCTTTGTTTTGTTTTGCTTGGTTTTTGTTTTGATTACTTCGTTCTTCCAGGCTATTGTATCTTTGATATGTTTTTTTTTAAAATGGTTCCTAGTTATAAGTTGCCAGAGTTGTCCAGGAGTCTATAAATATAACTTAATTGAATATACAGATTTTTAAAAGCTATCACTTAAATAAACCATTCAACAAGTTGCCAGGAGATTGTATAACACGGACATGTAATAGGGATGGATTCTTACTCCAAAATGTATTTAAGCCACGTATTCAGAAATGTCAGACATTCTCTTTCTAGCTTTCATGATTAAGAATCCTTTTGCAAAAGTTTATATACAATTGTATTTTAATAAATGTGCTTTTTATTGTTCATGGTCTCCTTGTTTCTATATGAGAGTTTTTTGTTTCTCACATAAACAGATGAAATTAAGGTAAATTTCATGCTCAAGTAAGACTCAATTAAACAGAATAGGATAGGACAAATTGATGGGCAGCCTACTTGTCATGATACTTTACTTATAGATCCTGTAAGGAGATAGTCAAAGTTAGGTGTTCATTGAAATGTGTGGCTTTTGAACAGCTACTTCACATAATTGTACAAACAGAATGCTAGTTTTAGCTGCATTGGTGTTTGCAGCTTTTGCCTAATTTTCTTTATAGGGAATTCCCATTTTGAGAAAAGGGGTGCCATGACTGCACTAAGCTTTATAGTAGATCTTGTCAAAATTACTTATTCACTGTCAACCTGGTACCCTTTGACTTACTCAATGAATCAACATAGTAACAACCATCAACAGTCAAGTATTAGTGTTACTCTGATGAATACAGAACCCCCATCATTAAAGCCAATTAGGCTAGATAAATTTCATTTCTAATCCTGTTGACTAGTAATTAATTTTCATCTGCAGCAATACAATTTAAGGCATAGAATGGAGTAGCTACCAACGGCAAGGGCCAAGAGAGATTGGTGTTGCAACTTCTTCTTCCATGTCAACTTCCAGACATATCACTTATTTATTTATTTATTATTCATATTTATAGACCGCCCCCTCTCCCGAAAGGGACTCGGGGCGGTGTACAGTCACTAAAATACGTTATAAAATACATACAAAACAGTTAAATAATTAAATACGTAGGTGGAGGAGGTTGCAAGACTGTACATAGAATAATAAATATTAAATATAGTATATAGTGTATTAAAAACTTTTTAAAACCCCAAACCCAATTAAAATGAATAAATCCCCGGGAGGTAGAACTAAGAAAGTGCCAGGCCAGCTGATTGAAATAGGTGAGTCTTTAACTTTTGCCGGAAGGAACGGAGGTCGGTGGTAGTTCGAATGTCAGGGGGGAGGTCATTCCAGAGGGTTGGGCCCATCACAGAGAAGGATCTACTCCTAGGTGTCGCCCGCTGGCATTGACTAGCAGACGGCACCAGGAGGAGCCCCTCTCTGTGTGAGCGGATAGGTCGCAGGGACGTGTGTGGTAGGATGCGATCCTGCAGGTAACTAGGTCCACTGCCATGGAGCGCTTTAAAGATGGTGATCAATACCTTGAAACGCACCCGAAAGGCCACAGGTAGCCAGTGCAGCTCGCGCAGGAGAGGTGTTACGTGGGAGTAACGTGTACTTCCCATAATAACCCGCGCGGCTGCGTTCTGAACTAGCTGCAGTCTCCAGACGCGTCCCAAGGGAAGCCCCATGTAGAGAGAATACATGGCAGAATATCGTTTTGGCCTCCTGTACAGCCAAACATCATATTATATGTCTTAGTGGGAAGCCTAATTACATCACACAGACACTATGTCTATCATGAGTATGATAGAACTGTCTCAGAAACAATAATGCCATGATCTTTTATGTAGGAATTGTAGCTTGCATATTCAGTGATGTGAAAGAATAACATATCTCAACATGTTTAGAAAACATACTTGTTATGAAAGTCATATATTTCCTGGATGTTTCCAAATATTATGTGTTCCTTGTTCAGAATCCCTTGTGGTATCTCCTCTACTCCACTGGTCATTTCCCAAAGGTAAGTCTAGAAAACAATGTGTATTATACATTTATTTATTTTACAAATTTGTACAGTTCTTAAGCACAGAAGAAATTATATATAGCCAATATATATATATATATATAATATGCTATTTATATGCTATTTATTTTTCTTGATAAAAGGAGAGACTATCTGAGAAAAGTTCAGTATACAAACACCATAAAGGAGGGGTCACCAACCCTCAGGCCATGGCCCACTACCAGGCTGCGGCCCATTTAGAAGACGGCTGTGGACGTGACATGTGCATGTGTGTGCAGCACATACAACAGGCCCGCATGTCCACCGCTTGGAACTGTGTGCGCATACACTCACCCACTGCTTGCACGGAACCATCCCCTTTTCTCCCCCCTGCTGGTCTGCAAAGTCGGAAAGGTTGGAGACCACTGCCGTAAACTGTTCAGTGGTGTGAATTATCTGAATAATCCAAAAGGAACTGCAGGCCAATATTGTCACTCTCTTTTTATGCTAAACACAGAGAAATGGTCCTGTAGCGATTAAAAAATTGGACCAAGACCAGGCAGGCTTAGAATCAAGTCTAGTTTCAGTCATATAATCTCTCAAGAGAAGTTACTCCAAAGGTTTACTGGGAACAGTGGTGGAAGGGACATTATATGTGATCCCTTTCCACCAGTTGAAGGAAATAAGAATATAATAATATTGAGGGGAAAAAGAATATAATAATAAATAATTCAAAACTCTAGTAGTGAAGAAAATCTTTCAAATTCAAAGCACCAGCTCCAGAACATTTATTTTGTGTTCGAAACACAGGTGTCTAATTGTTTGGGAATTGTTTCAAACCAACACACTTCTGTCTCAAATTTGAAATAATCTGCTTACAACGCTTCCCAAACAGTCAAAGCAGCCCATTCTGCATAAGGAACGGCTGCTTTAAATTCAAGATGGGGAATTTTGAATTTGAAATGTTTTGAACATCCTACAAAATCCTTTCTCCAATCTGAATGCCACATATTCTCTCTCCTTCACTTACTCAGCTAAGTACAGTACAATACATCTACCGAACACGTAACGCACCAGTTTGATCACATCATTTCTATTTATATTCCCCATAATTCCACTTATGTCGGCAGTCTGTCATAAGTACCTGTTGTGAACAAAGCTTTGTCAATCATTCACAGCAGTGCTGGCTGCTTGAATATTACATATTCTCATGAGGGAGAGAAGTTTTTGCTACATACAGAGAGGGTAAGATAACCTAGAGACAAATCATGATTACTCCCTTTAAAACCAAGGGCAGAATTCAAGCTGAAACAAAGCTGCAGAAGGGTGGGAGTTTATCACCTTTTCCAAATCCTCTGATTCAAGCTTGAAATTCCCCCCCTCAAAAAAGGTGGAGGAGAAATCCATCTATACTGAGTTCTTGATGTTTCTCTGCTATTCTAGAATGTTCTTTATTTCCTCTATACAAATTAAGGAATTGTATGTAATTCCATTATTTATGCTTAGTGAAAACATGTCTGAAAAGAATATTCTTGGGGATTGTAGTATTTTGTACTTTCACCCTGTGATCTATAATATTCTTGCTGCATTTGAAACAGATCACTATCATTTTGTGACCTGTCTGGAGCATTGTGTTGTTGGGCTATTGTTTGTTTTGTGTTGTAATGCTCTTTTAATTTCTGTCCCATGATCAGAACAGCTCGGTGTTGGCGCTTTAATACTAACAAATACAAAGATATTTTAAAAAAATTATTATTTCTTAACCACTTTGATGAAAGATAAACGTTTCTCTAGCTTGTGTCCACATGGAGACCCCTTTTGGCTTTTTACTTGAGGAAGACAAAAATGAAGTTTTAGGATTTGCTAATTAGATTTGTTATGATTATAGAAATATTGTGTGTGGTTTAGAAAGGCAAAGATGATAATTGAAAAAAAAACCTTTAATAAAAATTATAAAATATATTTATGCAAAAGGAAGGCAGATTTTAAAGGTTTGTTTACATTTAAAATAAATAGCTATTTTGCTATATCGCTTTAGTTTGCATTATTTAGATTGCATAGTTTATATGATATTTTTATTTTAATTTATAGTACAAGGTTACTTTATTATATATTTATACATTTACTAAAGAAAGTTGGAAGTCATTCTTTTTCTTTTTCTTTTTCTTCTCTTTTCATTTCTTAACTTTTCCCCATTCCAATCCCTTCATTTCTTTTCATTAATGTCTTTTCATTAATTTGTATTTTGCCTTCCTTTGAAATTTAATAAAGTTGGTTTTAAAAAATAAAAACATGTATCACTTCCTTTTTTAAAAAAAATAAACTCTCATTACATTTATTTTGTAAGAACAGTCTGTCTGCCAAGATTGTAGGAAGGAAGGTGGTAGAATTATATGATCAGGAAGTTCAATATGGACATGTCGCATTTTGACATTTCAATTGTTCAGTACAGGCTGTGAGAACCATATTTCTTTCACATACACACACCCCACACCCCATGAGAGGGTGGATGCCAAGTGAGGTGCCCTTTCAAAAATAGGTGCTGGCAGCAAAAAACCACTAATTTACCACCCTAAAGCAGAAGAAATGAACCAGGTTTCCCCCTTTTTTTTATTTAAGTCACATTTGCTATAATGGCCAACAATCTGTAATACTACCACTGAAATAAAAATCATTATTATTTTTCAAATCATACAGTATACAACAAATCATTACACCATATGGGCTGTATATAAAACATTGCATTTATTCTTGCAAGGTTACCATACCTCTAAACATTCATGCAGGTCCCTAACGTAGGCCTTCTCGGTCTGAAGCAATTCAGCCATAATGAACCTACAAGGAGAAATGGTTTTGCGTAACTATGTAGAACAAGCACACAGACCCCAACACAATCTCTCAGTTTTGCCTGTCTCACAGTCGTGCTGATAACATTTCTGAGAGAGAATTATGAAGTCTGCCTTAAGCCTTTTGTAGAAAAGATGAGCTGAAGTATAATATATAAATATATGAATAAAACACAAGAGAAGATGAAGATATATATGTGTCTGGAATGATGGATGTTAAATATTTCTGCAGTATAATTGCACTATTTTTTTCTCTTACTGAGAGTTCTCAGACTTTAATAGATTACTATTTTCTTTCAATGTTCAAACACTCTATTTAGAACACATTGGAATATGAATGCATTTGAATTTGTTGGGCAATATAGTTATCTTGACATTACTATGTAATTTACATAATAATTAATATTTCAGAGACCAAAATTTCTGGAACCCAGAAGAAATACCATTGTTGTAATTTCATTGAAGTAATACATTTTGTGCTTTTAACTTGATAAATTGGAAAAAAAAAACATTTCGTTCCAGACCAATGAACAAATAAAGAACAAAAGAGAATACAATCTCTAACATAATGTTCTGTCACACTGCATTTTGATCTAGTGCCTTTTTTGCTTCCTTGCCAATAGCATCACTATTTTTTAAACCATTAAATGAAAACAGGCGACAATAAAGCATGGAACAATACTCCTTCTGATCATGGGAAAATTGAAGATCAAACTGAACAAGAAACAATTTCTTGGCTAGTTCCCAATGAATAATCCCTTAGAATACTGAGATTTCCTCAGTAACAAGCACAATAGCAATTGCTACATGCTTGTAAATATTTTATTGTTTCAAACACATCTGCAACAAAATATGCATGTAACATGTCATTACCCAAAACAAAATAGATGTGCCCTTTTCCGAAATGCAATAACAACCACAAGCACCACCATAACAGCAACATAATCATCATCATCTGGATTGGATTTATCCCAGACTTTCTGTATCCATATGATTACATGTTGTTCTTCTTCTATCTGTGTTCTGGCCATTTGCCAGAATAACATTCAGTACAAATGTACAGAACATGATATTCTAGCTGCCTCACATCTGGGTGAGCTTGCTGACATGCTGAGAAGAAGCGGTTGCTTTTTGCGAATTGATATATTACTGAGCCACCTGATTCTCACCACTTACTCTTTTTTTCTAGCCGACTTTCTCTTTTCTTCATTGGCTTCATGACTGGCATCACGTAGCCTTACTTCACGATCAGACAGACTTGCTGGAATGATGTCCAACTCCAGATCTTTATTATCCTGAAAAATGCAGTGACACGGAGCTTTAATAAATCGTTATGGTTTGTGAGTGAATGAATAAATGCAAAAATGTACTTGCAAAGTAAAAGAGATGAAAGGAAAACAGTAGCACTGGAAGAAAATATTGCACAGTGCAAAAAGGCCAAATGCACCAATATATTTATGACTAATTAGTTAAAGGCATATCAGATCGGACAAGTCGCAGATGGAAAGATTCTTAGAAGCTTTTTCCTCCCACCATGCGGGTCTTCTGAAGTGATGACAATAACCTTTCCTCTTTGCTTAAACACATGATGGGGGACTGGGGACTGGTGGTTTTTTTTTTTTTTTTGCTCTTCCCAAATATTGGTCCTAAGAGATGCAATTTGATCTTCTCAAGAAACAAGCATATCCTACCTACGTTTGTTAAAACGAGGTTCAAAGCATAGACTTGGTCATTCTCAAGTCAGTGGCCTGATCTCAGTTAAAAACACTAAATACCTCTTTTTTTTAACAATTCCCACAACAGCTTTCTATCCCAATTTCTCTACCAGCTATTTCCTCCCCTCATGCTCAGAAGCAAATTTGGGGGGGACGAAATGAAGCTCTAGCAAGGTGTGGGGGGGAGGCTTCTGCAAACAAGAATCATACACGCACACACACAAACTGTTTTAATTAGTCTGTAAGTTAATTTTCATGGTGAAGCCACAAAGAGTTTTCAAGGCTTTCTTTGGGAGAAAAACTCTTTTCAGTCATTTTCTTCCCCCCCTTAAAGCTTATATATTTATGGGATTATTGCTTGCTGGGTACAACAGAATGGTTGAATTGCACCCCACAACAGTTTAACCATTTCATTTCCTGGGAATCAAGTCAAGCATGTCATCCACAGCTAGAAGCTTAGACTGAAAAGGCCTTAAATAACCTTCTGAAGGTCGCAACAGTTCCCACATTTATGAATGGACTATTACTTGGTCATCAGATAGCATATATCTTTGGGAGAATTATAACTATCATACTATCTATTCTATCTATTCTATCCTATCTATCCTATCTATCCTATCTATTCTATCTATTCTATCTATTCTATCTATTCTATCTATTCTATCTATTCTATCTATCTATTCTATGTATTCTATCTATCTATCTATCTATCTATCTATCATCAATCATCTATCTATCTATCTATCTATCTATCTATCTATCTATCTATCTATCTATCTATCTATCTATTCTTGCAGTAGAGCCAAATGTTGCCTTTCCGAATTTATTTTGGGAGATCTCCATGCTGCACCAAAGCAAAGCAGGACCGGGCGGATGGGAAAGAATCTCATATATCCCAAATCCAGGCATCTTCCTTAATAAAGATATGTCAGAAAAACATGCAACTTACAGTACCTCTGTATTGATCCCAAGAGCTTTTTCCAAAGTGTAGCGGTACTTCCCCATTCTCAGTGAAAAATCCCGATAGCACTTGTCAACTGTAGTAACCCATTTCCTAATTTCTGTGGCGTGTGTGTGTCCTTTCTCCACAAAGCTATCGGCCAGCTGAATGAGAAGCTTCACTTTCTCCTTGGTTTGCTGTTTGAAAAGAGTTGTTCTTGGTTATCACATCTTTCACGGACATTCTGTTCCATTTTAATTCACAAAGTAACCATCTGGGCCTTGTATTTTTCACAAATGCTGCTAATGTGAAAATGTCCTTAAAATCTTGGGAGACAGAGTGTAGGTGGGATGCGGCTTTTTCCATCAAAAGGTTTTAAAATCTGTGCGTTCTGTGTCAGACATCAGGGCAAGAAAGTAAGAATAAAATAGATCTGGTGGGTTTAATTTCACAGACTTTGTTGGCATTAACAGGACCCACATGGGGAAAGGGACATGATTTTTGCCTAATTGCTCTGCCTATAATCACTTCTTGGCTGGAAGGTCTTTCCAACGCTCAAAAATGGTTTCCAGGAAAGAGGAGCAAGAACAATGGGGGGGGGGGGGAAATCAAATGTTTCATCTTGTGCCACTGGAAAACTTTAAATTAGCATATAACTCTTATTGAATATATGATGCAGCAACGTCAGCTACATAGTAGTTAAAAAAGAAATTTATTTTCCAAAGTAATTCTTTTCCACTGATATTCATACCCACTTAGTGGAATATAACTCTATATAATTGAACAGTTTGATTATGAGATAATCTTTTAAAAATAAGATGAAGAGAAAATAACAGCTCTGAACAGCTTCTTATGTTTTCACTTATTTCTATTAAACACTGTTGAATGGGAAATCATGCCTGGAATTTGACAAATAAGCAGTCCTGCTCTTACGTGGCAACAGGCAACATATAAAATAAATATTTGACATGAAAAACTTTCCCAAAATGACAATATTAAATTATTTTTAATAGAAATAAAAACAAGTTTGGTGTATTCTCTAAGACAATACCTCTCTAAGGTATTGGATAAGACTGGGGAGATGCAGCCTCAAATTAGCTTGCAGCCATGGAAATTCTTCATATGACTTTTAGGCCAATCACTCCCTCTTAGCCCAGTTCTAATAAAGTATCCACTGGATGCAACAGAACTGGTTGGGAAACTGAAGCATGATTGCAAAAACAGCCAAAGTTGGAATGTAAAGAAGAGATTCTGTCTTAAAGCAATTACATACAAGTACTCCTCGGCTTGCAACCATAACTTAGTCTAGAATTATGGTCATAAATCATGGTGGTCGCTCAACAAATCATATGTCCACATCTGATTTTACAACCTTTTCTGCTGTGGTGATTAAGCAAGCACTATGCTTGTTAAACAAATGTGTTAGACCCAATGGGTGCTTTTGCCAGAAGTCAATGCCGGAAACCAGCAAAAAATATTGAAAATCATAACAACCATACCTGAAAGCCAGTTGCCAGGCACCTGAAATGTGATCATGTGATCATGGGTCATTAATACCTTTTGGGAGGGGGGGGTCCATCATAATATCAAACAATCATTAAAAGAATGATTGTTAAGGAAATACTAGCCATATATTGCTATAATGTACTATAAAATTAGTTCTACTATCATTTGTTTATTTGTTCATACTTATATTCCACCTTTTCTCTTACTACTCAAGGTGAGGATTTTATCCTCATTACAACACTGAAATAGGCTGGGATGATAGAATAGTCTGGGATGAGAGTCTAGTCTAAAGATAGGCCAAACCTCTATGGCTAAGGATGGACTTGAACCTACATCTGTAGTCCAACACACTAAGTATACCACATTTAAATCTCTTTTCTCTTAAGGAATCTTAAAATTGTTTTCCTAAAACAAACAAACAAACAAACAAACCCTTTTCTCCCCTATATCATTTTAGAACTGAAGAGAATTGCAGTACGGTGTCTAGATATTAAAAGCATACCATTAATAACTTCATTGGGTTAGTCTACAGAGGTGTTTAGATATCAGTCCAATTGTCTAAAATAATGTGAATTGTGTCTGAATTATGAGAACTATAAAATATATATTTATATTCTTCCAGATGAATTCTTGTCAAAGGCAGGACTAGAACTCATGGTCTCCTGGCTTCTAATTTGACATCTTAACCATTATATTAAACTAGGTTTTCCTATCAGATAATATAAATCAAATTAATTCCATGAGTTATTTCACTTATAAATGAACATCTCATGCTCTTTAAACTTACGTAAGATTTGCATAGTCATCAACAGTAAAGGGCATTAAACTCATCTTTTCATATGCGCAAATTCATGGTATGATTTATTATGCTGCTCAAGCAATTCCCCTCTCCCCCACGTTGGATAGTTGTCTCAGCAGTGCTTTCCACAATCATATATTTATTGATTTCTTAATTATAAAACTTCATATTGTTTATAAATTATAAATACAGTTCACCTTGGCAGGTACTTTGAATTCTCCATATTCTTTCAAAAGCTCGTGTGTTTCATCTGCTGATTCTCCAGTGGAAGTGTGAGTAGAGAGATAATATTCTCCAGTTTCCTGAATCCAATCCAAAGCCTACAGGTGGAGCAAAAACTCATTAAAAAACCAGACCCTTATGATACCATAAGACCAACACATTTTATTGAATGGCAATGTATCCTGAGCTGAGTATTATATTTCTCTGTTCTTAATGTTCAAAATATCTGAAAATACTAGCACAATTAAGGAGCAACAGTCACATTAAATAAAAAAGCAGGAAAATGTGTTGTGCTCTATATAGGATGCCATTATCTGATCTATACAATAGCTCAGGCAATTAATGTTAGACAGCTGATGGTAGAAAAATAATTTCAGCACCATGGCCAGTACAGTAGATGACAGAAAAGGATTTTGGTTTTATTTTAGGACCATGGAGAGCAACCATACAGTGAAATTCTCCCTTCCAACAAAACACAGATTCACCCTAAAGGTTTTATAGAGAAAGTAGGAAAATGTCCCTGAAATGTCCATCAGTGCTATTCATTACTTGCCTTTTGTTTTTCCTCAATAAGTCACTGCACACTTTCCCTAATAGCTCCCTGAGGCTCCTTTTCCATTATTATGTCCTAGGTATGAAGGTCCATTTGGTTCTCCTGCCACAATACTGGAGTGAGTTGCCATTTTAATCCCCAATGGACTGCCTTTAGACTGAGCCCTTTTCTTCAACCATGAATTGCCCTAATGAGAGATAACTCTCCTTATGGTAAAACTCAAACTGTCACTCAGATGCCCCAAACCCTTTGCAATACAAGGTAATGTTCCATGAAAAATTCTTGCTCTAGATTATTAAATGAAAAGGTTTTTGATTCCGAATCTGTTAGCTTTAATACTTACTTGAACTAATGGCTAATTGGATTTAGTTTTTTTCTGTCTTGAACTTTTCCAGTGATTAGAGTTAGCAAGGACTGGACATAGGACTTAAATACAAAAAGTAAGCATCACAGATAAATTCTCTGCTCAGGCAATCTATTAAGAGCCACGGTGGTGCAGTGGTTAGAATGCAGTAGTGCAGGCTATTTCTGCTGACTGCCGGCTGCCAGCACTTTGGCAGTTTGATTCTCACCAGGCTCAAGGTTGATTTAGCCTTCCATCCTTCTGAAGTCGGTAAAATGAGGACTCAGATTGACTCTATAAACTACGCAGAGAGAGCTTTAAAGCACCGTGAAGTGGTAGATACCATAAGTCTAAGTGCTATTGCTATTGCTATTAAACTACCGCACATTCAGTGTGATACCCAAACAATGAAGAGAAGTGCAGCATTTTGTCAAGTTACCTGCTTTGCACTGCGCTCAAAGACTACATATTGCTGACACTGATCCAGCCGCCTTTTCTTCAAAGTCCAGAAGTGAAGAACACGATTTTCCCTCTGCAGCAGCTCACTCAGAATGGCTATGGATGGAAAAAGGGAAGAGCTATTTCCTTAGCTGGTTTGGTAAGCACAGCCAGAAGAAAATAATTATTGATTTCACCTGGTACTTTATCCTAAGAATGTAAGTTCCCTAGAGTTAAGCACTTCAGCTCAGACTTAAAAATAACAATAAAGCAAAGCAAGAACAGCCATTAACACAAAGAGCTAAATACACTTTTGTGAACGTCAGTGAGCTCAAAAGTCTTGTAAAAGCAGGATACTTTCTCTAGTGAAGGACACTTCAGTCTGTGCTTTTCAAAACTCAGAAACAAATTTAAAATACACATACACACACGAGCAGATCAAACAAACCTCAAGCAATGTAGACACTAAGAGTTTAGGCACCCAGATACTTTAGGTAACATAGAATGCACTCCATGTCTTCTTAGCATACCTTTACTTTAAATATCTCTACCATTCTTCATTAAATTTAGCAGTTCTATTAAATTGTATTTCTTTGAGGATATTGTTGTGCAGGTACCTGTTGAAATAACAGTCTAAAAATGCATCTCATTACATCGTAATTCTCTAAATTTCCAGTAGAAACAATCCTATTTCTTTAAATATATGCGATCATTCTTGTCATCATCATCAATTCAAATGTCATAAGGTGATGGAAAGTTTAAATTCAATTTTTTTTCATCACATGGCCATGAATGACTAATGCATCCATATATTAAAGATTGTAACATACGTTCCTGAAGTGTAGTGCTGGTGTAGCCCAAGACCATTGTGCAACAGAAAGAAAGCCCACCTAATTTCCCACATTTTAAAATTAATATTAATCAAAATTGATGAAGAAAAAAATCTATTCATGCTTTAATATTACAAATTCTATGGAACTGGTACAAAATAATATATTTAGTAGATTGTGTCCCTTCTTAAATATTTCAAAGCCCTTGTACCTATTAGTGATTATTCATAGAAAAAATGCAATAGAAATTTATATAGAAATTGAATAAATAAATCTATTTCAGGAAGGTTATTTAATTCAAAACAGAAACATGATGGGTGCCCCAAATACATGCCTAATGTAAATTATAGGTACATTTTCCCATGTAATATTACAAAAGTCTTTCTTGCTATTTCCATTTTTTTTATTTTAATTATCTTTTTGAATATGAGTAATTGTTATTTTTTCCCCACAGCCACACATGCAAACATGTACTGTACATTGCTAGTATTGCTGAAAAACTCAGCCAACTAAGAAATATTTAAGCGGGTTAGTTTTACATTTTCAACCTCTTAAATGTGAATAAATACTCAAATGTTTGGAACACACATTCCTAAACTACATAATGGTTACTGTAGTAACATAATTTGCCCTTTATTGCTTTAAAAGTAATCCAATCAGAAATGAAAAATATCTTCTTCTTTTTTGCATTTTTACTTTAAGGTTCAGGGACCTTACTGAGATGCATGTGGAAACTTTTTGAAATGATAAACCATGTTCTGAAGACAGATTTTGGGGTATCTGTAAGGTTTATAGCTAATAAAGCCTTTACTTAGCACCCTTGTTAAGAAGGGCATATTAGGTTTGTAATCCTTTTTAAGGATTACAGACTTAGTCCTCAAGGTCCGTCTAACAGAATGAATTGCAGACATTTGTATACTTTAAATACCTCTAAATGTAATAATCAGGTAGGAGACTGATTAGTTAGATTATTCCTAATCTATACAATACAGCTTGTCGATCAGAAAGGTTGGCAATTCAGCAGTTCGAATCCCTAGTGCAGCGTAACGGAGTGAGCTCCCGTTACTTGTCCCAGCTTCTGCCAATCTAGCAGTTTGAAAGCACATAAAAAATGCAAGTAGAAAAATAGGGACCACCTTTGGTGGGAAGGTAACAGTGTTCTGTGCGCCTTCGGTCTTCAGTCATGCCGGCCATTTGACCATGGAGACATCTTTGGAGAGCACTGGCTCTTTGGCTTTGTAACAGAGATGAGAGCCATCCCCTAGAGTTGGGAATGTCTAGCACATATGTGCAAGGGGAACCTTTACCTTAAGGTTTATAGCTAATAAAGACTTTACCTAGAACAATTGTAAAGAAGGGAATATTAGGTTTGTAAACCTTTTTAAGGATTACAGTCTTAGCCCTCAAAGTCGGCCTAACAGAATGAATTGCAGACATTCGTATATTTTAAATACCTCTAAATGTAATAATCAGGTAGGTTGATTAGTTAGATTAATAGAACCATTTCCCTGGTTTCCAAGCTGAGAACAAAATATTTTGCAACTCTTTGGGGCATCTGATCCTATTCCGTTTGGTCTGCAAAGATGGCAAGTGCATGTGTTTCTGTTCTTAGGTAATCCATCCTTAACCGAGAAGAGTGTAAACAGAAGCAGTGAATGCATGGTATACAATATTTCTAAAAGCTAAGATGCGATTCCCTTAATGTGAAACTAACTGACCTTTTACTTGCTGTTCAGGGCCCCTGGTATGGCTCACTACTCCTGGCATGCTGACGTTGTTTCGATGAATGTACTTGAGAAACACTTCTGCATTCCTTCGTGCTAGTGTGCAGGCCTGTGGGCAAGAAATGACACCCCCAAGACCCAGCACGACAGTTACAATTTTGACGAGCAAATTGGAAGAATAAAACATTAAGGAACCTTCTGAACTGTGACTTCAGCTTTATTTTCCCTTTTGACCTCTGAAGAATGTTGATGTGCATGAGAAAACATGAGAGATCTTCAGACTGTGGTCAGACACAACCATCATTTTGGGGATGATATGAAGGAAAATACTACATAGAAACATTGACCGATTTCCAAGAGAAGTAACAGCACTAATGTCCCAAGAAGAGTGTTAATCTTGCTTTAACTGTAGAAGCTGCCAATTTCTTTCTTCAGGAAGTTGGTCCTTCAGAGTTATACAATTGTATCATCTGTAAGTGGTTACTTTAAAAAAACCAGAGCTATGAGCTTTTTCAAAACATACTTATGAGCATTATGTGGCATTAGGAAGGAAAGACAGTCATTTCCTCCATCAAAAATACATATAGCTGTGATGGTGAACCTAATGGCACACGTGGCACAGGTGGCACATGGAGCCATATATGCCGCCACATGAGCCGTCAGCTGACTTTCAGCCTTCCAGAGGGCCACGGGAGGCCGTTTTCACCCTCCCCAGGTTCAGAAATGATCTGCTTCCGGAGGGCCGGGGGAGGCCAATTTTGCTTCTAACTTCCGGTTCCCCCAGCTCCCCAGAGTAAATACCAAGTTCAGCTTGGAGGGGAGAAGTGCAGTGCATGTGGGGGGACGACGACAGTGGCATGGGGGGGTTATGCATGCATGCGCATGTGGGGGGTGCTTTGCATTATGGGTGCACATGCACTATTGCGTGTGCGGCCTGGCTTTTTTAGCACCCAACCACAAGAAGATTAGCCATCACTGACATATAGCTTAAGACCTAGTTAGACCAATAGTAGCATTTTAATGCAAATCAAAGGCAAAGATCTTTCTCAGCCCTGGATTCCTATTGTACAAGGATTTGTACAATGTACAATGCACAAGCTACTGAGCAACTACTGTAGCTGGAGGTGGTCCGAGCTGGGGAAATGAGAATTTGGAGAGAGGGACACCTTGACAAAAGAAAAGGATTTGATTTAAATTCTTTAACCTCTCAACGTAAGTAAGAAGAAAAAAAAACTCAAGAGGTTTCAATTGCTCTTCTGCTCTGTAGCTTGATCTTGCTTTCAAGGTAATTGCCATCTTAGCTTAATATTTATCAGAAATTATGGATGCAAACATCTCATTGTTACCTCGCCTCCCCCCCTCCCCCAAAAGAAAAGAAGCAATTGGTGAACATTTGCCCAAAGTTACCTTCCCCCATGTTTTCAGGCTGGCCATTCTTTTTTTTTTAACGTCGCAGGGCACACAAATATATTAGACTTCTGTTTTTGCAGAAATGTTATTATCTTAGAATCAGCCCAGATGATACACCAAAAGTCAATGCATAACTATGCTATTTAGGCTAGTGGAATATTCATATAAAGTAACATGACAGCAGCATGTTACTTCATATGAATATTCTACTAGTCTAAATATCTCGTGTGAGATCATCTATTCCTTTTCAGAATAGAAAAAGTGTGAGCTGATTGTTTTTTAGTTCTACATAACAAAAAGAATGAGAGATTAAGGCAAGCAGTCTTTGAAACGGGTAATCTTACTGAAGAAGTTTATGTTTGTTTTATTAGGAGATTCTAAGCATGAAGAAATCTTAACAACCCTCTATTTCATGGCCAGTCATGGTTCAGGCTATGCAGGCATGAAATCATTCTGGAGAAGAAGGAATGCATACACACATTGTTCTCCTTTTATGGTTCTTATTAAAAAATAAGATGAAAGATACCTCTATCCTATAAAACACAGTAGATAAAGATAGAACAGTGGTGGGATTCAATTCTTTTTAATATCGGTTCTGTGGGTGTGGCTTGGTGGGCGTGGCATGGCTTGGTGGGTATGGCTTGGTGGGCGTAGCAGGGGAAGGATACTGTAAAATCTCCATTCCCTCCCCACTCTAGGGGAAGGTTACTGCAAAATCCTCATTCCCTTCTGATCAGCTGGGAGAAGGGAGAGATTAGATGAGGCCAGTCAGAGGTGGTATTTACTGGGTCTCCAAACTACTCATAATTTCCGCTACTGGTTGTCCAGTAGATCCTGCTGAATACCACCTCTGAGATAGAACATAATTTATCTTCCTACAGACAGATTTCCATCCAAGTTAGTACCTAATTTACTCCTGCAGTCAAAACAAATGGAAAAAAAAACAGTTACTAAAAACAGGGGAAATAGACTGGACCTTAAGAAAGGCTTCCTTCTGTTCCAGATGTTTGCTGATTAAAGGGATAACATGATCTATCTCAGAGGATGGTCCCAGCTTATCCCGACCTCCACACCAGTCTTCGTCTCTTCGATATTCTTGCTCCAAACTCTCCAGCACACTGCAAACCTTGGGCATAAGCCAAAATACAATTGTTTAGTTATCAAAGTTACCTTTAAAAGCAGAAACAATTTACCATGAAAAGCATGAACCTATCAGCTGACCAAAAATATAGGCCTGATTCACAGATGTTATAGGAAATTCATCATACAGGAAGTTGAGATGAGTCAGACTTTCCCCCATTTGAACCTCTACAAATATATTAGATGGCATCATCCATATCCACTATGGCCATTGATAAGGACTAATGGAACTTGTAATACTAAGCAACTGGAAAGTTGCTAGACCAGGGATGTCACTCAAGAGGTGCTTAAATCTGGCCCATGGGGCTGGCCTGTAAATATCAAAGGACCACCCCTAGTGCTTCTGCGGGCCAAAACGGGCTGCGCGGGAGGGGATACACATGCAGCCCTTGCATGGCCTGTTTTTGGCCGGCAGAGAGCTGCAGGACACCGGGGAGATAGAAAATGGGCCACTCGGAGGCCTTGCAAGGCCTTTGTGCAGTCCTTTTTTGGTCAGGAGAGTGCTGCAGGAGGTCAGGGAGGCCAGAAAAAAAGGCGTGGGCCTTGCTAGGCCTCCATGCGCCCCATTTTTGTTGGCAGGATGCTGCATCTATGTTTCGCCCTCCCCCCCTGCAACTGGTCTGCAGAGGAGAATTACTATGCTGATCTTGCCCTTGAAGAAATCCAGTTTGACACCCCTGGTCTAGACTGAGATAAACTAGGTAGGAACACAAATTATTGAAAAATGTCATATTAAGAAGACTGTGATACTGTGTATATACATACACTAACATACTTGTCCAATTATTCTGTATTGCTTATATATTTTATTATGTATTGGTAATTTTGTAACTATTAACTATGATGTTCTATGTTGAGCAATTGAACAGCACGTTTAATACATAAGTTACAAAAAATAGTGTTATTGTGTACCAAAGGTTTAAATTTTAACTATATGAAAAATGAAATGTTAAGCTCATTCCTTGGAAGTGCTTTAAATTTTTTTTGCCACATTCATCATGTTCCCAAACAGGTAACCTTTTAATTACACTAAGGTGATATAGAGAAGCCCTTTGGGCTCATTAGGGTTACCAAATATAAACTTCAGTGAACACTGTTGTTTATAGATGCCTAGAAAAACAAAGACTACAAAAATCTATGTGCAATTCATTCACTATGGCCGATCACTCTATATTACTGAATAATCAGTAGCAATGTTAGCAATTAGTCTTTATCTAATGGTCATTTCACACAGTAGTAAAAGGACTACAAACAAACTGAACACGATTGGGATTGGGAATGAAGGAGGCCTTTGTTCCTCTCACCTGCTCTGAAGTTTTATAGAAAGCAACAGAGGCATTAACCAGTTTCAGCCGATCCTCCATCTTTAGCATGAGCTGCTGCCAATGTAAGGCCACTTTTTCCGCACATTCCCGGATGGCATCAGCATCGTAATGGCCAGCCTGCAGTAACACCTCTGCCTTCTGCTGTACCTGGAGGGCACTCTGGTGTGTCTTCTGCAAGGAAGTGGCATGAAAGAGGGACTGTGTATGTGGGGAGGAAAGAGAGAGTTGTACAGAAGTGCCAAGCAAATGGTATAAAGAGGGTGAGGTGTGAGCATGAAAAGATGAGAGAATGAAACACTTTTTAGAATGAACATTCTGAAACAGTAAACATTCTGCATATTCATTCAAGGGCATCTACTGATATTACTGATCATTCTAGATTTACATCCCAATTTTGGGTAAAACAGCCCAAATGACATTTAAGTAAAAAAGGATGCTGATATTTAACCTGGTGTGTTTGCTGAACAATTCTTTAGGTTTTTTTCCCCCCTGTTTTTGCATCATTATTATTAGCCTAAGATATGTAAACCCATATTCATTTTAAAAACAGATTTTGTGTATTCTATTCTAAACACATTTTTTAACTACAACGTGATCATTTCGAACAATTGAACCTCTGTATTTGACAAGCAATTTCATAGCTTATGTAAAGCTTACACATGGAAAGAAGTCCTATCACTGCAATAATTGCTGGCGATTAAAAAAATGCTTAAAGACCATCAGTTGGTTTTATTTGCCACCCAGATAAACTGAAGGGTTTAAGAGGGAAAGATTAAAGGATTTGCAAAGAAAACACACAATATATCAGCTGGACTTTCTTCACTTTGTAGTAAGTAACATGCTGCGATATCAAACACCTGATCATTAATATTTAAACAGTTAGCCCTCTATTCTTGGCAGCATGAATAACCACATTTCATTGGGGAGGAGGGGCTCTTAGTTGGTATCAAGATTAAGCATCTCTGAAATATAGCAAGCTTTACAAACGGGAAATAAATATCTTGTTCCAAAGGCGTGCTTTACTAACCCTGCCAAGATGTACTGAATGATAAAGAAGTTCCTCAATGGATGGATAAACCTTCCCCTTCCTGTCAGGGCTTGCCAGCATGCCATTTATATTTTAAAAAGTGACTACTTATTAAAATATTGGGTAAATTGATTTCTGGAAGTATCTACAATAGTCAAATACCAAGAAAATTCTGATTCTGAATCAAGAGACAGAGTATAGTTTCCATCTTCTGTTATTCTACTTAGGCAATTTCCAAAAGTGACTCAAAAGCGATTGTGAATTTCCTATAATAAAATTAATCCCTAAGCAATCCCTAATTATCCACAACTTAATTCTTAAATCAACACTTGGGGGAAATAATATTTACAGGAAGTAAAATGTGATGCAAATCCCAGCTGTTATTCCTACAATACACACGTACGCTAACTTTATGATACAGTAACTCATCTGCTCATCTAATGTATATTGTGTATCCTCAGTGGTTAGAACTGAACAAATTAGAACTGAATTGATCCTCTTAGTTGGGCCAATCACTGTCTCCTGTCTGACCTATCTCATCTGATTATTTTGGAGATTAAAAAAAGTCTGCTATCCATAGTCCCTAAGCTTTTTGAAGGTGCAATGAGATAGATAAGAAATAAATGAATTGCAGCTGTTTCCAGAAAAGCTATTTTTTCCTCTAATACAATCTCATAAAATAACATAAATTGAACTAGTCCTCTCATTTAAATAAGCGATAGAATAAACATTGAGACTTAGATATACTGAGGATCCCCAGAAAAATAAATAGATGTGACTGCAATACAATGGAGATTAAGATCAAAAGCAATCCTTTCCTTTTATTTACCATATCTCTCTAGAGATAGATTTTTTTAGTATTAATTTCTATATGGATTACTGCAACTTTTGTTATTTGGGGAACAATATTCATGTACATTTTTATACAGAAACCACATTTGTCTTGAATGTATCAGATTACACACATCTTGAGTGGAGGATGGCAATCAGGTATTTATTTATTTATTATTTTATTTGGGGCAGGAAGGTTAGTGGGGTGTAAAGATATTACAATTTCAAAACTTTTTGTGCTTAAAACAGCAACCGCCTCGTACAGTAACTGTCTGCAGTTACAGTGGGGATGGAAAACTAACTTTGTAGCCAATCCTCACATTTATGACCTTCACAGGTCTGTAAAGCCCAGAAAAGCTGAAGTAAAATCAAAAGCACAGTTGTGGCTTCACTCAGCAATTGCTTTGCTTAACGACTTAGTTGCCGGTTCCAACTGCAGTTGCTAAAAGAGAGCTACCTCCCATACACACATACAGGTTAATTTTAGTCAATAGGAAAGTTTAATTGTTCATTGGAAGTTATTTCTTCTCCTACCCTCTGAACGCCCTTCAGATTATTTCTGAGGCCTCATCTTTGCAGTTTGCGTAAGAAAAGTCAATGGGTGCAGTAAACGTTACCTCAATGGCCAGCTGAAACTGTTCATGCTCTCTCTGGAGCTGCTCAGCTTCTGACAGGGAACTTGCATTGACCAGACTGGCATTGAGCATTGATTCTCCATTACGGATCCAGCCAAGGACCTAGCAGGAAAAAATAGACATTTTGAGATAGCATTTTTTAAAAAAAACTTCATGAAATAGCTGGGTTTGGGTGCAGCGTGGATTGTAGTGTCGCCAGCATCCAGATGTCACACTAATCTACTTTACTAAGAATTCCTGCATCTGTGTCTGGAACCACATTTTGAGGTAGATGAGGAAGGTGAGACAATATCCAGACAAATTGGAGGTGTGATGAAAATAACAAAGTCGATTTTTCTGGTTAGAGACATCTTGCTCTTCAAGATTCAGGCCTTCAGGCCTTTCTTACCCTTTGACCTTGTCCCATGAGAGATACTGTGCACCGGATGATGCATTTTAGTTCTAATTAGATTTAGTTCAGAAATTTAATTATAATTAAGTAAAAGGCATTGGTTTTGATGCAGACTAAGTATAACTAACTTACTCTGGATCTCTATGTGAGTCTATGACCATAATAAAAATTTGGTTTGATTTGATTACTCTGTATCTAATCCAATGAGACAAAATAACTTAGTGCCCTGTGTTACAAAGAAACAAAACCCATATATGAAATACTGTAAATAAAGTACAAATAGTCCTTCATAAAATATCTGTAACATGTATATTACACAATTTTTACTAAGTATATTGGATCAAAAATAAATAGAAATAAATGAGATATATGATTTACATCTAATTAAATTTAATTAACAAGTTCCACAGATTGTATGTTATCTAAAAGAGACAAAGGCACCAGACTTTGGCAATGTTATGGAGTTTGTTTCATGCAACTTTTTTTCCTGAAAAATATTTCCATTTTCCAGTTACATTTGTCTACAGCTCCTTGAAATATTTGACATGGCTATAAACAAGATACTATCAACTTTCTTTTTATTTATTGTTTTCATGTTTGTAAAATTTATTGTTTCACAAAATAAAATTCAACTGTTATTTGATACTCATCCAAAATCCATCTGTAAATGAAGGAAGAGTAGGGAAATTAATTAATAGTTATATTTAACTACCGTGTTTCCCTGAAAATAAGACAGGGTCTTATTTTCTTTTGACCCCCGAAATAAGCGCTTGGTCTTATTTTCGGGGAGGTCTTATTATTTTTGAGGTGCAGGAGGTGGTGAGCATGGTCACCTCATGGCTACTGCTGTGTTGCAATATTTTGGGGAGGGCTTATTTTCAGGGAAGGGCTTATTTTAGTGCATGCACTCAAAAGCCCGATTGGGCTTATTATCCAGGGAGGTCTTATTTTGGGGGAGACAGGGTATTATTGCTACACAGTAATGTCTAACAAAGGCTCTTAGCCATCCTCAAACAATCTTTTATTTTACATCTACATTTTTTGCCACTTCATCTCTAAGAACTCCTCCCAAAAGTATGGGGGAGGTTTCCTCTGGGATCCACAAGCAGCAAGAGTCTGCCCAAACATATTCCATCCAAGGCCTGCTCTTTCAAGCAGCAGCTACAGCCTCAGTTGAGCCAGGTGCTTAGACTTCAGAAACAACGACAAACTCCCTTTGAAATCCAACTGGGTATATAATGTCCCTGGGGCAGACCAAATAAGTCCAGCAAAATGAAATGACTCAAAGCAGCCAGTTTGGAATGGATGGATGGGCACGGCCAGATGAATGTGGCTGGGTTGGTGCAACTGGGTGCACATGGCTGGATGGTCACCGAGGCATGGGCACAAACGGATTGGTGCAGATGACTCTGCACGGATGAGTCAGTGCAGATAGCTGGGCATGGATGGGTCAGCATGGAACAACTGGATGTAGGGACAACTCAGCACTCTACCTCACCTCCCTGAACTGCTAGCAGCCAAGCACTTGTCTCCCAGAAATTGTGCTGGAGCACGGCGGATGTTGATCTGCCACCTCCCCAAAACAACTTCCCTGTCGCCCTCTTTTTCCTCCTCCTCCTCCAGCCTGACTGGAGACTGTGAAGGATGGGGAGGAACTGGCTCCTCTTCAACCCTAACAAGAGGGAGATTTTGGCCGACCTGGATCTCGAGAGCTGTCATGTTTTATATCTTCCCCAAGGGAGACAAAACCTCACCTTCTCCAAATCTTGATGTCTGCACATCAAGCCTCAATTTGAGCGGTCTACCTCAAATTCACTAAACAAACTTAAGTAACCCTTATAAGTATTTATACCCTGGAAATACTTATAAGTGTTCTAACTCTTGCAGTTATTTTGTCAATATCATAATAATTCTTTTCTTTCAATTCGTTAGCATAAAGAACTGTGAAAAATCAATCATTTATCTTGTGATATTCTAAAGTTTTGCAGTGCCTTTTCTAACTTGAAATTTACTACCTTGGCACTGAAATTTATAGAGTACATAGAGGAAAACAGAAAACTTTTTAAAATGAGAATAGCAGGAAAACAACAATTTAGAATTTCCATTGTCCTGAAGCACAAGCATATGTCAGCATTCTAGAATGCTCCACACTTCGTAGTGCATCAGCAAAAGTTCAGTAGGGTTAGCACCATGAACTGTTTGGTGGCAATCTACTTTTCCTTGACTTCTAAGAGCAAGAGTTACTTGGTAATAAATTTAGGACCATTTGTTGCCTCAACTGTTCCAAAGTGAAAGTAAAGTACACTTGGCTCTCTACTGAAAATGAATAGCAAGCCAAAATCAATACAGATTCCAATTTTACTAAATGATGTTACTTATGACTCATTCTTCAGGAAGCCAAATTTAGCCAATACCTACCACAGCATGACAGGGCCATGATATATTTAAACTCAGCTGCTTCCAAGGAAAGCTATTGCTGTAATAATTCACAAGTTAATAAGCAATTGACTTTTAAAATACAGATCTGAACAAATAAGATCTTGCCACAGACTTCCTGAAAAGTATCAGAATGAAGAAGGGTCATAAATACTTTTAAAGAAATTAATAAATCACAGGTTGTCAGCCTTCCCACATAGACCAGAAAGGAAACAGACCAGGTGAGATAATTCTACTTTATTGTAAGTCTCCATTAAGAGAATCTAGCAAGTCTGAAAGTACAAATCTTCCACTATCTCCTTTTAGAGTCTGCTAAAATAGGGAGAGATCCATTCTAAGTTTCTTTCTCTACCATTTTATGGAAGCTCCCCCTTCCTCTGCCTTTTATCTGATCATTCTAGGCATTCCCATGTACCATAATGCAGGTACTCTCTTGAACTAGGTTTAAATGTTCACTTCTAAACCAATGCTACTTACTCTGCTCTTTTGGCTATTGGTATGATACAATTAAAATTAATATTAAAATATAGTATTCATTGAGCAGCTATTACATAGATAACCTTTAAAAATGAGAAGAACATTAGAGTTAAAATATGTTCCTAAATGGACGTAAAAACAAAATTGGAACATGTAAAAAGGGACCTTTAAAATTAGTTATAAATTCAGGGAAGAAGGATGTATTTCCATAAGAACCAGATAGTAACGGAAATCATAAACATTAATTCCTTGAATATGATGTTGAACACTGGAATATTCAGTTGGTTCACATTATTCTTTTAGCAGGGATCATATATTGTTCATATCATATCCCCATATATCATAATCTAAAACAATATCAGTGGTTACTGATTTATTTTTGAGAGAATAAGTATTTCTTTCCTTTTGATTCCATCTTTATTTTTGCTTCCATTGAATTAATTTTTAAATAATGAAATGCTATGGCAGATTCTGAATCTATCTGGCAACAATGGTAGACAAAAAAGACAATTCAATCGTACAAATATTTTCAATACTGAGCCTAATTGAATATTCTGACCTCTGGATAAATGAGGGATTTGTCATAAGCTTTAAAATGTAAGAAACAAAGGATATTCTTGCAGTTTCCAACTTTCTATCTTTATGTGACAGCTTGAAACTCATTTTTAAGAGCAAGGAACTCATTTTTAGAGTCCTCACACTGTATTCCAATATTTATAGACCTTGAGGGTATAATCATGCTCTTACATTGATGAAAGTGGTTGAATAGAATTGTAAAGCAGATAGATTGCTGAGCTGCAGCAGCTAAATGTAAGTAGAGCAAATGGTAAAGCAATCAAGGTCTTTTACTTCCATATTTTGAATATATTCCAGACCAATAAACCTGATACCTCAAATTCGCCACTCTCCTGGCCTAAACAAGCAGTCAATGGAATTATATACACAACCATTTTTCTTGCTAATTTATATTTCATGTTCTTGCCTCAACATGAAATATTCATCTCACAAGATGTTTTTTTAAATGAGTAGAATTATTGTCCCAGGGGTCAACAATAATGCATGAATCAAACCTTAGATATTTTTACATCAGTGTTTCTTTGCGTTATGCTTCATGCAAATCAAATAAACTTTTTCTGTACCATGAAAAAACATTACGATTTCTTCCAGCTTCTTGCACAGACTTTTATCAGTAGTGAAATGTTCCAGACTTGTATATGTTTGAATACAAGTAGTATTAACATTTACACGAACATTCCTCCCCCACCCCCAATAAAAACACTTCCCTAAACATTTTTATCAATTCTTGGTCCAAATCAACGGCTTTGTTCAAAACAGAAAGAGAACATATTCTACTAGACCCTAAAATGAATGAACATGTGGATAATTTGGGGATTTTCCCCCCCACTCTGTCAATTTTGAATGTGCATCACTTTATTCATTTGAATACATGATACATAGGATATGAAAAACATGTCTAGTTGGATTTTTTAAGAAAATGAAACATTGAGAAAATAAAGCAGGGATGGGCAATTTTCCAAAAGGGCCACATGAGAATCTTGGACAGTTTTGAAGGGCCGCCACCATGGCCACTATCACCAATAGCACCACCTACACCCCCACCCTCCACTGCTGCCACACCTGCCCCTGTGGGCTGGGCAGGGGCCGTCGGAATGAAAGTAATACTGGTGTTGGTGTGCGAGAGGACTTTCTCTATATGAGGTGGCAGCAATCAGTGATCTTCACAGGCCCCTCCTCTTTCTGTCTATCAGCTACTTGAACTCCCTGTATTGTTGCAGATGTGAATTTTTAGAGGCTACCAGATTTTGAATGGTAGGGAAGAGGGCACTTTAACAGCTGGCTTTATCATACAAGCGAAGAAGCAGAACAATGCTGAAAACCCCTGACCTGCTTAACCTCTGCTTGCAGGTGCCGAAGCTGAAGGCACTGCTCGAGCCGTTTGTGCGTCTGATCAGCATTCAGCTCCAACTCGTGCTGTTTCTCATGAAGGAATTCCAGCAGCTCTTGCACTTGGATTGCTAGATCGATGTCCTTTTCACAGATTAGCTCAATGCCTGGAATACAATAAACGTCCTCAGATGGGGGGGAAAAATAACAAACTGCTTATTGTTCCCTTTTGGGGAGGGAAGGGGGAGCACAGAAAGGTGATGTGACCTATAATAATATCGGACTTTGGCTGAAGGTAAATTACTTTAGATTGAACCCATAACAGTTGATAGAGCATTGGAAAACATATTTTTAGCTGCTCTTAACCTTATGATTTTGTTGAAGTTAGTGTCTGCATAGGATACATGTTCATAAACCAATATTGTTCTTCCCATTTCATTCTTCCTTGGGTACAGCTATTTGAAATAACAATTTGCAACTGGAAAGAATGGTGTATTAAATCAAAGCAAAAAAGTATTTTTTCATATAGATATAAAGAATACAAACTAGAACTTAGTTCATTGTAACTATTCCATTAGTTCTTCTGAGTTAAGATGATATCATTCTTTCGCAATGGAAAGAAAAAAGTAAACAAAAACAAAAGTAAAGGACTGCATTTCACTTCAGGGTAGAACAATGGGTGGAAACTAATCAAGGAAAGAAGCAACTTAGAACTGAGGAGAAATTTCCTGACAGAACAATTAATCAGTGGAACAGCTTGCCTTCAGAAGTTGTGAATGCCCCAACACTGGAAGTCTTTAAGAAGATGTTGGATAGCCATCTGTCTGAAACGGTATAGGGTTTCCTGTCTAGGCAGGGGGTTGGACTAGAAGACCTCCAAGGTCCCTCCCAACTCTGCTATTGTATGGTATTGTATTGTATTTTTAGCAAATAGAAAGAGAAGACAATCTGATAAGCCTGGGAGCACCATAGTTAGTCATACCCTTTTCTTCTGTGCAGTTTGTTCATTGTGAAGCACTGAATTCTGAGCGAGTTGTTTTAATAATTAGATTTGAAGTGTGGAATGTTCAAGAAATGTTCTTTGTATCTCCTTACTACTTCATTTATTCATTTGAAAATGTAGCCCAGGTATCTCAGTACTTTAGTACTGCAATTCTACTTATGGGAACAATGATGTTAAACAAGAAAAGATAGAAGAAATGCAAACCCCCATGTGCTCACACAGAGTGATTCACGCCTGACCTGAATTATGGCTGTTAGAAAATCCAATGTTATACATTACTGCTATCCAAAATCAGTAATCTTTTCAGATTTGCTTGAACATCCCAAAGCAGACACTTAAAGTCATCTACTTCTTCAGATGAATTTTTATTTTAGCTATTTGACTAAACTTATAAGGACATATTGTTTGTAGACACTGTTTGCAATCAACTCCATTTGAAAAGAAGTATCCTTGCTCAATGACCAGTTTTTCAGTGACTGTTTCATCCTTAAAAAACACTGAATAAATTATAGTTAAGACTGGACCATGTGCTTATGATTATCACTGTGTCTCAGGTCACGTGATCTGGATTTGCAACCTTCCCTGCTGACTTTCCACAAATAAGTCAATAGCACTTAGCCCTTAGACTTAGATACCGCTTTACAGTGCTTTACAGCCCTCTCTAAGCAGTTTATAGAGTCAGCATATTGCCCCAACAATCTGGCTCCTCATTTTACCCACCTCGGAAGGATGGAAGGCTGAGTCAACCATGAGCCTGGTGAGATTTCAACTGCCGAACTGCAACTAGCAGTCAGCTGAAGCAGTCTGCAGTACTGCACTCTAACCACTGCGCCACCACCGCTCAAGGGGGAAGTTGGAAGTTGCAGAAATGTGAAGTCCTTGCTTAATGACGGCAAATGGGACTCCTGAAAATGCTATCACTAAGTGCTGTGTTCGCATGATTTTTAAATTTATGATTGCATTACTTAATTACTGTTTCCGGGTCCAATTAATAAAGGACTACCAATATTGCTATCATAACATTGAATTATTTAATTTTCTTAGTACTCATTAAAAAAACAAATCACATTCCAGACAGGGGAAAATCCTATGGGCATTAGCAGAATTTTGGAAATCTGACCAGTATTGTACTTAGAGGTGACAAGCAGTTTAAACTAAACATATGTGTAGATAATTAGGTAAAAAGCATGATGATGATCATGTCTCACAGGATAGATGATTGATAGATGGTAGATGAGATTGCACTGATAAAACTTTGGTTTTCGGATCAATATTATTTATCTCAAAATTCACTCTTAAAATCTATTTGGTGTAAATCACCATTATGTTTTTCCTTCTAAGATACATCTGCATGCCTTTTTTTTCATACTTCCCTTTTATGATTTCCCCCCCCCCTTTTCCCTCCCCATACCTTCCAAAACGAAGATACTGTATACTGATACTATATATAGCTACTGTATACAAGACACTATAACGTGGACAAGGATTGTTACTGGAAGAATTAAAATGGCAAAGGTGATAAAATTAAGCGGGCAGGGTTCTCTTGGGTAGAAGAGAAGGGAAAAACAAGAAAGTGTAGCAATTTTCTGATTAAAAATGATGGTAATTTTATTGAGCTCAGAGGTATAGTTTAGTACTTCAACTAAAAGTTGAAGTTTTTTATCCAATAAAAAGAAGGTATGCATTGTATGAGAGAATGCAGAAAATCAAAGCTAATAGATGTTCTTGTTCTAGTCCTCTCATAGACCAAAGCATAGAGCTTGGTATGAGATTTGGCCATCACTGAAACAAGAAAGAGATGGAAACTACTCTTCCCTTAACCAAAGGAGAGTTACTTGCAGTCCTCTACACACATAGAAAAAGATACATTTAATTAATTGATTTCATATTTGTTCAACAAGTTGTTGCAGTTCATTTGCAGTGGCTTCTTCGGTTTTATACAACAAATCAGATCTGTCCAGCTTGCCAGAAAGAAGCCTAACAATAGATTCACTGGTTATGTGCTAAAATAAATTTTAAAAGTAATATAAAAAAACAAAACTTAGTGGTGCGGTGTCTAGAGGTGGAGGTTTCGCCTCACAATCAGGAAAACTCAGAATATGAGTTTGATCCTAGATAAAGGCAAATATTTCTCTCTCTGGGCACAGTGAAAATGTATCTGCTGAATAACTCTGCATTGGCGACAAGAAGGGCATCCGGCCAGTAAACACTCAGCTCCATTCAGTTGCTGAGACTTCACCCCACAAGGGATTATGGGGTCATTAAAAGAGGATGATGATATAAAGAACAAAACTTAAACACATGTGATCTAAAAAGATCTATGCCCCATGTTTGAAAAAGAAATACTTACCAGCTGTATAAGCAATTGCAAACTATGACTGCAAGTACATCAAAGATCTGCAGTTAAGTGTATATTAAATTCTGGAAAAGTCCTGAAGACACACAGCATCCTATACAGGCTAACTATAACAAATGTATGTACCACATCTCGTATGTATGTATGTATGTATGTATGTATGTATGTATGTATGTATGTATGTATATGTACACACATATATATAGATATACATACATACATACATACATACATACATACATACATACATACATACATACGTGTGTGTGTGTGTTATCAGTTGAGCCAGGGAAATAGGTATGTATTTGTGTTACAACCCCTGGTATGCCTAAATATGGGAGGAAGGTCACTACTCCCTCTTTCTGTCCTTCGGCTCATCACAGAAGACCATGCAGGCAGAAAACCATATTTTTATTTTTAATGTTGCCTTTTTATATTTGTGTAATATACAAATATAAAAAGGCAACATTAAAAATAAAAATATGGTTTTCTGCCTGCAGGGTCTTCGGTGATGAGCCGAAGGACAGAAAGAGGGAGTAGTGACCTTCCTCCCATATTTAGGCATACCAGGGGTTGTAACACAAATACATATCTATCTATCTATCTATCTATCTATCTATCTATCTATCTATCTATCTATCATCTATCTATCTATCTATCTATCTATCTATCATCTATCTATCTATCTATCTATCTATCTATCTATCTATCTATCATCTATCTATCTATCTATCTATCATCTATCTATCTATCTATCTATCTATCTATCTATCTATCTATCATCTATCTATCTATCTATCTATCTATCTATCTATCTATCTATCTATCTATCTATCTATCTATCTATCTATAATCTGTCTCTCCAAATGGGAAGATTACTAGGACGTTCAAGATCCATTCTGCCTTATTGGAAACGAAGAAATTGTTTTGTTTAGGCAGGAATAACAAAATGATTTCACTTTTATGCATTTTTCTTTCCCATACAGCTGTATGTATGGGATATATGCAGAATGGTCATTGTCTCAATCCTGAATTTGCTTGTGTTTTAAGTATTATGGTAAATCCTTGATGAAAAAAGAACCCCTCACCATGTCGGAGCTTTTCCCTATGTCAATTGCGAGTTAAAAAGAGTTGACTAGTATGATTATTTAGACCATATAACATTTGCACAGAATTAGAGAGCCGTGGTGGCGCAGTGGTTAGAATGCAGTATTACAGCCTAATTCTGCTGATTGTCAGCAGTTTGAACCTGACTGGCTCAAGGTTGACTCAGCCTTCCATCCTTCAGAGGTGGGTAAAATGAGGACCCAGATTGTTGGGGGCATTATGCTGACTCTGTAAACTGCTTAGTGAGGGCTGTAAAGCAGTATATGAGTCTAAGTGCTATTGCTATTTCAAGCTAAATCAGATGAAAAGCAAAACAAAATCTTTAATATGAAGAGACAGCAGTAATGTGCCTTTTGTCCCACTTACAGTATTTTGTTACTGTGCTGACAGGACTATTTTTTTAAAAAAAAACTACTTTGATTGATGGCATTACAAAACATGAGTTCACGTCATTTTTCATGGTATTTTTAATACCCTGAGATTGTCTCTAGTAGATAAAACACCAAAACTTCAGATTTCAAAGAACAGGATTCAAAACAGAAAGGGCAAAATATTTGATGTGGTCCTGATTCCTTTTTAATCTTCTTTAAACTACCAGTTATACAGTCTCGGGTTTGTTTGTTTGTTGCCACTTGTCTTTTGTAGCCTCTTTATTTTTTCCTTTTACCTGGTTTTATGAATTCTGAGAGATTAAGAAAGTTTCTATCTGGATGTAAGAAAGCTTTTACTGTAGTACGGAAAAATTAAATGATTTTTGATTTAATTTCCTTTGTATTTGTTCCTGGTAGACATCTCTGGTCATACTGTAGTACATTTCTGTGCAGACAAATTTATCCCTTCCACTTACCTGAAGCTTGCACTTCCATGATGTACTGGTGCAAATCTTGTCCTTGCTGAATGACCTCAAAGGTCATATTGTTCATAGCCAGCTTCCTCTCTGTATGGCGCTGCAGACGTTGTTCAGCCAAGGTGAGATCCTCAGTGTTGAAATCATTCATTTGACGTAGTAAATCCTCATTCCAGGCATCTAATTCAGCGGTCACCTTCAAAGAAAAAAAGCAATGCAGAATAAGCAGGCAAAACCATTAAAATTAAGGTTACCAGGGGGAAAATATTTAAAATAGAGTATGCAACCACAGAAGAGAATAAACCTAATTACATTGCAGAAATTTTAAAATTACCATCGCATAAGCTACAGTGAAATTGAGAAGTGGTTTAATTATGTGTTGTTTGCAAAGAGGTTCATTACTGTAAAAACTTAGAAAATAATTTTAGACTGAAAATTATGAATGCTTAAAGGAAATCTTCAAGTTAGAGATCATTAGACATGCCCAAATTAGAACAAATTAACTACCCATGAGATTGCTTAAGCTTCCTTAAGCTTAATGTTTGTCTTTTCAAAAGCACTTGGTTTTTTAAAAAATGAAAAGAGCTGCCTTTTCAAGCATGCCAGTGTTTTTGAAATTATTTATTTACAATATTTTTATTCCTGTTTTAAATCTAAAAATCCCTACAGGGCTTAGAACATTATAAAAAGAAACATATAATCAAATATGCAATAAGAAGAACAGAGACACAGAAGCAACAAAACCACCAATAGCTATCTTATGCCTACAGCTGACATTGGGTGAATTAAATAGGTGGGTAACTGGGTAGGTTAATCTGTTTCCTAAACCATTGTTAGTTTACCAAAGTTTGTTGAACAGATGTAATTTAGTGGGGTTCATGTTGTATAGGACCACAAACCACAGAGGCAGTCCTTGACTTACAATCACAATTGAGCCCAACATTTCTGTTGCTAAGTGAGATATGTATATGGTGAATTTCCCTCCATTTTATTACCATTCTTGCCACAATTGTTATCCCTGTTGAATCTTTGCAGTCAGGTTAGCAACATAGTTGTTCCATGAATCTGACTTCCCCATTGACTCTGCTTATCAGGAGCTCACAAAAGCTCATCACCCCAGGTCAGACATTGCAACCGGTCTTAAATATGAACCAGTTGCCAAGCATTGAAATTTGGATAACGTGGCCATGGGGAGTGAAAAATGGTCATGTCACTTTTATCAGTGCCTTGTAACTTTGAACGGTCACTAAACAAATGACTGTAAGTCGAGGACTACCTGTGCTTTACAAAGCAGAATAGCTAAAATCATAGTAACCCAATCTTGCATCTCTCTACTTAAAAGTTAAATTCAATTGAATTCAATATTTTTCTACTGATATAGAAAAGTAACTTATCATATTTCACACCAGAATACTTATTCACATTAATTTGGCCTCAATAAATGCCTTCTAGAAGCAAATTGGAGGGGAACAGTCCTTCCCCACTGCAGTTCCCTAGCAGCTGGTATTCAGAACATGCTGTCTTTGATTCTGGAGGTGGTCCATTCTCAGCAGATCTAGTGCAACACCCAGATAAATTTGGATCTAATGATCTAATGGTGATAGAAGGGTTTCCTTTAATAGTCATATGAATTACTGGAATTGTGAAGCCTTCCTCAGATAATATTCCATCAGTATTCTACGTTTTCTAGCTATGATATGTTTCAGCAATATCCAAAATGAAGCAAAATGAAAACTATTTATCTTGTGATAAAGAGAGATGCCAAACATGCACTTCCATCTTTTAGACCTACAGAAATCATGATTCCAAGGACTAAAATATTTGTTTTTCTGAATATGTTAATTAACATATTTCCTTTGGAGTAAACTTCAGCCTATAGACCATCATGCCAACTAGGAGGGATCACTGCAGAGAAGGCCTGGTCTATGGAGTTCTAAAACTCTGCCCAGATTCTAATCCTAGCAAAACTGCATTGAGCTGAAAAACTGATTGTTTTGTTTGCAGATTGTGCCTTTGCATTTTTCTTGGAGCTAATAGTATTTGCCTGGGTAATATTTTCTATCCTGCATTCTGAAAGCCTGTATAAATCACCATTCTGCAATCACTTATGCTTACCGATCTAAATTGTGCCATTATTTCTGACAGAAAAATATCTACTTCCCATAGTCATATTCTATTAATAGCTTAAGTGTGCTGTAGAATATAGGGATCCTTGTTTAATTAGATAGAAAAGCTGCAAGACATTTGAAAATATTACCAATTTGTTGATTCAATACAATACAATAGCAGAGTTGGAAGGGATCTTGGAGGTCTTCTAGTCCAACCCCCTGCCTAGGCAGGAAACTCTATACCGTTTCAGACAAATGGCTATCCAACATCTTCTTAAAGGCTTCCAGTGTTGGGGCATTCCAAATTCTGGAGGCAATTTCTGTTCCACTGATTAATTGTTCTAGAGGGAGTGATCTGCCGTTTAGGAGGCAAAAATACCGGAATAGCTTCATTCCTTGGCCTCGCGTTGCAACAACTGATTCCTAACAACTCGTTTGATCAAACAAGATCTGTTCCCATTCCATGGAAGCCTCTTCCATTTTGGAATGGCCAATGCAATTCTTACCTCAATAGTGTACTGTTCAAAAATCCGGAGTTGAAGAAAGATATCCAGCTTAATTTTTCTCTCATGGAAGAGCTCTTCCATCTGCACCTGAGCTTCATCAAGCTGCTGGAGGACAGATTCAATGTGGCTGATGGAACTATTATGTGGTGTTTTATTGTTAGAGACCGCTGAATCTCTGTGGTAAAGTCAAAACAAACGGTTAAAAGCCCAGTGTAGATAAAGGCACTCTATTTTATAAATTGCTGAAAAACTGAATGGGCCTTCACCTCTTTTCAACAGCCTAACACCAGAACTTCCTCAATATGATATACTGAGCTGAATACAGTATATCTCTTCACATCTCAAGGCATTTTTGTCCTTTTTTGCATTAAGTAAGAATTGCAAAGAAAAAGAAGAAAAATATGCCAATGGCATATAAATCCCTTTTGGGGCTTTGCCCCCT
This sequence comes from Natrix helvetica, assembly GCF_964273705.1. NCBI lineage: Eukaryota > Metazoa > Chordata > Lepidosauria > Squamata > Natricidae > Natrix > Natrix helvetica. The sequence goes on along the minus strand of NC_138548.1, from coordinate 136,498,016 downwards.
TTTCGTTTTATTTCATGACATTCTGGTTCCCTATCATTATTTGGTCTACTTAAAAATCCTTCCCCTTAAGCAAAATACTACACTGTGTGAAACAGTAGTGGAATTCATGAAAAAAACTATATATTTATTCCTATTAATTATACGTTATTGGGGCCTACAGTCTTGATCTACAGTCAAGCAATGTTTGTTTATTTAATGCCACAAAAATAATCCGTTACACAACCTTTCAAGCTTCATTCATTAGTAAAGGTTTTGTAAAAAAAATGGGTGAAAACTGGAGAACAATCTACATGTTACCTTAGATGTGGCATCACTTTTATGTCTGCATCCCTTTTCCACCCCAGCTTATTTTTTCTCTCTCTAAACTTAATAAGTTCAATAAGTTCAGGTCTTCATTCCTACACGCCAACAGTTCTAGCTCTAATGGTACGTGAGAATGACCTTAAGGGAGGAGAGGGAGAGAAGCTGCCTAGGGTCAGACAAGAGAGAATAGAGAGCCCAGTAGCTTAATAATCAGAGGAAGAAAGTTAGGAAGGACCCACCCTAACAGAAGAGGCAGTTAAAAGCAAGGGTGGGTTCCAGCAGAGACTACTGCCGGTTTGCTCAGGGGTGCACCATGCGCCAGCGCTTGATGCGCTCTGCCTGTCTATGCGCAATACAACTAAAATTGCTCTGTGTATGTGCAGAAGCAAAAAAACAAGATGGTGGTGCCTACGGTGCCGCTGGGAGAACCGGTTCGGCCTGGGTGGCTGCCAGTTCCGATTTTGGTTAAAAGTAATGGTGAGAGATTTGTACCTTCAGACGTACAAGATTCTTTTACTGTAGCCTTACAGTAAAGTAGAATAATCTCATCTAGTCATGTGTCCTGCCAGCTACACCTGGAAGGGCTGACCTTACCTGCTCTTCACTTTCCCCTCACCTGCTTGTCTTGGTACCAATTTAGGAAGAATGCTTTTTTCTCCCCTGTACTTTCAAGCCAGTCTTGACCCCTGGCAACTGCCTGGACACATTCTTGTAGTATTTTTAGGCAAGATTTTGAAAGAAGTCACTGCCTTCTTCCCAAGGCTGATAGAGAGGGACTGGCCCAAAGTCACCCAGCTGACTTTACACAAGAGCCATTTTAGTGTACTGGAGGGCACACTACTCTGTGTCCTGTTTTATATGATGTGGGATGCTCCGTTAGTCCTACCACATTTGCAAAAATTCAGATGAACACAAGGGAATAACAAGAAGGGAAAGGGAAAGGTTTTCCTATGGTCTGATGATCATCCGGATTGCCATAGTCCAGATATGGTAGCACTAATCACCATAAGTTCTCTGTCTATTATCTATTATATCTACTATCTACCTGCCACCTATGTACCTACTAATGCAACTGTAAGTAGAATACGGCTATAAGTAAAACATTATCAAGAGATTAGGGACTTTCTTTCCATTTATTCAGATCTATCAAGGGGCACCCCACATATTCCTTGTAAATGATAACGTTATCACGTTAGTTAGAGGATAACGTATTGGAGCAGAACCTGCAGCTTCTCATGCCTACATTTAAAATGGTTCCCTTAAATTACAATAAGATATGACTCAGAATCTAAGATTATTATTATTATCCGAGTTTTATAAGATCCTTGACCTATACAAACCAAAACAAAAGCAACAACACCACTTTGAATGTTCATGAAAGCTGTTGTTTGCCCTTTTCCTGTAGCCTAATATTTGGGAGAAAGAGAGAATTTGAACAAAATATTGCACAAGAGACAGTAACTGATCTTATCAATTTCTGGTACTGGTCTATCCACTAATTACTTCAGATCCACCCATCATGAAATATGGAATATTCTGTTCCTGAGGAAGTACAGTTCAGAACAAAAAATAAGTTACCCAGTCTATGACTGGGTAACTTATTACCTACCCATCCCATCATGGGGGAGATTATCTACCCATCCCATCATGGGGGAGATTATCTACCCATCCCATCCTGGGGGAGATTTAGATTGTTTGACATGAATAAAGAATAAGAAAAGACTGGGGAAAACAATCCCAAATAAATGTTGAAAAAAGTCAATACAAGTTTTTACTATGTTTTAGCTAACTAGGAGGAAAAATTTATTCCAACACTGTGTACAATGTGCTAATAAAAAAAATAATTGCCTTCATAAACACATCTTCTGCATGAAAGCAAAGCAAAGCAAAGCAAAACAAAGCGAAACATAGTGGGGAAAAGAGATTCAGATCAGGAGTATGATCTGGAGGGTTTAACCCTTTGCTATGTTGTGCTTTCTCACTGAGAATTGCCAGTACTGTGGGAGAGAAATCAGAGTTCTGTCTAACTTTTTAACAGCACAATTCCAATCCTATATCTTCTACTTCACTTCTACTGTAGTGCTCAGTAAAATTGCAATGGTACTGAAATGCGGTAAATGTTTAAAGCTGAAAGATCTGTATACAAATATTTTTTTTTTAAAAAAAACATTTTTTAAAATAATAGTGAATATGATTCATCTTAGTAGATTCTTCTGCCAAACTGACAAAAAGGATGATTGGCTTTCTGAAAAAGAAATAAATTGTTTCCAGAGCATTTTTAATTAAACACCATTAAGCCCAACTGAATAGAGCTTCTACAGTAGTCCTTAGCTTAGGACCACTCATTTAGCATCCCATGGCGCAGTGGTTAGAATGCAGTACTGCAGGCTAACTCACTGCTCCCTCCAGCAGTTCGAACCTGATGGGTTTGACTCAGCCTTCCATCCTTCCGAGGTCGGTAAAATGAGGACCCAGATTCTTGAGGGCAATATGCTGACTCTGTAAACCACTTAGAGAGAGCTGTAAAGCACTGTGAAGACACATAGAAATCTAAGTTCTATTGCTATCCCTTCAAAGTTACAATGACATTGGAAAAAGGTGACCTTGTGATTGGTCCATGCACTTAGAACCATCACAGCATCGCCTCAGTCATGTGATAAAAATTTGGGGGCTTGACAACTAGCATGCATTTACAGTGGTTGTCAGCTACAACCTACCCAGATGGCAGACAAAGTCAATGGGGGAAATTGGGTTTGTTTAAGAACTGTGCAATTCACTTAACTATGGCAAAAAGGTTGCAAAATCGGGCACAACTCACTTAACCACCATGTTAGCAACAGAAACTCCCTTATGGTCATAACTCAAGGAATACTTATACAGAGTCACAATCCTTGGGACTTGAATGTCTCAACCAGGGTGTAAGTGTTTATGGAAGTCTATATATTCTATATAGTCGCTTTTTAGGCACAGGCTGTTAATTGCACTTACACAAGCCCAGTACAATTGGAAATAGTAGGTATCAGATGAAAGCTTGAATTCTTTATTGTGCCACGGGGACAGGGGTGGGTTCCTGCCAGTTCTAACCTCTTCTATAGAAGAGGTTCCACAAATCTACTGTGCCGTTTAGAACTGGATCCAGCTCCCTCTCCTCGCCCATCTGCACCAACTGCCACTCACTGATTGGCTGGCTCACCAATCGCCCCGCCCGCCTCTAAGAGTCCTATCTAAATCTTAAAGTCTTAAAGCTATCAAGTTTGAACACCCCTGGTTTTTTTTTAAAAGGGTTAGGGGTGCAAGGGTCTTGTAACTTGACAGATTTAGGACTTGCGTGCTTCAAATGCCAGAGTTTCTGAGCCACCATTTTGGTTGCTAAGCAAGGGCGTTGTTAAGTGAGTTTCACCACATTTTACAAGTTGGCCACGCCCAACCAGTCACATGACTGCCAAGCCACTCCCATCCGGTCACATGGCCAGCAAGCCAATCCCACAAAGCAGGCCACACCTACAGAAGAGGTTCTAATATATTTTGAAACCCACCACTGCACAGGGATCTTACTAAACTGAAAGCTCTTACAGGTGAAAAAATGGTAATGATATATTAAAGGCATATGTTTTATTTAGTGGATTCCAGACACTGCTTAGCAGGAATAAGTATTTAAACCACAAGGCCTCCATTTATAACAATTTAATAATGTTCCCCAAATTTCCACTTTAAACATATTTAGGCAGTACCATTTAATCATAGTCAGTTTAGTACACCTGCAGCTCTCCTCATCCATTACACGCAGTGGTCCAGGTGAACTGAGATTACTTATTATTCATCTCCACAAATCATCCCTTATAGTTTCAGTGAAATGATGCACTTAAAAATCATTTAATGATTACAGGTACTTCTGTGCTCCTCCTGTCAGGTGAATCAAGGCAGCTTCCCAGCAATAATAAAACAGGTGAACTATGCCAAAATAAATAGCAGTGTGGTCCTAAATATAGTTAAGAGAGAAGCACTGATTTCCGCATGGAATTTTAAGGTCCCATTGCGCTCACCTGAGCTGCTGGATTAGATCTTCCCCTTCTTTGATGACGTTGAGAGTGGCATCCAGAGTAGCTGTTTGCTGCTGCTGGAACTGCTTTATGAGTTCCTGAACGGCATCTACGGAGTCAGCACAAACGTCTTCCAAGAGCTCCTTCTGCAGGTCTTCCATCCATGTCCACAGCTGGGAAATAGGGAAAGAAAGAACATGCAAAAGATATCAGAAGAGGCATAGGTACACGAGTGGGGGAGAGAAGGATGGAGATATTGATCGCAACCCTTTCAAATCAGCTCAAAGCTTATCCATCAAAGCACAACGTTATCTGTGTTGGCTTTTTTGGCAGCTGCTGCACACTGCTGGCTCATATTTAAATGGACAGCCATTTAATTATGAGCCACCAGTGTGCAGCAGCTGCCAAAAAAGCCAACATAGTTCTAGGCTGCATCAACAGAGGGATAGAATCAAGATCACGTGAAGTGTTAATACCACTTTATAATGCCTTGGTAAGGCCACACTTGGAATACTGTATCCAGTTTTGGTCGCCACGATATAAAAAAGATGTGGAGACTCTAGAAAGAGTGCAGAGAAGAGCAACAAAGATGATTAGGGGACTGGAGACTAAAACATATGAAGAACATTTGCAGGAACTGGGTATGTCTACTTTAATAGAAAGAAGGACTAGGGGAGACATGATAGCAGTGTTCCAATATCTCAGGGGTTGCCACAAAGAAGAGGGAGTTAAACTATTCTCCAAGGCACCTGAGGGTAGAACAAGAAGCAATGGGTGGAAACTAATCAAGGAGAGAAGCAACTTAGAACTGAGGAGAAATTTCCTGACAGTTAGAACAATTAGTGGAACAAGTTGCTTCCAGAAGTTGTGAATGCCCCAACACTGGAAGTCTTTAAGAAGATGTTTGTCTGAAACGGTATAGGGTTTCCTGCCTAGGCAGGGGGTTGGACTAGAAGACCTCCAAGGTCCCTTCCAACTCTACTATTGTATTGTATTGTATTGTATTGTATTACAGCACTTAAGCCAGTGGTTCTCGAGCTTTTCTTCACCACGGACCCCCTCTAAATACCTTTGTATTTTGTATGAGGACCCAGATATGCTGATTCTGTAAACTGTTTACAGAGAGCTGTAAAAGCACTATGAAGCGGTATATAAGTCTAAGTGCTAGTGCTAGTGGTATTTTGTACCCAAGGATCACCAAGACTTATCTCAAGATTTAAATCATAACTTTTTTCCTGAGATTCCGTGTGATGACATCATGGTCCACACGGACCACAGGTTGAGAACCACTGACTTAAACAACTGCAATATTAAATAAAATGACTTGCAAAAGATTGGCATGAAATAATTATATGGTATGAGTGTGCATATATAATGGTTGTCTTCTTTAAAATTTCATTTCAATGAAAAAGAAATAATACACAAGAGGAAAGAACAATGCAGTTCTATAACTACTAAAGGTAATAGAAATGCTAACACGAGGGGTGTATGGGCTGTTTGGATAATCTTTTGCCATTTGTATTTTTTTTTAGGATAACTTGATTATGCAGATTAATCTCCCCCCCAAAGGATAAACATACAGGAAATACACACACACACAAACACACACACATACAATATTCTGTGAACTGCCATCTTCCCACACTTCAAATCTTGCATCCCCTAGGCCAGTGATGGCGAACCTATGGCACACGTGCCACAGGTGGCACGCGGAGCCATTTGTCAGGGCACACGAGGCGCTGCCTGTCAGCTGGCCAGCTGAGTTCACCCTTTTTTAAAGCCATTTTTCACCCTCCCCACTGGGGGGTTCACGCATTGCATTATGGGTGTGGCACGCCCGCACACGATGCCCCCTGCGCTCCCTCCACTTGTGGCACGCGAGCCAAAAAAGGTTCGCCATCACTGCCCTAGGCTATTCCTTGGGGGAAGAGATGACAGGGGAGGAGATGGAAAAACCTGGATGCTCTGAAGCAACTTCATTCAACCGCTTCAACCTCTGAGCCAGGTGCTGCCAAGAGGAGGAAAACCAGGCTAAACAGATGAGAATCACCAGGGGCAAAGCTGGGTAAGATGTAGCTTCCTTGGACCCAGAACCACGATGGGACACAGCAAAGCCTGGGAGGAGCTAGCTGCGGAGAGCTTTACAAAGTGGTCTCCAGAGACAGTTGCTGGAGACAATGTTCATTCAACCTGCCTTGTTCCTCCATATTCGCAGCTTGTAACCATTGACTGATTTCTTAGCTATAACAATCTTCACTTATTTCACAAGAGTTCTTCTAGCCTCTAGATCTACCTTGTATCTGTTATTTCTCATTCTGAGACTGACTTGAAGAATTTTTTGGCTCCTGTAGGATATCTGTAGGACTCCTTTTCTGGTTCTGTAAGATTTTCTGAAGTCCTGCAGACTATTACCAGAAAACTTCTCAATATAGATCTGCAAACTCCAAATAAAATCACTTTTGGAAATCATCCCTACCACAATAAATCTGTACATGGGCACGCAGAAATGTGTCAGACCAGAGTACCTTGACAGGCACTCACATTAATATTTATTTTATTTATTAAATAAATTTCTATAGCTGACCAACTCACCCATAGGTGTTTCTGGGCAATTTAAAACATTTGCAAAATAGAAAATGGCTTCCAATCAGAATTCAGTAACATAATTTCAGTTTATTCATAATCACTCAGGTCCCATATATTGTAATTTTCTAGATTTCACATTCTTTTAAGATCAACACCGGAGGCAAGGCTTTAGGAGAAGGAGAAGTCCTTCACTCTACTTTCTAGCTAATCTTTCTGAGAAATGAAAATGGTTCGGAGGAGCTGAAACACCCTGCAAGCACTATTTCTTGCCATTTTTAGGAGGTCTTTTATTTCCCTAAATAGAAAAGTTACAGAATAAAGCTGTTGAAATGCTGAAGAGGGTAGAGTGGAGAGGGTCATGTCAAGAAAGGCCCAGTTCGCTTTGTTAGAAAAGTTCAAATAGAGGGAAGGCAGCCAGGTGTCTGAGATATTTTACTTTAGATTTCTGAATTGGGCAGGTGCTTGGCCTTGATGGTGTAAATTACGTCTTCTGATGCTATGAGTCTATGTTTAGCTTTCCAATCTAGACAGTTCAGCCTGGCAGGTCAGATCAGACCTGTAAATTGGAGTTTTCATATCCCAGCTTTAAAGAGACATGATTATACATGACACCTGACTGCAGAAACCGAGAGTCTATGATCCATTTCCCCAAGCTAAATCCAATTTGTTCACAGAGGTATCTATGGAGCTGTAGAAGCCTTTGGGTAAACTAGACAACTCTTTTAGACCAAGTACATCAAACTGATTTTCTAGACTGCATCAATGTCTGTTACTATTGATACAAATATGAATGTAAGATCTTGTGCCAATTTGCTTAATTGGGGAAAATGTGCTGTAGCGAAGCTGGCTAAGGAACAAACTTAGTTATATACAAAGGTATGCAACAAAATGAAAATGGCAGATAATTGTGTGAACGGCAGGGTGTCTGTTTGCAGCCTCAAATGCCATAGTCCTTAATGAAATGATTGTTTACTGTCTTTATATAATAAGCATCAAGGAAAATATTAAACTTCATATTAAATACGTATTTAAGTCTGAATTTCCTTCTAAGTCTGAATTTATGAAACAACTTTCCATGGCTTTAAAAAAATGCAGTTGCATATAATGTCATTTATACATTAGTTGCCCCAAATCAAATACTGGCAGCATTACCAATTAAAACTGTTTGGGAATCACTGTTGAAGTGACTGCAATACATGTCAGATATGTTATGGCAACAACACCAATATCATTTTGCATTATGGAGGATTACTCTGCTACTGAACTATCTGAATAGATGAATATGACTTCAGTTATGCTTTGGTACCGGAGTCCAGTGCCCTTGAGAAAGTTAAATGTTGATGTGCATTTGGCCTGACATTTTCAACAGTGATGTTGAATAACAATATGTTTCAGATTGATCCATTAATTCTAAACAGTCAGGATATCAGGTTAGCAATCATTTGCCTATTTTTTAAAAAAAAAACATAAAGGAGCAGCCAGGAAACGGCTCACTTCTTTAAAGAGCAATAATAAAAACTGTCACCTTATAATTCCTCATCCATATAAAATCTTTCTATGACTTACCGCTTTAAGAAGACAGTTCCTGGCTATTATTTCTTTTCCTCTCTGTTTATGCATTCATTGCTATATTTACTGACTTTCAAGGGAAAAATAGTACTTAAGAGGCACATGTGCTTAAGGTAGTTTACACTTGCCATCAATAAACAAAGATCCAAGTAAATGAATGTGGTAAATTTACATTTTATGAACCTCATCTTAAATAATGTCACGAGAAAGTCAGATACTATGAAGTTGTGACGTTTTAAGAATGCTTGGCAAAAATTCCCCTTTAATAGGCTGTCATTATGAATCTAGAGAAAATTAAAAGCAGGAGCTGCTATGTAAATTCTATGCTACTAAGAGAAAATATATATTTTTCAATTCTGAACAGTGATAATTGATAGCTGAATTTGAGGCTGTAAGAGATGCAGAGTCCTGCTCCAAAAACAAGTTTTATTAAGCTCTTTGGAAGAGCCACGAAGTTCCCACCATTTCCTCTGCCTAAGAATATTCCTCAGACCTTTTGTCAAGGAATGCAGCCCGTCCAGCATGTACATGTTTTCTCTCTGTTCCATCTTATCAATAGTCAAACATGCCACAGGACTCTTTATGTGTCTTCTGCTGCCTCTAAAGTTAAGAAGAACATCAACCAAAAAAAAAATATATCAACCACTCAGGGTCAGTCTTCAAAAACTTTTGATGTTTTCCTCCCTCTTTTCTGACAAAACAAAAATTCATCTGAACTAATCAGCTTCTCTATTATCTCGATGTTGAACTGTTTATTCTGATTAGCTAGTAGAAGGAAAATAGTGCCTCAGAACACAAATCAATATAAAGACAGTTCAAGTTCCAGTTTCGGTCCGCCTGCCTGCCTATCTCCTACTTAAATTATTTTTTAATAATAATTCAAGGGGACAAACATATCCAACACACTTTCCCCTTCCTATTTTCCTCACAACAACAATCCTATGAGATGGGTTGAGCTGAGAGCAATGACTAGTCCAAAGTCACCCATCTGGATTTCATGGATAAGGTGGGGCTTGAACCAATGGTCTCTTGCTTTCTAGCTTAGTGCCTTAACACTAGACCAAACTGGCTCTCAGTTTGTAATAATAATATAATAATGGGTCTTGGTTATAGGAGCATGCACCTGAAACTGGAAATTAAATCTATCTGTGTTTGACAAATCATGATCTGCCATAATATGGTTCACTCAGTTTTGGATTAAGCACAATGCATAAAGCCAACCAACGGTGAAATTCTATGAACTATAGTCATAACTAACTAGCGGTGGGTAGTTAGTTAGGCACCTAGCTAGAAACAAGGAGTGTTCTAGTCCCACTTTGGGAATAAATGCCAGCTAGATGACCTTGGGCCAATCACTTTCTCTCAGACCAACTCACCTCATACGGTTATTGTCGTGAGGAAAACAGGAGGAAGAAAGAGTACTGGATATGTCTGAGTTATTTATAAAAATAATAATGCCAGATGTTTAAAGGTGTTTATGTCTTGGTACACTTGACGCGTCAATTGCTATGTTACACTCTTTTTGGGTTTTACAAGGGACAACAAATGAAGGTTATAGTCCCAATTTTCTTCTGGCTGATTTTATTGTTTTACTTATTTCTATTGACCTGAATGTTACGCTACCATTTTAAAGTTTATACTACTCTGATCATTAAACTTAATTGTTTCTGTTTCATTGCACATGAGTATTGGAACAAGTAGCATTCTATTTTTTGTAATTGTTTTTAGTCAAAATTCTTTGAATGTATTTTAACTCACTATTCTGACATTGTCAATTCAGCTTTGGACATATTCATTCCCCATATGCAGGTTAATGACTGCAATAAAATTCTTTGTAATTTTTACACATTATTTGTTTATAGTACACAATCCTGTTTTCAAAGCTACTTGAAGGCATGGTATGAAGTTTGAAGAGGGAAAAATGTAGAGTATGCTTTAGTTATACCCTCAGGCCCTTAGTTTCAATGTCCTGACCTCTACGTCTGCTGAAAAAATATCCTATTTTCATACATTTTGAACATTGTTCACTTATATTAAAACAACATTTAGCCCAGTCCTGAGGAAACCACAGAAAATCAAAAGAGGACATATATGCAGAACCTACTTTGAATAGAATGAAATCAAAGCTATCTCCATTAACTGATTCTTGTTAGAAACAGTAGCAAAGCAGAGAATTTTAATACTTCATTAAAATTCAATTACCTAAGAAATTTAAGAAACAATAATGGCATTGTGATTGCTTTTCTTTTAAAGAGCTCAAACCATAAAGCAGAACTTTTTCCTCCATATGAATGATCTTCTATGTAGCCTGGACCATTACATTCAAAAAATAAAACTTTTATCAATTCCTCTTGTGGACCTTTATGCTTCTTCAGAGAATTGGTAGATTATCCAGATCAGTGAAGGACATGAAGTGATGAATGTAAAGAGAGGAGGAAACTGAATACATCTCATTTATCTCTTTCTACTTGGGGAAAAAGAAAACATTCTGAGAAGAAATCTATGTGTTGATATTCCAGTTACAAAATATAGATGAAGGGTCTACTCCATTGCATATCAACTTCACATGAACACTAAATATTAGTAATCAGTGTTAACATGCACATTGCTATTCTGCTATGGAGTTTCAAATAGCTAGGCAAACAGATAACATTTCTACTGGTTCCACTTTCTTTTACAGTTATGTTGCAACTCCAATAGGGAGACTTGTAACATTTATAGAATTTGGCAGGTCTTCCAAGCTTTAATTTCATATAGGTTTATTCTAGTATGCCTTGAGCAATATGAACATATTTTACTATGTTCCATACTTGAAACATAGGTCCAACAGTATCTGAATTTCTATTACATTGCAGGCACCTTACCTCTTTGGTATGGGTGTGGAAAGAGACAGACATATCCAGAAGAAGCTTCCTCTGTTCCACTCTCCTAACGAAGTCCTGAATCCGCACTTCTAGATGCCGTGCGGCTTTGTAGATCTCTTCGGGATCACACTCCCCAGTTTGAGCCAGTTGCTCTGCTGCTTCCAGTAGCTTGTCTGCATTAGTATAGGTATTCTACCAATATACAACAAAAATAAAGTGCAAGTCACAAAACTCTATTCATTAATGCTCAGAGAAAATCCTTCCAGCCTTCAGGAAGGGAAAGCGGCATTTTAACATGACAGTAGTTGTGTGATGTGATTGGAAAAGGAGTTTGCAAAAATTGGCACTGAATAATCCTCAGATAAAAGCTGAATACAGTTCTTATTTGAAACATGCACACCTTTCCACTGCTTGCTTGCTTTTTTTTTTTGTTTTGTTAGCTTCAGGAAACAGCCTGCGGTGATCTCTGAGATCTTTCAAAGACGATGTAAAGAAGCAACTCAGAGTTAACTACTTCATTGGTGGCCGTTGTCTCCTGGGAGATATTTCACAACACATTTGGTTGTGAAGGAGTGCTGATGGCTAACGGGTTGCAACATGTAAAGTACATGCACTGGAAAATTATCTCAGAAAAACATTTTGCTTATTTATTGCATTTATGAGCTGGCTAAGGAAGAACACCATCTGAAAGAGTCTAACTCTATCCAAGGCAGTTACAACTATCTTTAAGATTTATAGAGTTTTCATTTCATCTCTTAGGAATTCTGACATGTGCAAGGACAACCTATACACAGTCTCTTCTGAAGGAAGGAAATTCCTTTTGTTTCATGGAGTTATTTCACATTGCATTAAAGCAAATTAGCAATTTGTGCCTTGTAGGGATACATAAGTTCGTCATAGTTCTTTTCAAAATATTTATACCATTCCTATATTTATGTATCTGTTTTTCATATTCTACTAATAGCCAACAAGAATCTACAAAAGTATGGTTTTTAATTTTATTTTTAAATGATTGATTGGTCCGGATATCCAGTGGGTTACAATTGTTAAAATGTATTCTTGTACACTTTGACCCATTTGTGAAAGAAATGAAATGTGACGCTATATCAAGATCTAAGCATAACTTAAATATTTGCAAGAAGACTGAAAAAGAAAAGATTGTTTTGCTACCTAAACATGATTGTTTCAAATGCCAGCCTAAAGCCTTGAGAATTAATTTAGTAAAAATTCTGACAGACTTTCGATGCTGTGGAAAATTTTGTCTGTGAAGAAGGAAATATCCCTCGAGAAAACATTTATTTCCATATTGATCTGAATGCAACTGATAGAAGTGTACAGAAATAAAGATTATTTATAACAATAATGTTAAACAGATATAACGCACATATGGCATTTTTCACAAACTTACCTTTTTTTAAAATTTTCCAAAATGATAGGAATCATTTTATAGGCAGCACAAGTTCTGTCATGTCCCACTTCTGAACCCATTGGGCTAAGGAAGCTTTGCCTGCAGGCAAACATCTTCAGGATTGATCTCCTAAATCCAGAGAACCTGACTCGAAGTAGTGCTTGAATTACAACAGTCCGTTTAGTGACTGCTCGAAATGGCAATGGCACTGAAAAAGTGACTTATGACTATTTTTCACACAATGACCATTACAACATCCCCATAGCCATGTGATTTACATTCGGATGCAAGACCACCTGTTCATATTTTATGATGGTTGCAATATCCTGGGGTCATGTGACCCCCTTTTGCGATCTTCTCACCAGCAAAGTCAACGGGGAAGCCAGATTCACTAAATAATCATGTTACTAATTTAACAACTCCAGTGATCCACTTAACAAATGTGGCAAGAAAAGTGATAAAATGGGGCACACCCCATTTAACAAATTTCTCACTTAGCAACTTCAATTCTGAGCTCAATTGTGGTCATAAGTTGAGGACCAACTGCATTATTTGTAAACCTAGGCCAGTGATGGCGAACCTATGGCACGCGTGCCACAGGTGGCACACGGAGCCATTTGTCAGGGCACGCGAGGCGCTGCCTTGTCAGCTGGCCAGCGCGCATGCACGCGCTGGCCAGCTGAGTTCACCCTTTTTTAAAGCCATTTTTCGCCCTCCCCAGGCTCCAGAAGCTTTATAGGAGCCTGGGGAGGGCAAAAAGAGCCCCTCCGGAGGCCCTCCAGAGACTTCATGAGCTTCCCTGAAGCCTCCGGAGCGCAAAAAAACGGCCCTATGGGCAAACTGGAAGTTCGGGAACAGACTTCCTGTTTGCTCGGATGGTCATTTTGACTGCTCTGGAGGCTTCAGGGAAGCCTCTTGAAGGTCCCTGAAGCCTCCAGAGGGCTTCCAGGGGGGCGGGGGAAGCTGTTTTCGCCCTCCCCATGCTCCTATAAAGCCTCTGGAGCCTGGGGAGGGTGAAAAAAGCATGCAAAAATGGGGAGGTCACGCCTGTAGTGCGCGCATGCACACTGGGGGGTGTCGCACATTGCATTATGCGCATGCGCTCCCCCCACTTATGGCATGTGAGCCAAAAAAGCTTCACCATTGCTGACCTAGGCTATCTCTATTCTTCTATGTTACAAACAATCCAACTCACTATTCACCAACATTTTGTGTTTAAGTCAATGTGCAAGATTTCACAAAATATACCTGTTTGAGTTCCTAATTGTCTGTACTGTTTTGGAACTGTAATGGAGAATGGGGTAAATATTCATTCGAAGGGCAAGAATAATTGCACTTAGTGTCATTTAGCATATCTTCATAGCTGTGCATGATTGTTTCATAAACATGTGACAACTAACACTGCCCATTTAATTGTTTTTATTTTCTAGCCGGTTCACATAAAAGATACTTCATTTTAAGTGATACCAAGTGAAAGAAGCAGGTGCAAGTAGTTTGTGGAAAAATTAAGAAGGAAAGTTACACAATTTCTGCCACAAAGCTCCCAATGACATTTTTATAACTTTCATGCAGCCTGGAAGATACCAATGAATAATGCTGCATATTATTGATCCATCTTCATGATCAGATATGTATTAGCTGCTATTGTCAGGACACAGGAAAATACTTTTTTTAAAGGAAATTTAAAGCACTCTTTGCTGTAGAACAGTGGTAGTCAACCTGGTCCCTACCGCCCACTAGTGGGCGTTCCAGCTTTCATGGTGGGCGATAGGGGTTTGCTGTAACTCTGCTTTATAAATTTTATAAAGTAAAGTTATTTCTCTACTTTATAAATCACCATTACTGTGGAACCGGTGGGCGGTTAGAAAATTTTACTACTAACAGAGATACAAAAGTGGGCGGTAGGTATAAAAAGGTTGACTATTCCTGCTGTAGAATGTTCCACATTAGCAATGATGGCTCGGTGCACTTCTAAAATTTCTGGAGCTGACAAGTCACTAATTATAATGTAATCTCCTAATTCACAACAGCATTTTCTTCAGAAGTAAATACGACTAAATTGATTGCTACCTGCATTCATAGAATACAACTAATTGGGTACTCATGTTGTGCACTGTCCAGAGTTGCTTTCAGTGAGATGTATGACATTATACATTTGTTAAATAAATAAATGTCCAATTAGAAGGGATTTTGAGTGCCACTACATAGCAACACCATCTTCTATCTACTGGACAGCTCTTGAGCTTCTAACATTGTATAAACAGCTTTAATTATTATTAATAATAACATTTAACATATCCCACCATTTAGCTCTTTGAAAGAATAAACACCAACAATTTTTTTCCTCCAATTGTAAAGTTCTATAGCTCTTCTTTTCTTTAATCATTTCATTCACTTTTTTTTCCTAAAGAAAAACAACTGCTTCAATGCTGGCATATGGCATATTAAGCTATCAAGATGTAATTTCATTCTGGAGAGCCCTCATACCTTCCTCAATTACTTGAATGTCACCAGCTCACACCGATAAGAATAAATCAAGCACCAATTATAATTTGCCCCTGGCAAACTAGACCCATTAATGAATTGCCAGTCCCTGTAAGGCATATAATCTAGGGATTAGATATTGCACCCTAGATTTCTGTATATTGCCCTATTGTTAAGAACACCAGAGCAACGGCAGCAGAAACTGGCCATAGTACAAAGTGAATATTAAAGCTTCAATGCTAAATGTAGAACAGGATGGCAGAGAAAAATACAAATGGGCACAAAGAGAAAAGCTGGCTATGCAACAAAAAAGTGATGAGCACAGATGGTTATAATTTGTGTTATTGAAACTCAGTGTACATTTCTAAATCATGCATTTATTCTGGATTGCTCTTGGGCCACTTTTCCACAAAATAGTTTTTTTTATTTTATTCAACTAAATAGTCTATCTCAGGGGTGTCCAAACTTGGGAACTTTAAGACTTGTGGACTTCAACTCCCAGAATTCCCCAGCCAGCTGGCTGGGGAATTCTGGGAGTTGAAGTCCACAAGTCTTAAAGTTCCCAAGTTTGGACACCCCTGGTCTATCTGCATATAGTCATTTTTAAATAAAACTTGCTAAAAAACTATTCATCTGGAAAGTTCTAATCTAACCCTATCATTAGGGTTCCTGTTTATTGGCTGCTGGTATTTTTAATTCTTTTCATGTTCATTATTCTTTTTGTTGTATTTTAATTCTGTGGGCCGTGGATCACTACTCCTTGAGATGGATAACGTAACATAAATTGGATGGATAACGAAATAAATGAATAAATTAGAGGTGAGGAGGCTGCCTTAAGCAGCTGATTGCTGGTATTTGTCATGGAAAGCAGCAAATTCTCATGTACCAACTCAGGCAAACAAGGTATCAATAAACAGCAGTCTCATCAAGGACTCTCTAAAACCACTCCCATACTGTCAGGGCAATCCACTAGAACACACAGGTGTCAAACTTGCAGGATCATGTTGCCATCACATGTCATATTGTGATGTTTTTCCCTTCAAGGTGTGGGTGTGGACTGTGCATGATGCACCTGGCCTGCAGGCCACCAGTTTGACAGCCCTGCACTAGAATATAAAATGAGAGCAAATCCAAATCCTTTCTAACGTTGATGTTTTTACAGGTAGTCCTCGACTTACAATTGAACCCAAAATTTCTGTTGCTAAGTGAGACATTTGTTAAGTGAATGTTATCCCATTTTACTTTCTTGCCACAGTTGTTAAGTGACTCACTTCAGTTGTTAAGTTAGTGACACATTCAAGTGACTCTGGCTTCCTCATTGACTGGCCAAAAGGTGATCATGTGACCATGGGACACTGTGACCGTCATAAATACGAGTCAGTTGCCAAATGTCTGAATTTTGATCACATGACCATGCTAGATGCTACAACAGTCATAAGCATGAAAAATGGTCATAAGTCACTTTTATCAATGCTGCTAGGTACTTTGAATGGCCACTAAATGAACCGTCATAAGTCGAGGGCTAGTTTGGAGATGAAATGTCTGCAAAATAACAATGAAGCTCAGAGAACCCCAAAGTTCAACTTGTCTACAAATATTCACTTCTAACCATTCTCATGTATTTGCAAATCCACCCGAAGGAAGTGGGAAAGTGTTTAGAATGATGTTCTGCTTTGAGAGGCGAAATAACACGATCAGCCTTAATTAAGCATTATGCACTGGATCTGATTCATCCTGAGGTTGGGCAAAGAGCAAGAGAGACATATTGTTTTATGCTTTGTGTGTGAACTTTGTAGAAGTAGCCCCAGACTTGCTTTGAAACAAACAACTTTTTTTTTTGCTTTCATCCAGCAAAGCAACCTTTATATTCTTAATTACTTTCTCTCTCATACCACTTGTGCACTTGGGGACAGGGTTTGTTTTTGCGTCAACGTACAAAATAAAAGCAATAAATTTAGAGCCTGGGGTTTGTTTGTTTGTTTTTGTCTTGTAGATTGCTTTGGAGAATGAGTGCATACTATTCCTTGGAATCAGAGGTGGTATTCTATTGGTTCGGACCGGTTCTCCTGAATCAGTAGCGAAAATCGCAGGTGGCCCCGCCCACTCGCTCCAGGTCTATGGCATTCCATTTAGGCCCTTTTTCGCGAAAAACACATGCATGAAAAGCTACATGCAGAGGTGGCTGTTCAGATGCGAGCACTCACATTTGAGAACTGGTAGGGAAGGTAAGTCAATACCACCCCTTCTTGAAATCACAAGTTTTTCCCTTCTTGCATATTATAGACCAGCGATGGCGAACTTTTTTTGGCTCGCACGCCATAAGTGGGGGGAGTGCAGTGGAGTCGTGTGCAGGCGTGCTGCACACATAATGCAATGCGCAACCCCCCAGTACGCATGCGAGCACTACAGGTGCAACCCCCCCATTTTTGCATGCTTTTTTCACCCTCCCCAGGCTCCAGAGGCTTTATAGGAGCCTGGGGAGGGTGAAAACAGCCCTCCCCGCCCCTCTGGAGGCCCTTGGGAGGCTTCAGTGACCCTCAGGAGGCTTCCCTGAAGCCTTCGGAACGTTCAAAACGACCTTCGGAGCAAACCGGAAGTGACTTCCAGTTTGCTCGGAGGGTCGTTTTAAGCGCTCCGAAGGCTTCAGGGAAGCTCATGAAGCCTCTGGAGGGCCTCCGGGGGGGGAGGCTCTTTTCGCCCTCCCCAGGCTCCTATAAAGCCTCTGAAACCTGGGGAGGGCGAAAAATGGCTTTAAAAAAGGGTGAACCCAGCTGGCCAGCACGCACATGCGTGCTGGCCAGCTGACAGGGCAGCACCTGGCGTGCCCTGACAAATGGCTCCGTGTGCCACCTGTGGCACGCGTGCCATAGGTTCGCCATCACTGTTATAGACAAACTGAAGTTCTTTACAAACAAGACATAAATGCATCTTTAAAAAATACACGTAATGGCATCTTTCCAAGCAGGGTTGTGCCCCTTGTACACGGAGAGCAACATAAACAGGGGACCAAAATACACACCAGCTTCTAGCAATGATCTAATTTTTTTTATCGTGCTTCCTGGAAGATTTAGGGAATACAGGGCAAAACCCTTTCTCTTTTTAGACAAAGATGAAAATAACAGAGCCACAGAGAAAAAGAGCTCACACAATTTCATGAATTGCGCCTGGTGGATATCTCCCGCCCACCCCCACTTTGTGAAATGAGATGAAAAGTCATGCAGAAATAAATCGAAAGGACAGAAGTCAATTTCTAGCAGGATTTTATTCTATACTGCATAACAACAGATGTAAATGCCCAGTGGGTAGGTGGAAGTTAAGTAATGAAAGAAGGGTTAACCAAGGGCTTGTCCCAGCAGAACCCCCGTTGACCTATCTAGTTCTAGTTCGAAAACTAAGCTGATTTCCCGAATGGAAAACTATGAGGGAATGCAGAATTGTAAGTTAAATGAGAAACCAGGAAACATTCAGGAAAACAAAAATGGCAACCTTTTCATACTGTACTATTGACCTGGAAATTGAAGGGCTGTGGCCATGAAATCCATAAGATTCAAGTTTGACTTACAAGAGACAGTACGACATCTAAATAATAAACAATATAAAGGGCGAACAGCAACTCCTTGTTTTAAATTTGTTGCCATTTTTTAAAAAAAAAAACTTATTAGAAATTTAGAAAACAAATGGTTTTCATTTTCTATCTTTTGTCTGGTACTAACTAAAACATGATTGGCACAGAATCCCTGAAATGAAAGAAAAATGTTAACAAGTAATAAAAAGACAAAAGATTAAAAAAAAAACCACAGATATCATAGATCTCACAGATCTCAAAACGAATTTTATTATAATTCTATCTGGGGACTTTTTCTATGCCCCAATCTTGTAAAATCTAGTATCATACATTGTTCTGATTTATTTTAGCTATCTATGACCTTGCATAAAATTACAACACATTTTAATGAACTGGAGGCATTCTAAGATACTACAAGTCTCACTAACCGGAAATTGACATAATTGAATTAGAGAAAATATATTTAAGTATGATGTTGTTACTGTTATTGTTGTTAATGATGTCAGCTAAATTGATTCACTGCAGGATGAAAGCTTCTTCACTGATCAAAACTACCATACTGGTAGGTAGGAATTTTTCAACCACCTAGTGTAGGGTTAAGAGAGTAGGACTAGTCAACATTTCACCCAACCAGCATCCATGTGTAAGGGAGAATTAAAAGCTGGGTATCCTTGCTCTTAATCCAGTTTTTGAATCACTATACCACCTGGCCCTTCTTTAAATTTGTAATATAACTTGTATCTAAATCTCTTCTTCTTATTCATATGCATGGATTGTACATTGTATTACTCACTTGGATCCTTGTTAAAGCCTACTTTATGTATGAAATCTAGAGGAGTGCCAGCCTATCCTTGCTTTGAATATGTACAAAGTCTTGCCTTCGCTCAGTCAGAGTTTCAAAGCTGTGTTCACCTCATCATGTGCCAGGTTTCTTTTTTGAATGTCACTTTAATTCACCCAGAATTCTAGAAAATGTTTGTTGGGGTTTTGGTACAATTATATATTCTCTCCACAATGGCATGCCTGGATTTTTTTTTTAAACGTTACATTAATGCTGAACTTAGGTAATTGGTTTTATGCATGTATCCATCCTACCAATAATTGGTTTTATGCACCATACCAGAAAAGAAAGAATGGGAAATTAAATAATTAGCTGGTATTTGGAAGCATGAATCAGACAAGGTTTTAGGTTTTATTGGCCAAGAAAATTCATACGCTATTCAGATAAAGGATGGAGATATTTAAAGAAACACTATTGTTTGCCAGCACCTATTAAAATTCATAATGAATTTGACTTTAAAAGGAGGCTGTAATCAGTTTTGTAGAGAAAAACCATTCCTTCTGATGAATGCAGAGAGACTGCCATCTGCAGGACTAAAACTGCTAATTACAATTACTATAATTATATAGTTTTAAGAAAAGGTGTATTTCCTCTTCCTTAATTTCCTTTGCATCTATTACCTCCTTTAATAAAGAAATATATATCTCATTTGAGTAACAAAATGTGCTACTTTACAATCCCATAGGATTATACCAAAATTACGCAAGTACTTAAGCCCTGTGTGGTGCTATCAATGCTGAATCCAGTTACCTGTTGCAATTTTGGAATTAAACAACGAGAAGAGACCAGTCAAGATGCAAGAAAACCAAAAGACAGACTAATGAGAAATCAGGCGATCAAAATGAAAAAGGAATCCATGAAATACAATACATGGAAGTTAGTAAAAAGCTCAGCTAAAGCAGAAGCTCTTTACATTTCTCTGCTTGGGATGATCCAATGTCCCAAATTAGACAAAATCCAAAGGAGTTTTTGCTGATGCATTTTACCACATGTAGGATATGTCAAACATGGAAACGCTACTGTATTTGCAATAATACTGTGGTAAACCATGCAGAGAGGGCTGTAAAGCACTATGAAGCGGTATATAAATCTAAGTGCTATTGCTATTACTGTCTATGGAGATTCTCAGTCATCCAGATCATGGATGTCCCAAAGGTGCCTTTTCAAGAGGCAACTGGACTTTCTGGTTTTTCTTTGAAGACATTTTGCTTCTCATCCAAGAAGCTTCCCCAGCTCTGGCTCCCCACCATCCATTCAGAGCTGAAGAAGCTTCTTGGACGAGAAGCGAAACGTCTTCAAAGAAAACCCAAAAAGTTCAGTTTCCTCCTGAAAAAGTACCTTTGGGATATTGCTGTTGCTATTAACTTCAGCAAGGTATCTTATATTAGCCACTTATTTTCTAGGCTTGTGCAGAAGGAAACCATGCAAAAGAGGTGTTTTCTCTTAGTTAAGACCACTTCCTATTAATAATATTCAATAATGGAGGTTTTGTTTTGTTCTTGGTGCCTTTCAGTCACCTCAGACTCCTAGCAAGTGCCTAGACATGTCCCTGCGGTTTTCTTGGTTAAGATTTTAGAAGGTGTTTTGCTCTGGTGTCCTTCCTCGGACTGAGAGTGAGTAATTTTAGTCTCTGCACTAAGGCAAAGCTAGAACTTACAGCCTCCCGGTTTCTAGCCTGGTGCTTTCTCTACTACACCAAACTGGCTCCTCATTCAAAGTATGAATAGTCCCATCAGACACCATTTGCCATCCCATTCAGCTTAGATACCATCCTATATTACAACTGGCTGTGCTACTAAGCAGGAACATCCTTGTCTTGTCAGGATGCTCAGCAGTAAATAGAGTTAAATGTTTTTTTGGGGCAGACAATGGCAATGCGAATGAGAGAAGCTTAAGTAATTAAAAAATAACTCTGAAAAATTCAATATGCATGTTTATGGGAAGAGTCAATGAAGGAAAAATGTACTTCCATATACTTTGGGCTGTAAATGCCAAGAAGAACTTAATTAATTATGGCAGTAAAACAGAAAACTATAAACAAGAGCGTTAGGAAGAAATGAAGAGAGGAGACAGCATCTTTTAGCTTTCAGGGTAAAATAAAAGACTTTTTAATTATGATAATGGTACCTGTAACAGTGGGGTGATGTCTAAGATGACTGGAGCTACAGTTCAATTGTATATGGAAGGGATCTTACTGGGAAAGATTAAGCTATGAGATATTAAGTAATCAGAATAACAGAATAATAAAAGTTGGAAGGGACTCTACCCATTGCTTCTTGTCCTGCCTTCTGGTGCTTTGGAAAACAAGTTGACCCGCTCTTCTTTATGACAGCCCCTTAGATATTGGAATACTGCTATCATGTCACTCTTATATCTTAATCATACCTAAGGTTATGTTTGCCCTGGGCAAAGGACAGTAATAGATTAAGAAATACTACACTGGAGAACAACAGTTATTGCCACACGAAGAGAAATTAGAAATATTGGTGAATACGTTGAAACCCACCAATTATCTGCATCTAGTAGCTAAAAATCAAAATTGTAAAATAGATAATCAGTGGTGGGTTCTTACCGGTTCAGCCTGGTTCAGTACTGATCCACGCCTGCCACGCCCCCAAACTGGTTCCCCAGTCGTCGCAGTCAACATTTTTTTTTAGTTCGGTGCATGCGCAGAACAATTTTAATTGAACTTTGCATGCATGCGCAGCGCACATCCAGCGTGTGCACAAAGCACACGCATGAGCGAACTGGTAGTAAATAGATGATAGATAGATAGATAGATAGATAGATAGATAGATAGATAGATAGATAGATAGATGGATGGATGGATGGATGGATGGATGGATGGATGGATGGATGGATGGATATTTCATACTTCTTAATCACCCATCTCTCTCATGCTTTTTGATCGAAAATGCAAAAGTGTAAAAAGGGCTTATCATATTTATCAGAAAAGCTATGGTACTTTTCATCCCATCTAGAAATCATCAGTGTTAGTGGTTAAATGTTCTAAATATAAATATCTGGTTAAAAAAGAAAAAATCTGCATTTCTCTTATATTTCTGATATGAATTAGGTTCCTGTATTAATCACAACAGAGCAAGATTCTTGGATTTAGTTTCTGACAGTTCTAAAGAAGTCTAGGCATCGCTGCTTACATAATCTCTCTTTTGCTCCGCTGTTCCATTTCCAGAAAATATTTGTTGAGCCGGAAAGGCAAATAAAGGGGCAGGAAGAAATGAAGAATTAGCTCCAAAATTAGCTCCAAAGTGCCTGAATAGCAATGCAATAAAAAGTTAATTCCTTTAAATATACAGGTATATCCTTCTCTCGGACATTGACCTGAAACTTAAATATAGTTATGGCTTCTTTTAATTCTGAGCCTAAAGAGAAAAACATGGTAGATTCCTACTCTGTAGTTGGGAAGTCTGCTGGCTGTTAACCAATTATGAGTGCTAAGCAGGGATAGTTTGCTACTAGCATTACTGCCGGTTCGGTGTGCAATTTGCACCTACAAAGGTCTGCACATGCGCACAATGTTAGAAAAGGAAAAATTTTTTGCAATGAAGATTGTTCTGTGCATGTACCGAACTGAAAATCAAGATGGTGCTGCCGACGATAGAACCGGTTCGGGGGTGTGGCAGGCCGAGTTACTACCTACTCTGCCGAACCAGTTCGAACCAGTAGGAACCCACCTCTGGTGCTATGTCAAACCCAGTATAGGTGATTGTTGATGCTGATAGCAAGATTTTGGATCCTCACCTTGGCAGAGTAGCAGGCCCTGAAACATACTGACTGCTAAAGAGAACCAGGGATTGGAGCTACATGATTCCACAAAAGGAAAAAGTAACTATTATCCTAAGAAGACAAAGCCTAGAACTCTGGCCATATAAGAATCTTCTCCAGGCTTTGTTGAAAGCAACTTTCTTGCTTTTCGATCCACTTTTCTGCATCTTTGGTTTCCACGTTCCTCTTGTTCCTTGCCTTCTGGATAGAACTTGGTCTTGGACCAGTTTCCCTCACCATCACTAAATCTGTTATCTGTTTTTCAGAGAACTGTGTTTTCCAGCTTTGCGACTATATCCAGCCCATATTCATTGTTATCTTAGCAAAAACTGCTTACTGCAATAAACAGATCTCTCTTGGATTTATGACTCCTTGGAAGTGTTTATCTCTCCTTAGCTATAATGAGTAATTTACAACAAGGCAATTAAAGACCAGGGACTTGTAAATTGCCTCTCTGCCTGCCTGCTTTCAGTCAAAGCTTTGCATTGGACACACAGAGTGAACGCTAAGTTGACAACAATGAGATATAAAGTTTCCTCCTCCTCCTCCTCTCACCTTGTTCAGGCAACATAAAAATTTTCAATAAAAATAATTCTGCATTTGCTATATGGAGAATGGGAAAATTAGACAATTTGGAACTGATATGGAGTAATTTGTAAAAAACACAACTGGCTCCTTTATCAAGCAGTCCTGTCCTGTTAAGGATGGTAATGGACCTGTTTTAAATCACTGAAGGGGGTGAAGTCTGTCTTTCTGTTCTTTAAAAGGATAGTTAATATTCCAGATTCTTCGTTGGCCAGACAGTGCTTGCAGAACCAGTCAGAAGCAGGACATTGGGTCCAGTCCTGTTTACAGTATTTTGACATGTATTCCTTAACTGTGGAATAAGTATATTCCAGGTATATTTAAACATAAGTGTAAGAACAATCTATGTCAGCAATTTTAAGGACAAGAACATAATCTTTAATATAGTGTTGCCCTAATGTTTCTGGCTGATTATATAGTAGAACATCTGTTTGTGTTTAGGACTTAATATATCTAGAGAAGTCCACTCTATGTATTCAACATATTTGGATGAAAGATATTCAGGGAGTAAGAACAGCTAACTATTGGGTGCAGAGGGGGGTGGGATAATTTAAATTGGATTTTTTTTATTTTAATCAGATTTTTTATTTTTATCAAATTTATTTTAATAAAATGCTTTTGGAGTAAAAATCTATCTAAAGATAGTTTTCTACTTAAGATACATTAATAATTTAGTTTATTCAGCATGAAATGGAGCTCAATGATGTAGCATGAGGCTGTATATTCTGCAATAATGGGACTGTCCGTGAGTCAACAGTGGGTCAGAGGAGGAGCAGCTGTGGGACAAAGATGACAGTTGCTCTTTAAAAATTATGTTTTAAATCAACTTGATTTCAATCAAATCCACCCTGGTTGGGTGCTCCATAGATGGAAGATCTAATTTATGATGTTCTGATCTGAAAACTATACAAAACACTCATAACCTGCTTTACTTATCCTTTACTGATCCAGTGAACTTAGAGTTCTGACAGCAAAATGATTTGCTTCTTG
This sequence comes from Natrix helvetica, assembly GCF_964273705.1. NCBI lineage: Eukaryota > Metazoa > Chordata > Lepidosauria > Squamata > Natricidae > Natrix > Natrix helvetica. The sequence goes on along the minus strand of NC_138548.1, from coordinate 136,472,995 downwards.
CTGGCAGACACAGGCCCATAACTAACATAGCAAATAGTGATACATGCAGTCACCCCAAGGAATCATAGAATAGGAACACTGGCAGTCAGCTGTGAAGGCAATTTTTTTTTAAAGCACAGTATTGTTATATTGGTTTATATTTTATCTGCTGCTGGTACCGTAGTTAAATGTGAAATATCTTGTGTGTAGCTGGACAATCTTTCTGCTCATGTTTTTGATAAGTGATGTGATGTTGCTAAAACCATACTTCTGCAATAAAGTCACTTACTTACAATTGGATATCTGGGAAATAGTCATATTAAGACCCCTTTCGAGAAAAGCAATCAAGGAACTAAGAATGGGAAAGAGTTAATGCAAAGACCAGGCACATTCCTTTTTTTAAAATATTTTGCTTATGGCACGAAATGATACAAAGGAGGCGAATCCTTTCCATGTATTTTTGTGAAATGTTTCCAATGGGAGTAAATATTTCCCAAATCAATAAAAAGAGAAGTTTTAACAATCTTGGGCCAAAGGGAAAAATGTGCCCCTAGATAGCTATATAAACACATATTGCATATATATATGCACATGTCTGTCGTGATCAATTGCAACAGGTCATTGTTCAAGTTAGCATCATATATAACAAATCACAGTGGCCAAATGTGGAAGTTGCAAAAATAGCACATGGTAGTTTTTCAGAAAAACCCATAGAAGATGAATGTTTTACAAATGTCTTCTGGCCAAGCTCTTTTAAAAAGGAAGGTTGGGTTTAGTAGTACCCACTGCTGGTAATTCAAAATAATATAACCTCTAATTTATGGATTTAAATTTGATCTGTTCAGTTCAGTTCAAAATGGCCATAGCATTCAGAAAACTGTTCAGGGCTGAAATGGCACTTTCATATACTGCAAGCAAACATACTGTAGAGCTTGATATCATCAGGAAATTATCTCACTCTCTAAAAAATTTTATGGCAATCAGTTTGGTATAAAAGTTAAGGCCGGAAGACTGTGACTTTTAGCCTCGCCTTAGGCACATAACCAGTTGGGTGACACTGGGTCCAGGAGGCAATGGCAACTCACTTCTGAAATCTTGCCATGAAAACTATAAGGACATGTCCAGGTCAGTGGTGGGCTTCCATTTTTTTTTACTACCAGTTCGCTAGTGCATGTGCGCAACACATCTGCGCATGTGCAGAAGCGTTCGGGTGGGTGGGTGGAGCCTCCTACCGCCGCTACTACCAGTTTGCCCGATCCGGGCCAAATGGGCAGAAACCCACCTCTGGTCCAGGTATTTGCCAGAAGTCAAGGCTAACTCAAAGGCCTCAAATAAAAAAATGATAGTTTTAAATTGCAAATTAAATACTGTGGGTGTTAAATAATATACATTATTCCTTATACTGATCTCTTTCGGATTCCATTACACTCCTTAGCTGCTACTGGTCTAGCTTAGTCTCTGTAATTGATTCCATGTGTGATGAAAAGAGAAAGAAATAGCTGATTAGAGAGCCATTACCAAACAGTGCCAAAACTATATCCTTTTCTTAGCTGAAAAGTCTTGGAGATTCTTGGCAAGATTGACTTGGAAGCATTTTCACAATCACCGTATACACGATTTATTCAATACAGAACTCAAGGTGAAAAAAGATTGAGACTTTTAGTCTGTGACTTTTAGTCTCTCCTTAGGCACAAAACCAGTTGTATGACCCTGGGCAACTCACTTCTGAAATCTTGCCATGAAAACTACAAGGACATGTCCAGGTCACTGAAACTGTTTTGACAGCAACCACCTCTTCGTCATGTCTCAGAGTGCAAAACTAAATTATCCTGGTTCCTATAGGCCATTTTCTAGATCTACAGAATCTGGGATGCTAATGGACTTCAGTCCTCAGATCTCCACATGCTGTTTATTTCATATGCTTAATAAGGAGCCCCCAGCAGCAAACCACAATGTTCCCAAGCCTGAAAGAAAACACACTGCAGCGCTACAAAGATATCTTCAGTTATGGTAACATACACAGAACTTTCACATATTTACCTGTGCTACTTCTTCAAAATCATCATGCCTTTTCTGAAGAGCTCGTGCTCTGTGAAGAGACTTCCCCACTCCAGTGTGTTTACTAAGAAAGGCCTCCCCATGGTTTTCAATCCAGTCCAGGACCTGAACAACAAAGACAGAGGAGGAGGAGGAGAATCCATTATTAATTTTATTATTCTTGGCTGTTCAGCACAGAAAAATTTACCTTGGACACCACTTAAAAACTGTACTGTTTCATAATGGATTGACATTTGAAAAAATGTCTATATTTACATTCCACGCTCTTCATCGCTTCATGCAATCAAATCCAAAATATTTTTTCATTGTTCATTGATTAAGTATCATCACTGAAATCTAGCCATCTGTTCATTTCTGGATAACCAGCCCAGACTTTGAAAGAAAAAGGAACTTGCGTATTTTTACTAAAACTTAAAAAAACCCAGCAATAAATAAATTAATGAACACTCTTGCCCTATTTTCCTGTGTAAATTCAGCTCAAGTCTTAGATATCCATTGATTTAGCTCACATGGGCAGGAGCATGTATTCCAATAGCAAAATAGCTCAGCTCAGAACTGGAAGAACAGTAGAAATGTAAGTTGTGTTACTTGAACAGTGCTTCGGTTGTCAATGTTATGTAACATTATAATACATTTGCTTTTCAAAGAATACCAGAACTCAACGTACTCCAGTGTTTAGAGAATAAAAAACAAAGTGGCAAATCTATTACCAAACTTTCAAAACTGCAAAATCATTTTACATCTAATAAAATATTTCTTATATTCACATTTTTAAAAGAGTTAATACAACATGCCATAAATGCAAATGATACAAAACAAAATGAGCATATGATGCTGTATCAGAAAAGTACAGTATTCTATATTGACAATTATTCCCAAGAAATATTCCCAAGAGCTGGGTGGGTCCATATGGAGGTGCTCAGAAATGTGCTCACCTATGCTTTGAGGTGGCCATGAGTCATGAGCCTGGCGGTTGGTGAGTGCCTACTGACAATATCAATGTCCATGCCTGAGCTACCGTACTTCATCACTGTAGCAGTGAATAGTAATGTGGATAAGATTTCAACATTTATCCAATAATATCTCCTCATTACCAATGTTAAAATAAATCCATGCAGCTTTTTTCAAGCAAAATACTTTGAGGGTATTTGGAGAAAGGCAGGAGGCTATGGATAGATTTCATCAAACAAATTTATTTTAAAACTTTAACAAACCTGTTACGTTTGTTTCAACTCTTATAATGTTATGTGTGCGTGTGTCAATGTGGTACTAGAACATATAAAGATATAATAGTTAACAATGTTTTGGATCCCCTACATCTTTGTTATATTTTAGAAAAGCAAACATTGTAAAAGAGAACACTGTCACATTTCAGAGAGAGTGAACTGCTGTGAAATGTGAGGTTACTGTTATCTATCTTAGAGCCAGTATTTGAACATGGATTTCAACAGTAAGGATGATTTGATGGCTTCTGACTAGCTCTGTTGACATTCTATTGACATATCACTTACCATCCCACCTGTCATTGGGGAGTCCTTTTGCCTTGCATTATGTGAAAATTGGGAGAGATATTTCTTGAAAGGGATAAAAACTATTCAATAAGGCTTGAGAGAAGGCTAGGGAGAAATTGTCTAAAAATGGGCTCCAGAATGAGTGCGAAAGCTTAGAAGACAAACCTCTAGTCCCGGTGAACAACCCAGATTGGATCCTGCAACAATATCCTGGGACAGGTGTATTTGTCTTCATGTGACATACTCACAAAGAGGAAACCATTATTTCTTGTTTATGTCATGCATTCAGTTTTAAATTTGAAGAAGGAAGATAAGCAACCTAAGTTTCTGTCTGAAAATTTCATCTAGAACAGGGCTGTCCAACTCCCAGCCCATGGGCTGAATGCATCATGCATTGGCCATGCCTACGCCCGGTTTGGCAAAGGGGGAAAAAGTCATGATATGTCATGTGACGCTGCCGTGATGGCATGAGTTTGACACTCCTCATCTAGATCCTGAGGCAAAGCCAGAAGTCGTTCAAAGTTTAAAACTCTTCAGGTTCTTATCATCTAGTGCCTATTGTGCCATTTACTTCTATCCTGTCAAGAAATGCACCAAGCAGGTAAGGATAATCTATTTCTATATACAGGTAAGCTCCCTGGCTTAAGGAACAGAACTCTTACAAAGCTTATTGAAGGAAAATGCTTCCTTCGGAGCTATCCTTGGTACTGCAGCTATTAATTGTATTCGGAGACTAGGTTCACAAAGACAATGTTCCTAAGAAAATTGCACACCACTTGGTGTACTGTACTTTGAGTGAAAGACACATCCCACATATCTGTTGTTATAAAATACATTTATAACCAAAATATGATTTTCTACTGAATTCATATTTTGGGTTTCAAAGGAAGAGAATGTCTGTAGCTCAGGATTGAACTAAATGCTTGATGAGTTCTTGCTGAACTGAATTGAACTGTGGATTGAACTGAGTTAACAGAATGTAAGTGTAAGATCTTACTTTTCTCTACACTGAATTTCATTTTGTTGGATAGCGCCCAGTATTCAAGTCTGTCAAGATCCTTGTGGATCTTAAGTTTATCATCTGGGATATTGGTTATTCCTGCTAGCTTAGTGTCACCTGTAAATTCCCTTCTATTCCCTCATCTAAATTGTTTATGAAGATATTGAAGAGTACTGGGCCTAAAACAGAATTCTGGGATACCTCACTGCTTCTTCCTTCCATGTAGATGTAGTTACATTGAGGACTACACATTGAGTGTGATTTGTCAGCCAGTTACAAATTCATCTGGTGATGATGCTGTTTATCCCACATTTTTCTAGCTTACTAAGAAGTAGGTTGTGGTCTACTTTGTCAAATGTTTTACTGAAATCCAAGTATACTGTTTTTTTTATTTGAGGGGGGAGTTTTATTAGAGAGGCTTAAAATTTAGTTGAAACCTAATTTTATTTGGGGACAGTGTTGTTATTCCAGGACTTCTGAGAAGCCATCCATCCCAATAAGATTATCATGCCCACCAGATAATCCACCAGAAGAGGCCTACTTCGGATCCCTTTGGCCAAAGAATTTTGGTAGGTGGGTCCTAGAGAAGAGCCTTTTCTGCTGTGTCCCCTCCCTCTGGAATATTGTTCTGCTGGCAGCTAATATATGATTTGTTGTGAGGAATGAATCAGTATTGAAGGAAGTGAAAGTGTCTGTGTGTAAGAGGTACTTCTGCCTACTTTGTATCAGTAAAAGCATAATGCTAAGTTAAATGCAGCAAGAACGGATTTCTGAAAAGCATGTGTGGGTCAAGAATGAATGACTGCTGAATGGATATGGATAAAACAAATGGTGAGATATAGTGATTGCTCTTCCTATATACTGGAATCAGTTATAGGGTTCACTTTGGGTCAGTCTGGATTTAGTTAGAAATCTTTACCTTATTTTTATCCCTGTCTTTTGCCCATTTCCTCTCTCTTCTTCAATTTATATAACAATGCTTACTCTAAAAAAGGAATAGAAGATGGATATATTTGGTGTGTACAACAGTCACATTGTGTGTGTCCAATATTAGTGGAAAACAAAATTAAAATTTCATAATATTTACACGCATCTTTTAGGCACTGGCAGAATTAGCTAGATAATAGAATAGCTGGTATTTTTGTCAAACTTTAACTTCCTTAACACGGCTACTATCAGATGTTTTGGCATTTTTAAAAAGGTACCACTGGTACACATGAACATCACTAGGCTTTGTCTTTATAATAGAAGAATAAACTAATCCAAGTGGAAATAAATTAATTATGTCAGGGGAACCAATCGACTGCGATTGAGGCAGTTAAAACAATTATGCGTTGGTCCACAGGATTCCTGTCCATTTCAGCAGAAATGATTAGCTTACCAATACTGTATCCCTCCCTTACAAACCCTTTCATAACCAGCCAAGCAATCCAAGTGATCCCAGCAGTTCTTCCCTAGGGATTCCCGAAAAAAACATTCATGCTAATCCATATCATCATTCTGCTGCCATACATGGTGGGTTTCTCTCTCTCTCTCTCTCTCTTTCATCATGTTCCTTTACTTTACTTCTAAGAACAAGCTTCAGGCTGGCTCTTCTTTTGTCTGCCACAATGATCCTGGGAAATTTAATCTATTTCTGAGATGTATCATAAATCTGCTTAGATTTTCCAGACAAGGTTGAATTTACCCTTCCTCCCTTTATTACTTCATTTTTTAAACTATGGACACTACAAGTAGCCTTCATGGCCTTCTTCCTTCAGGATTCATCTCCTATGGAATCATTTTGTAAGATTTCTTTGATTTGCCTTTTTTCCCCCATGCCCCACCCCCCTTTTAATCTATGTATTTATTTCTTTAACTTGTATAGCCGCCCATCCTGAATCTGTAATGGGCAAAGAGAAACCGTAAAAACAATTAATATTAAAATATATTATATTGTATTTGTACATGTTTTGTTAATAAGCTTAAATTACACTGTCACCAGTGATATAGTGAAGTTAATATTTGCGTCTTTTCCTCATTTCTTATTAAAAAATGAAAAAGTAAAAATTTCATCACTGTGCCACGGGTGAAACATAGCCTCATTGAATTAAAAGTTAAAACTAAAATCATTGAGTACTTTCAGAGTTTTTGCCATGAAAAAGAAGATGATTACATTTGTATGGAACCACACAAGATTTCTCTGCCTTCTTTACCAGCTGCCTAGTTACAAATGCAACCTTTAAGGTCCCCTTTTCCCCAACGAGACCTGCAAAAATATACATGTGTCACTCTGCAAGTACGGGTAGTCCTCGACTTACGGCCACAATTGAGCTCAAAATTTCTGTTGCTAAGCAAGACAGTTCTTAAGTGAGCTTTGCCCCATTTTACAACCGTTCTTGTCACAGTTTTTAAATGAATCGCTGCAGTTGTTAAATTAGCAACATGGTTGTTAAGTGAATCTGGTTTTCCCATTGACTTTGCTTGTCAGAAGTTCGCAAAAGTGGGATCACATGACCCCAGGACACTGCAACTGTCAAAAATATGAACTAGTTGCCAAGCACCCAAATTTTGATCATGTGACCATGGGGATATTGCAATGGTTATAAATGTGAAAAACAGTCATAAGTCATTTTTTTCAGTGCTGTTGTAAGTTTGAACAGTCTTAAAACAGTGCTGCTGTAACCTGAGGGCTACCTATACTGTGCTTTTCTAGAAAGTATAAAGGAAGTAATCCAGGAGCTGTTTCAAGTATTTTCCAAATACTGTGTCTTCCTCCTTTCCATTATAACATTCAGGGATTTTTCTCACATACATAATAAGTGCTTGAGACTATGAAAATAGAACAGACAGTTTGTTTTCTCCTTGAAGGAAAGAGCAACTTGCAAATTTATTGATCACTGTTTGCTCAACAAAACGAAATTATGGAATAAAATTAAATGCAGAGGCAATTGCAACACTTAATCATTTCCTTTTATTCTCTTGCCAACATTGAGTCAAGAAACATCCTCAGGGTCTTTCTGCAGGGAAGGCACTAAAACCCAGCAATCCAATCTACATGTTTCATTTTTCTATAATTGTCTTTCTGCTGTACAATTAATAGTTTCATCCTACAACTCTATAGAGCTTCCTAAAGCTTTAACCATAAAAAAATTAAGAAAACATGTTACAAAAGCAAAACCAAAATCAACCACTGTTTTCTAATTATATGAGTGAAGTGAAGAGAGAGAGAGAGAGAGAGAGAGAGAGAGAGAGAGAGAGAGAGAGAGAGAGAGAGAGAGAGAGAGAGAGAGAGAGAGAGAGAGAGAGAGAGAGAGAGAGAGAGAGAGAGAGAGAGATCTACAGTAGGAATTCCTACAGTATGAATTCATTTTAAACAGTGAGCTCAGTTCAGTTCTCATACACAATTCCTGGGCTTGGATTTGTTTAATTCTGATCATTAGCAATCTAATGTTTCAGGAAGAAGCAAACTATGTGGGAAACCAAACCATACTGGAAACCTTAGTCTGCTCACCAATAGTCTAAAATATATTCATCTGCTAAAAATTGCCTGTACTGTATGTTTTTTATAACTATGTGTATTGATTGATATGTACATGTGTAAGTACACACACATACTTTTTTTTGACACATACATACATGTGTATGTGTAGGTAGCCAAAGCGGTTCTATACACAAACTTATTATTAATCACTGTACAAATATGGAAGGACATATTAGGATGTAATAAGTGTTATTTATATTCATCTAGTTTTAAATCAATCTTATTTCTTAAAACGCTTTTTATTTTATCATCACAGGTTAATTCATGACCACGAACAATCTGAATTACTTTGACCCCTTCTTCCAGGTTGCTTTAAGAAAACATTCCAGTTTATTTTCTCTTGATTAAGTCCTAATTTGTTGATTAAGTACTTAATTATACTACTTATACTACTGGAAACAAATTACAAATAGGAAAAAAAAATCCCATCAGTCAGTTTCAATTATTATATTATTAAGGGTAGATTGACTATTTAATACAGTAAGATGAAGTATTAGATATTTAAAAATGGAAGTTATCATTACAAAGAGAAAGGCGTTAAAATTTTAGGTGGCTCAAAGTGCTAAAAATAACAGAATAAATGTACTTTCCTGCACGGCAAGATAGAAAGAGTGTTGTTTGCATCGACATATAATCATGCCTACTGCTTCCTCTGCAATGAAAGAGTTGAAAAGATTCTATGAGAAGTTTTTGTTTTTGTAGAGAAATTGGTTGCTTTATAATTCCCATGTTGATTTAAGATATTACTGTGGGCCAAGTGGTGCAATCATCCAAAGACATAGAACTTTATGTTCAACAAATTTGTCACATTATGCTGATATTTTTATGCTCTACTGTGCTCTGAGATTAAAGACAACAGAGTGACTTTCCACCCACTGGCCAAGATGCTAACCCCAAATGTTCAAATAAGATAATTTATATATTTTTCTACATGAAAACCAACTCTCTGCCGCCTTCTCCTCCTCCTCCTCCTCCTCCTCCTCCTCCTCCTCCTCCTCCTCCTCCTCCTCCTCCTCCTCCTCCTCCTCCTCCTCCTCCTCCTCCTCCTCCTCCTCCTCCTCCTCCTCTAAAAAATGGAATCTATCAGAACCCTAATTCGCTATACAAATTATATTATCTTCAATTACATGAATGCAATCATTCTATTCTCTTTGGGAAAAAGCAATATTACGCAAACCCACAAAAAGGAAAGGTGAACAAAATAAATTAAAGGCAAGAATTTTAAAAAATCAAATTAAAGTTATCTTATACCAACACCTTTTACCGTACCTCTCATTATACTGTTCTATTCATCTATCCATGTCACTTAAGAGAGTGACATTATTTTATATTTTATGTTATATTGTCATATAGTATGCTTTATTTTAATCGTGATTAAAATCGCTCCTGACATGAATAAACAAATAAACCTAACAGAGTATAATTCTTCACTCCATATCTCATTAATTCAGCATGTTTAACATGCTTTCAAAAGACTCATCTCTAGTTCTTACATTATCACCATTCATTGGAGTATCCCCTGCAACCATCCTATTGACTGGATGACACTGATCAATATTTTCTGACATACACTTTAGACCTCTTGTTTATAATTAAACCTGCATCTTCTGGCCCCTGCATATATTCATTAACTCTACTCCACAACATCTTCATTCACATTTCAACTTAGCTTTCACTTTGCATATCTGGTCTATTCTCTTTTTATAGCTTCCATGAATTCATTTTCCATTCCTTTATTCTAGTCCACAATAAACTGTGGTCTTCAGTAGATGGCTGCACAAATACCAATCCCTATTGACTCTCATACTTTTAGTCAATCAACACTTTCAAATAATACTCCCAAGAAAAGAAGAAAAGTGTAGGCTAGATTACTAGGCTTAGTTGTATCTGCCATTTGCAATGCCCCCCAATATGGAGAAGGGCAACGCTCATTTCTGGCACAACTGCTACAGTCCATGTGGCCACAAGCACAAGAGGCTTTCAGGATGCTGCCTTTGCTAGCATTTTCTCCTCTGGAGAGGAGACGGAGGCTAGTGAAACACTTGGATTCCAGAGGATAAAATGCTAAAGGCACTAAGCCAGCTTTGCTAGCCATTCCTTCTTCAGAGGAAAAAAGGCAAATGCCAGTGGTGGGTTCCAGATCCCATTGCAACTGGTATGGTGTAATGGGGCCGGGCATCTACCATGTGAATGCGCGTAGCACCCATGCACATGCATACTTACCACCTGAGATGCTCCACAATGCCTTCGTGACGCTCCAGCTGCTCGGCGGAGCATTGCGCAGGAGCCTTATGCTCTGTGCACGGAAGCCCCGAACAGCTCAAATACCGGTAAGGAGTGCAGGTGGGCGGTGGGCCCTCCGGAGCACCATACTGGAACGGTACCTGGTGCTCCCGGCAGGCACCGGTATGCCAGTACCGGGGCGTACTGGTAGTAACCCACCACTGGCAAATGCACACCATTTTCACAAAGCAATTTGGAGAAGGAGCCTTCCAAACCATCCCAAGAACAAGTCAAGATGGAGCAAGGCAATAGAAAGGTGGACCTGGTGTGGTGGGACAGGGAGACAGTCTGTGTATCACTGGGGTAGTTGAGTAGCCCCTGCCACACTTCTACATATCTGTGTATGCTAGGCATCCCCCACCCTGTTGAGGAACCTCTGTGTGGTTGCTCAATGACCCACACGGTCACTTAAAAATCTCAATAAGGAGAGCTCAGATTGCAATTGTTCAGTGAGCTGGTCATATGGGTGCCTCCCTTAACAATTACAACGACTTTCAATCAAAAATATGGGCTCCATTATGGTTATAAATCAAGGACTGCCTATATAGGAGCAGTACATCAAAAAAGCCCATGACTTTTGTAGTTCTCACATACAATTAAGAACAAGCTTTAACTTAAGACGAAAGACAACTGGAACTGGATTATGGAATATGAGACTGCATTATGTACAAATGAACATTGTTAAAATATATCAAATGTTACTGAAATCTGAATAGATTTGAGGTCAGATTTGTGCCAAATTTAAGGTCTATTCTTGCAAGGAGTACTTGAATTGAAGTGAATCTTCATGTTGTGTAAGTTTCAGTTGGAGAAGAAACATGCATAAAAATGTTCTCTTTGCTTTTAATTTGAGACCCCTTTCAGAAACACTTCTTCTAGTATTTTGCACCATTCCCAAAGGTTTTGTGCATTTCTCAATAAAATAGCAAGCTGTTAAAATAGGATGGAATTCTCAATCTTTTCATCAGGAAGATGCTAAACCACAAAAAGGAAGAGGGAAGCTGTAGTGGCCTAGTGAAGAAGTCAAATAGTAATATTAATCTGAACAGTAACTTGTGGTAGAAAATTCAAATAGAAGCTCAATCCTCTTCCAGTGTTCAGGAGTTACAAAAATTCCTCTCAGTGTTGGAATCAGCATTGCTCATGAATAATGGCCTTCAGCAAATTTATGAGGTGGCCCCACATTGTAGTCCTGTGCTCAGCTATGTTTACCTCACTTGAAGAAGCTGCTCCAAGAGACACCTTAAATAATTACCGTATTTTTCGGAGTATAACACACACACACACACACACACACACACACACACACACACACGAAAAGAAAAATTTGGGTGTGTCTTATACACCGAATGTAGCCCTGCCCACCTGCCAGACCCCACCCTTTGGCCTCTGCCTTCCAGCAATTTACCTCCTTGCAGCACTTCCCCTCCCAGCATAAAAGGCAGGAGAAATCTGACCTGCTGGTGGAATGGACTTCAAACCCTCCATTCACTCCGCTAGCAAGAAGACTGCATATCTTCTGATCCCCTACCTGCAACTATCCTCAGAAGATGCAAAAGAGGAGAATGATTGTAAATCATCCCATATTAGAACATCTGTACAATCCCCATTCATCAGGAAAAATAAACCTCTGCTCTCCTTTGCCTCAATCAGCAGTTAGAAAAATCGAAGAATTTTCACCTTAACAATCCTTAGTGGTCTTCGGCATCATCCCAAGTTTTCTGAGGTCAGCCTCACTTCCTGCGAATTATGCTGCAAATGATTGAAACTGCTGAAAAACACTTGTTGCCCAATAGTCTTTGCATATGACCTAATGATGATAATGAATCCTTAGAGGTAAAGTAGTAAGTGGTTGAAAGAGACTTTTCCCTTGAGATATTAGCAAAAGGATGAAGGGGTGTTGGTGGAAGGTGGCTTATTCCATGATCGCATCATGACTCTGGAACAGTCAGCCCCTCCAAAGTATTGATGTCTGAACCGAGCTGCTCATGTCCAGCTACTCTTCTTAGATATTAGGAGAATAGTGAACATGTTGTTATTTCACCAAGCTTTTGGATTTTCTGAAACCATTACAGTATTATCACAATGCACACAGTGTGACTATTTTGAGATAACCCAGGAGCAAAATACAGTAAACAAGATTTTTCTTTCAAATAATGGTTTATCTACAAGGCATATATACATACACATACTAGGCAAAGTCAGGCAATCAATCATCAACTACAGCACGGAAGCATACATGGACACGTTCTCACAGGTCCTCTCTTACATAGACAGCCTCTTAAAGTGATAACCCTGCTGACTCATTCCCATTGCATCATCACTTCAGTTTACAGCCTTACAGCAGCTGCTCAGCTATTAAATCATCATTACCCTGAGAATTGTTTTAAATTAAGTTTTAATAAAATTTGTTGTTTGTCCATTTGTTTTTTAAAATATATTTATGATTTTATGTGAGTTATCCAGAGTATGCGGATTGATCAGAATGTATATTATAAAAATAAATAGTTAAACTATACAGTGAGTAAGGAAGTTTTTTTATTTATCAGTCCTGAATCTACCATAGTTAAGCTTCATAAAGAACCCCAAATTCTAATATCATGACACAGAGCCGAAATAATACTCCTTATTGGCTTTCTTCCTACTACACCTAACTTTACAAAGTTTGTCCTGAATAGGCTTTATTGGGTTCCAAGCCGAAAATACGAAAATATAATTTCGTCGCATAATGAAGATATTACAATTTTATATACAAATAAATCTGCATTACAAATATTTATTTTAAAATGTACAAGATCATCACCATGTAGCCTGATACACAGATATTTTATTGTTAAAGAAAGTGAGTGTTACTTTCTAATAGAACTGCTTTAAAGCATGAGGCAGTGCAATTTGTTCTGATTAGCAACTCTGGGAAGGAGAGAAAAATTACAATTTCAGGGTACTTTACTATGAAAGTTCAAATCAAATTATTTAAATGGATAGTTAATAATGTGCTCTCCAAAAATATCCTGTGGAATTTTTCAGGACATAAAAATGAAATTATTCAGTTTAGGCAGTTTATATATAAGCATTATTGTTTTATTTCAAGAATAAGTTCATTTAAGGGTATTTCCTTGCAGTGATCAGTTTTACCTCCTCAACTGAAATAGACCATTTTAAGGTGACGTGAGGGAATCCCCATCCCCACAACACTGAAAAGAAAGAGATTTATGGTTGGGTCAACCAGTGCTCCCTCTACCTGGCCAAGAAGGAAGCTTTAATTGGTCCACCATAAATGGTTACAAAGGTTATCATCCAGAACCTCCAGACCCCCCCTACAGTGACAAGGGTCTCTGACCAGCTCTGGAGAGATACAGGGATAGGAGGGAAAAGAAGAAGAATGGGAAAAATGGGAAAAAAAGTGATCTGTTAATTTTGTTCCTGTTAAATAAAAAATAACGTATGGCTATTATGGTCTGTTGCACAGTCAGCCAGATGTTTAGACTGGATTTGGCATTTTTATCCACCTATTGAGTCCTTCCTAATGTCCCAGGATAGGTGGATGTTGTTTGATAGGTTTAAAGGTATCATTGCAGGAGGTAAGCTGTTCCAAGTAAATTTGCCTTTTGCAATTGACTGATGGTGATTTTGTCAATGCCGATGGTGTTCAAGAGGTACTCCAGTTGTTTTGGGATTGCACCCATGGCACCTGTTACTATTGGTATCTTTGCTTTCTTTTGCTACAGTTGTTGGACATTCTAATGAGAGGAAAGGAATCAGACAGCTGACAATTAGGAGTTTAAGGAAGGGTTAATTTAGCAACGGACAAAGAAAGGCAGCTTGAGTGAATCTGGAAAAACTGTCGCTAGAAAGGGAACAAACTCTTCCCACATTCTTAAAAAGAATGAAAGGTTATAGAAACAAAGGGAAGAGATCAGAGGAACAGCTTAAGGGGAGAGGAGATAATGACCCTAGACATCTTCTCCTAGATTACACCTGGAATTGATTTCTCCAATAACCCAAGCAGTTGAAATAGCAGCTGGGGGGTGGGGGGAGGGGGGGAGGAGCCATTTCAGAGCAATTTAAGTATCCACAAATGAAGATTTAAATAAACCCGATTTCTTTGATTATTTCTAGCTCTACCTACAGAGGAGAATGCCATGGCACAGGAGAAAAAGGCTGCAATTGATATGCATCTTAGCAGAACTGATCCAGCACCCTGCATCAGTGTATGTTGAGGGGAAAGGAGACAATAAAACTCTCATACATCTAAAAAATGAATGGTAGATTTACTCTTTTGGTCTTATCGCTGCTACTACTGTAACATAGGCATCTGTGCAGATATAGATGTTAATCCAGGGGCAGAAATTGGAAGCAATATGAATTGTAATGTGTGCATTCTGACATTTATGTCTACAAAGACACGAATATGTTATTACAAGATTAGTGTGAAGGTCTTAGAACTGAATCAATATAGTAATTGAAAATACAAACATCTGTCATTGTATACTAGAGGAACAAGGGATATTTCCTTCATTTAGAAAGAATTAAAGACATGGTTGCCAGGTTTGTTGAATCAATATTGGCTTCACTATTACATATTGGCTCAGCATATGCACTACAACATGTGAACACCTACTTGCTAATAGTAAAGGAAGAGAAAAATAGGTGAGGAGTTACTATAAGGCAGCAGCGATAGTTTTAAAAATTGTCATAGCGGGAACAATGTGTAATATATTATAATAGTATGATATACTAAGCTTCCAAGTGCTCAAAACATATTATTTTCTCATTACTTTTAAACAATAATCCTTTAAAAGTTTCCAACTTTGTGGACCAGCAAGGGTGGAGGTCGGAGAGGGGATGGTTCTGAGCGAACGGGAGGCAAGCAAGTGTGCACAGCTCCATTTGCGCAAGTGGCGTTCACAGACACCTGCTGCTCACTTAAATGGAGTGTGCACATTTCCCCACTACTCAGACAAGTAAGGATGCGCGTGCATGCACACTCGCCCACTGGCTGTTTCCGTGGCCCAGTTGCAAATCCCTCACAGCCCACAGGTTGGGGACCCATGCTTTAAAATAAAGTACTAGGACTTCTGTATTGCAGTGTTATAAACCAAAAAGTAAACTGTGAGATTAAAGAGATTTAAGACCAAAATGAGAAATAGAACGGGAAAGAAGTCACATTAGATCTCGTTTGACAGTTTCCTGTTCTGACCCCCCTTCTCGTATACCAAAGCACTCCGAAACAAGGTCTTTGCAAGCTGCTTTATTTACATACAGTTTAAACCTTGGCAGCAATCCAGGTACAGATAACACTTGGCAGCAATCCAGCCTGCCGAGGTACGACACAGATTTGAGAGAGTCTCCAACTCTAATGATAAGTTGATTCCTGCAAAACAACTTTCTGAAAGTCCCTCCTTAAATAGCCTTGAGAGGAGCCTGATTGCGATCACCTGAGTCCAATCATCTCTTGTAAATGCGTAGCTGTTCTCTACGTCTATCAGCTCTCTGTTGCCAGGCATCCAGAAACCACTCCCTTGTCTCCTCCCCACTGCTCCAAGGCATGACATCAGGAGCACACTCCCTTTGGCTTTCACCACTGCTCCATGCCTCAGGCGCCTCCTGGTGGCCAACCAGGCTCTCTGATCCCTGCTCGGAGTCGGAACCCTGTCCAGGGTCCTCCACATCCTCCAGAGCCGACTCATAGAGACCCTCACTGTCGGAGTCTGGTGGCAGCTCCAACAGCTCCTGCTGGGCCACAACAGTTTCCTATATCCTAAATCCAAAGAGGGAAGCCTGGAGGAAACCTGAAATCTAAGACATAATTCAGACTTCAAAAATATTTGTGTGCTAAACTGTTCTGTTTATACAATATAACCAGAAGTGATGTCCCGGTCTTTGGAAGCCGTCGGGGTCTGGATGGGGGACAACAGACTCAAACTCAACCCCTCCAAGACTGAGTGGCTGTGGCTACCGGCATCTCGGTTCAGCCAGCTGACTCCAACGCTGGCCATAGGGGGCGAACAGTTGCCCCCTATGGAACGGGCGCGCAATTTGGGCGTCCTCCTAGATGCCCGGCTGTCAATGGATGACCATGTGGCAGCCGTGGCAAGGGGGGCGTTCCATCAGGTTCGCCTGGTGCGCCAATTGCGCCCCCTTCTGGACCGGGATGCCCTATGCACGGTCACTCATGCACTGGTGACGTCTCGCCTGGACTACTGTAATGCTCTCTACATGGGGCTTCCCTTGGGACGCGCCCGAAGACTGCAGCTAGTCCAGAACGCAGCCGCGCGGGCAGTCATGGGGAGTACCAGGTACTCCCACGTAACACCACTCCTGCGCGAGCTGCACTGGCTGCCTGTGGTTTTTCGGGCGCGTTTCAAGGTTTTGACCACCATCTTTAAAGCGCTCCATGGCACGGGACCTAGCTACCTGCGGGATCGCATCCTCCCACACACATCCCTGCGGCCAATTCGCTCTCACAGGGAGGGGCTTCTCCTGGTGCCGTCCACTAGGCAATGCCAACGGGCGACACCAAGGAATAGGGCCTTCTCTGTGATGGGCCCAACCCTCTGGAATGACCTCCCCCCCGACATTAGAACCACCACCGACTTCCGCTCCTTCCGACAGAAATTGAAGACACACCTGTTCCGACTGGCTGGCCTGGCATAATTATAACGTCTACCTCCTGGCAAACATATTTCTTACTGGTTTTTTAGGGGGATTGTTCTTTTAAATTTAATTTTATAGGATATTTGTTGGGGTTTTAAATTTTTAAATTTCAAATTATTTACTTAGCAGTACAGTTCTGTAAATCTTTTTATCCTCCTCTTATTTATTTATCTACTTAATAATTTTAATTGTCTAATTTTATAACTATTTATGATGTATTTCTGATATGGACTGTACACCGCCCCGAGTCCCTTTCGGGAGAGGGGGCAGTCTATAAGTGCTAAGAATAAATAAATAAATAAATATAATTGACAATACAATGTCAAGTTTACAGTACTATATTATATTTCTGTGTTGGAAGCACCAAAGGGCTTCCATGGTGAAAGGATCACCATTTCCTGGGGGACACCCAGTTGGGGGCTCCTTTTGTGTTCCTGTGAAGTTGCCCACCGAAGTGGTACCCATCTATCTATTTGTGGTCACCTGCTTTTGAACTGCTGGGTTGGCAGGTGCTGGAGCAAGTGACAAGAACTCACCGCATCACATAGCAGCAACTGGGTCTTAAACGTGAGCTGCCAATAATCAGCCCAGTGTCCTAATCTGTGAGCCACCTCGCTCCTACGTTTGCAGTAGGAAAGATTTCATTCAGATCTAAATCACAGGAAATATTATTTTTTCTAATATCCTGTATTGACTATAATTAGATATTGTGCTGAAGAAGACAGTGAGATGAATTAGGTGGCTCAATATTTGTTGTGAGCTCCAATGAACTCGCTAGACTAGGCTAAGCTTAGCTAGGATTGACTAGGCTAGACTTGACCTTTTAAAACCCTTTCCTCCAAAGTTCTGTTGTGTTTAGTTATTATGAAAATAAACTTCCAATAGATACTATGGAATTACATTTAAATGCCTGTGTGAAGTTAATAAAAAAAGAAGTAATTATAATAAATCAACCATCATGACTCAATTAATTGAAACTAGCAGTATATAAATTATCATTTGTAATGATTTTTTTGATATGTTTATCATTTTATATCCTTGTTGTATGCCATGCAGAGTCACTCCGTGAAATGGACGACCATGTAAATGCAATAAGTAAAGAAACATACACATAAACAAACATAAATCCAATTTAAAATGTAGACTAAAGCATCACTTTGAAATGATGTTATCAAATTCTATAAGCATTCCAAATACTATATTGATTACTAGCAATAAACAATAAAGAGGTAAACTAATGTTTAATCAATGGCTGGCCCTAGCTGAGGCTCCACATCTCCGTGGTGGGCATCAGTTTGCTTCATGTATGGATTGGAGGGGTTTAAAGTGGCTAATAATGCAGCTGTGGTCTGGTCAGCCACTTTAAACCCCTCCAATCCATACATGAAGCAAACTGATGCCCACCACGGAGATGTGGCACTACCACAAACGCGAAGCCAAACAACAGTAACGCAACTCAGCAGCTCAAATCCCTCTGCAACTCAGACTAACACAAGCACAACCAAGCCCCCACCCATACAGAACACGCCCCCATCCAATCAGAGCACAGCCAAACTCCCATCCAATCAGAGCAGAGCCAAGCCCCCTAATCATAATACAACTCCTCCCAATCAGAATGCAGCCAAGCTCCCACCCAACCAATTCAAATCCCCACTGGCAGTTAAAAAAAGGAACCGGCTGAGACCTCACATTGCTCCTGGAAGCACCAAGCCGGAAGCACCAACCTGAAGATGATGAATGAGACTTCATCGAAACGTCGTGAATATACTTCTAATTCTACGCGGGGAAAAACCCGAACAACCAAAGACATACATACATACATACATACATACATACATACATACATACATATATATATTATTTGGCAGATACTTTCTCTGACTCTGTATGGGATTTCACTATATTTTCCCACAGGAAATGTTTGTGCATTAATAACCATGGTTTATTGACATGATGCCACCAAAGTCATAATATGGGCATTATTATTGACTAATGTGTATCATGATGTTTCAAATAAATACAAAAGTTGTGTGAAGGTGTCACTATACATAGATTGTCATTTCCCCTGCAGAAGGTCTTACTTGTAATATTCAACTCTGCACCAACTCAAAAGCTAATGGATTGTATTTAGATATTCCCTACGAGCAAAAAACACATGGTTTAGTAAGTCAGGTCCAGTGACAGCACTATAATTTTGCTGACTAATTTTGGATCTACAAAATCTTGACTGTATTAATTTCAACAGCTGTGTGCCTGGAGTTCTCATATACTGGGAATAAGTAAACAATAATTTCCAAATCACTTTATACATGTCTTTTGTAACTATATGCAATGTTGGAAATAAGTCTTTATAGATATAATTTATTTGACTTTTCTCTTATATTTCTTCTTCACACACAAGCTGTGGTTTAGAAAGACACAGCCTAAAATTATTTCCTAAAGCTAAGGAATAACCAGTGTGGTTTCATGTGACAGAATTTATCAAATTATTATTTTTTAATTGGCCCTCATATTATCAGGTTGTCTTTATCCTGTGTCACTTTTCCTTGACGTGGCTTCCTGTAGTTGTATTGGACTACGACTCCCAGAATTCTCTTGTTACCTTGGATCATAGTGGTTGAAGTCTATAGGTGTTGTCCATGATGGGGGAGAGCATCATTCTGTGAAAAACAGGGCTATATTTAATCATTGCTTCACACATGAATAAGCTATTACATTACCTGCTGAACATCTTGCTGGAAAACACAAAGTTGAAGCCGCTGATGTAACCGAACCTTCCTGTGTTGCCAGATGCTTTCCAAGCGCCGCTGGTGATGTAAGACCTCATGGACCACATCCAAAACTTGGTGAACAGCCTTGGAATAATTTGCTGTGGCAGTGAGGGATTCTGAGTTTCCAGGACTCAAGGGACGTTGCAGGACATCCAGTAAAGCTTTTCCATCCTGACTTACCTGAAAGATACAGGAGGAGATTTCTGTCAAGCTGTTAAAAACTGATTGTACCAGATAATTTTGCTTGTATACTGTTTGTTAAAAGTCAAGTGTAATTTGGAAGTATCTCTTTTTTGCTGCTTCTGTAAATTTGGTTAGAATTGAATCTCTTAGATAAATGATTTCTAAGATTAAAGTAAATAATTTGCAAATGCACTTTCATCCCAGGAAACCAGTTGTATTGTTTCTGGTAAAAATGTGCTTTTCTCTTATTGTTACATTGCTATTGCTTTTAAATAAAGTAAATTATTTTTATTTCACTCTAGTATGTCTCCCCTGAGACCCTGAAGTCATTAGGCAAACCAAAAACATTTTGATAAATAAAATATATTTGTAAAAAAAAAAACGCAGCCATGGTGAAAATGTCATATGGAAGAATGTAATACTCTTTAGCTTACTTCATTGTTATGTAGTAGTAAGAGTCTCAAAGGAAAATTTAGTTGTGATAATATTTTCTCATACATTTAGAAGTGAAACTCGCCCTGATGCTTTAGCAATTCAGTGTCTTCTGCTATGTAATCCATTGCTTATGATTATCAATCATTAGTATTACGTTAATACTACATCCATTAAGTGCTGCCTCAGAGGAATCCAGGCTTGGAAAATTCCCATATAATTAAGTTCTAAATCATATCCTTCCTTCCTTCCTTCCTTCCTTCCTTCCTTCCTTCCTTCCTTCCTTCCTTCCTTCCTTCCATCCATCCATCCATCCATCCATCCATCCATCCATCCATCCATCCATCCATATAAAATGTCTTGAAATAAAAGATCTGGATGAATCAGCCATATTATCTTTCAGTCATGATAGGGATGTGTTCTCCAGTAGAGAGCAGATCTACAAATTCAGGGTTCTTCTGAATTCATGGCTCCTATTGGAACAGGAGGGCCTTTGCTCAAGTTGGTGTCCCAATTATGGCCTTATCTAGAACAGGGTACAGGTTATCCCCTTGTGATTTCCAATGTAGGGATTACTTGAAAGTATCACTTAGTGCAAAATGTAGCAGCCCTATAGACTTACTAGATAATCATTATTATCATGTAACACCACTGCTTCATTGACTAGTGATTAGTTTCTGCATGCAATTCAGAAGTGATTATTTATTTTCTTAGCCCTTTTGATTTCTTGGGAGATGTGGGTTGGATATCCACAGTATTCTCTCTGAACTAGAAGATGTCAAGCAAACAAATTCATTCTTGAGCAAATGGTTCCAAGGTGTATATGTATTGGAGAATTTTGAAGACTATGTCCAATGTAACTTACTTGAAGCTAATTGCTTGGATTGCTTCACTCATCTTCCCGAGAACAATATTTTTGACACCAATGGGATTCCTAAAACTGCTATTAGAATCACACAGCTTGAAAATGATTTTACGCTCCTAAGTAAAGTCTGTTGCAGCCTGTAACTCAAGCTACAAACCTATATGGACGTTTCTGGAATAAGACAATGAGATTATTTCTAAATTCAAGCATGAATTGCACCGTCTCCTGAACTGAGTAAGAAATTTGATAGTACTAGGGAAATTTTTTTACAGAAGATCCATTAGCTAAGCTATTTAATATATCAGCATGGAATGAAAAACCAGATGAACACGTCATAAAAATTATGTAGCTCATAACCCTCAGTACTCCTTTTGCATATTCAACCATCTCTGTTAATTACATTGTGAAATCTCCTGGTGATTATTAAAAATCTGTCTAGAAACACTCACCTCAGTGTAAGCCTGAGTGACCTGTTCATAAAGAGACTGATGATGATGGATGGCCAATTCCAGGTTTTGCATTTCCGAGGGGAGACCTCCTTCACTGCACATTTTGCACCAGGCATCTACACCAGACAGAAACTGAAAGAATTGCAAGAAGAACTTACTTAATTATCAAAAACCTAACAGCTTACCTAATTACCAAAATAAAAAATAGCTTTAAAAAACCCATCTCTTTCCACCATCACTAAAAAAACCTAACAGCTATCAGCAATAAAACATGGAACAATAACAAAAGTAGCATAACACAGCACAGTCAGCCAAACTATAATGCTATTTTGTAGTTGAAATGTGGTCCAGAATACACATCACTTCATAATTCATTTGATAGACTCAAGAGGGCTCTAGGGTTGTTTTTCATCAAATTCTCTAGTTTGCAAACAATTTTGGACAACTTCCAAAATTTAAAAATCATCTGTAAAAATAGCAGGGCAAGGATTTTTCCCCTACTCCCCCCCAAAAAGAAAAGCCAATAAAAAGCTATATTTTTTGCTACCTTTAAGAAAAAAAACATTATTCTGAGGACAAAACAAAAATAGGAATCAAAATTTTGTGAAAGGAAACTAATTGCTTTAGATAATTGCTGTTATTTAGGAGAATTTATTATTAAGGCAGCCAAAATATTACTTTTCTCCCTCTCTCCCTCTCTCCCCCTCTCTCTCCCCCTCACACACATACACAAATTAATTTTTAAAGCAAATTATAATTTTTATTTCTTTGAATAACTTCTTACTTCCTACTCTAGATGCTCAAGACAGAATGGTTTATCTCAGCATCCAAACAGTCCAGATAATATTTATTTGGTAGCTAGAATACAACTCTGATGCCTCTGGTGACTGGAGAAATTATGAAATTCTGCGATGTTGGACATAAAACAAAAGTCCAGAGAAAAATAGGAAGCTCGGGGAAAGAAAAAAAATGATTTAAACAAAATATCTGCCAAGTTTGTAAAGTAGATTTTATAGCCATTGTGGTGTTGTAGTTTTTGTGGTAAAGGTGACTCAAAAGGTCATTAAAGGGCTAAACCTGAGCCACTGCCTCATTTGAGGGGGTATTGCTGCCCCCGCAAAGTAGCCAGTGATATATTTGAGGTAAACCCTGTAACAAATTTAATGCACCAAAGCATAGAAATGCTTTCAGAAGTGGGACAGGAAAAATATGCCCAGAGGTCACAATGAGTGAGAAATCCTAAAAGGTGATATATGTTTTTGCCCTCCCAAAATGCATGCTGCCCTGTTATAATGAATCCATATGAGTTCCTTAACACATCTTAATTCATCAGGTTACACCACTAGAATCCAAAGCTAACAATCAAATGAAGCACAGCCATCTTATATATTAGCAAGCTAGAATAAATTTTTAAGACAAATGGGTTTTCAGGTATTAAATAGTAGATCCATAACCTATACTTCATAATAGATTTTAAGATCACAGATCAATTATAAGAAATCACTTGAGCTGGCTTCAAAGTCCTACATCCATGGCATATGTACACTTTGATTACATTTATGACCTTGCCTTCTTTATATATCAAAAGTCTTGATCAATAATTATTTTATTTCAAATGAAACACGACACACTGATACACCTCTTCATCAATGTTCCCTCTAATTTTTTTTCAGTGTGAGCAGAAAAGTATAGTGTTTGAGCAGCACATTTTCATGCCTGAGCAGCACCTGAATTTTTTTCACAGATGTCACCTAAGACAACAACGAAATCAGTATTATTTGAAACTCAAAGTTATGTTTCTTCAAGGTACCTGCTTAATTAAAAGTGTTATATAGTATCACTTAACAACGCTCTTGCTTAGCAACCAAAATATTGGGTCAGAAACTCTGGCATTTGAAGCACGCAAGTCTTAAAGCTGTCAAGTTACAAGATCCTTGCATCCCTAACCCTTTAGGGAAAAAACCCCAAGGGGTCTTCAAACCTGACAGCTTGAAGACTTGTGGACTTCAACTCCCAGAATTCCTCCTCCAGTCATGTTGGCTCAGGAACTCTGGCATTGAAGCATGCAAGTCTTAAAGCTGTCAAGTTGCAAGATCCTGGCACCACTAACCCTTTAGAAAAAAAACACGCACTGGTCTTCAAACCTGACAGCTTGAAGACTTGTGGACTTCAACTCCCAGAATTCCATCTCCAGTCATGTTGCGGCGACGTCATCTGCGTGGATCTGCTCCATCTTCGGTTTTTTTCACACGGGGCAGGGCTGCTGCTGAAGATGCCGACGAGCCCCTGCCGCCACCAGAATAACAGCTGCCTCCTCCTCCTCCTCCTCCTCCTCC
The DNA here is from genome assembly GCF_964273705.1 of Natrix helvetica. Classification (NCBI taxonomy): domain Eukaryota; kingdom Metazoa; phylum Chordata; class Lepidosauria; order Squamata; family Natricidae; genus Natrix; species Natrix helvetica. The sequence continues at coordinate 136,448,948 of NC_138548.1, read as the reverse complement.
AACAGCACCACCACATTTGCTGCCTGGCGCTGCAGCTGAGGTGAAGCCAGCAAAGCTCCCGCTGGCGCCCCCTGCCCGTGGCAGCAGCGGCGCGTCCCCCTCCACTCGGAGCACCTGAGCTGGGCACCGCGTTCCCCTGCTGCCTTCTCCTTCTCCGCCGTGCTTTTGAGAAGCCATGAGACCTTTTCCCCCCTGCTCCCGCCCCCCTCCTCCGCCTTCCTACTGGCTCCCGCGGCCTCATGGCTCCTCAAAAGCACAGCAGAGGAGGAGGGGGCAGGGGTAACGCAGGGCCCAACTCAGGTGCTCCGAACAGAGGGGGAGGCGCCGCTGCCACGGGCGGGGGCGCTGGCGCTGGCGGGAGCTTTGCTGGCTTTCACCTCGGCCGCAGCATCGGGCAGCAAATGTGGTGGTGCTGTTAGAGGAGGAGGAGGCGGCAGCAAATATTCCGGTAGCGGCAGGGGCTTTGGGGCTTTACTTTAGCCGCAGCGCCGGGCGCAAGCAGCTAGGATTGGCCGCCAACAAAGGACCTCCTCGGGCTTGCTTTGTTGAACTCAGTCGCCCCCCCCCGCTCATCAAAACAAGTCCGGGGAGGTCCTTTGCGGGTGGCCAGTTCTAGCCGTCTGCAAAGGACCTCCGGCGCCTGTGACAGTAGAAATCTCTGTGCGGCAGTTGGAAACTGCTGCACGGTGTTTTCTTGCCATGTGCGTGGCCGCGCAGCTGCGCACCTTAGAGGGAACAGTGCTCTTCATAATCTCACATTTAACGGCACTTAATTACTCCTTACTTCATATTCTGTTTCAGTGGTGGTTTTCAAATTTTTTAGAACATCTTCTGTAGGTGTGGCCTGCTTTGTGGGAGTGGCTTGCTGGCCATGTGACTGAGTGGGAGTGGTTTGGCAGTCATGTGACTGGGTGGGCATGGCCAACTTGTAAAATGTGGTGAAACTCTCTTAACAGCGCTCTTGCTTAGCAACCAAAATGTTGGCTCAGAAACTGGCATTTGAAACACACAAGTCTTAAAGCTGTCAAGTTACAAGACCCTTGCATCCCTAACCCTTTAGAAAAAAACCCCAGGGGTGTTCAAACTTGACAGCTTTAAGACTTGTGGACTTCAACTCCCAGAATTCCTCCTCTCACTCTTCATCTTGATGATCTGCGGACGGGCGGGGGGAGGGAGCTGGGACCGGTTCTAAACGGCACTGTAGATTTGTGGACTCTCTTCTATAGAAGAGGTTAGAACTGGTAGGAACCCACCCCTGCCCTGTTTCCACAAAAATAAGACCTCCCCGGATAATAAGCCCAATTGGACTTTTGAGCTCATGCGCTAAAATAAACCTTCCCCTAAAATATTTAAATGCTTGCGCAGTTGGTCCCTGCCATTTCCTGGGGGGAGGGAGGAACATGCCCCATGCACCCACATGCACCTGCCATCCCTTCGGAACGGTCTTGTGGAGGCCGCTCCTGCAAACCCTAGCTACTGCACTCCTTCTCTTAGTGGCAGCCAAAAAAAGAGTGGCAGGCCCAGTAACGCTAGGGCTGTCAAGAGTGTACCAGAAACCAAGGCAGAACTTCTGGCCCTCTCTGAATCAGCTGATCCGTGAGCCGTGGGCTGAGGTTAAGGGACCTCCTGCACCTCAAAAATAATAAGACCTCCCCAAAAATAAGGCACAGCACTTATTTCAGGGGTCAAAAGAAAATAATACCCTGTCTTATTTTCAGGGAAACACAGTATTAAATTATCTACTATTCATTCTGTTGTGCTTAACAGTATAACGTGAAAAAAATAGCCAATATATCCCACAGTTGAGAAACATACAAAAAAAACCCTGTAATACAAAGTTTCTAATCTGCTTTCAAAGAGTCTCACCCATATCTGGCTCCTGAAATGCTATGCTCCCTGAAGTGTATTATCTCAAACATTCTTATCCCAAAATAACATATTGCAAGCTTGCAATGTCTAATAGAACAGTCACCCAACAGACCAAAGAGATTAAAAAGAAAAACTCACTCCAATTTTATTCAAAATCCTCCTTCATTCAACATATTAACACATTCTAAATAAATTAGATAATTAAAATGAACAATGAGCATTGTTCATGCAAGAAATTTATCTAAGTGGTTGCTAAGCATTGACAATGACTGGATGGCACATAATTAATCAATAACCATTCAATCAATGATTATTGTACATGTATTTGATTATCTATTGTCTCTCCTAACACAGGAGTAGATTTGCAACATAGGATTATTTTAAAAGTAAAAGCATTCAGCAATAAAAATGAAACTGGCGCATATATGCATGTATTCAGTTACATCTGAGTAGCATGGATGAACAACACCAGGTTGTGCTATGATCTATCCTGCTTTTCTTATGGAGACAACTTCCAGCAATTTAAACCAGAACCAATCACTACTATTCTAGGATCTGCATCCTCATCAGATAAATGGATTTCTGTCTGCAAAGATATTGCAGATATATGGAGAATTCTGATTCATGAGGAAACGCTGAGGGGAAAGAAGAGGAGAGCAAGAAAGCCCAAGATCTTTCGTGTGGATATCCTTACAACCTCAAAGGATTAAAAAGGCAATTTCAGATTATATTTTGATTGAATTGTCCAAAGGCTTCCTATTCTCAATTATTCAAGATCCCCATGTTTGGGCTATTGCTGTTATTATTTATGTGACAATGTTAGCAAAAGTAAAGAAAAAAGAAAATGATACTTTTGGAGGAGAGACAGGGAAGGAACTTGTCCAGCAATAACTGAGCAAATGTTCTTTTAAAAGATGCTCCTAATGGTTCTCATATGCTTCCAGGCAAAAATATTTAGAAGTTCAGAAGCACCTTGTTTTCTAGAAAGATAACGGGTTCAATTCTCCACAACTTATCTACAAAAGAATCTTAGTGGGAAAACTAAAAGCAGATCTCTGTATGAATTTATTAATTCATACAGCATGCTTCTGAAAGTCCAGACAAACAACACTGAGCTAGATTAATTAACTGATTTAGTATAAAATACTATAGATTAATTTATTCTTATGATCGCTCATCCCTTCCAGAATTAAAAACATCCCACATTCTCCAATTACTAATAGCAATAGCACTTACTATATGCCGCTTCATAGTGCTTTACAACCCTCTTTAAGCGGCTTGTACAGTCAGCATGTTGTCCCCAAACAATCTGGCTCCTCATTTTACCCACTTTGGAAGGATGGAAGGCTGTTTCAATCTTGAGTCACTCAGAATCGAACTCCTGGAGTGAGCAGTGAGTGAGCCTGCAGTACTGCATTCTAACCACTGTGCTATCAGTTCTTGTCCAAACTGAATTTCAGTGGCCACTAGTTAACTAGTGATTTTCAGTTTAAAATAAACAAAGTAATTTAAATGCAATGAGCTCCAAAAAATAATTAAATGGTAAAATATCCTTCTGATTTCAGTGGATGTTATCCCCTCCAAAAGAAGTTTGAAATGGATTATGGAGTATTATAAGTTAATAGCAAAAATATCTTCTGAATCAAATTTATGATCCATTAGTTATACTCTCCTTGTTAATAAACTTTATATTACATTTTATTTATATTAAAGTGAACTTTTTGTACATAAGAGAAGACTGTATATCATATGAATTTGTCAGAGTGTGCACAATGTGACTATTTTGAGACAACCCAGGATCAAAATACAGTAAACAGAGGTTTGTCTACAAGGAATATTTACATACACGTACTAGACAAAGTCAGCCAATCAGTCATCAACTACAGCATGGAAGCACACATGGAGAGAGAGAGGGGGGAGGGGAGAATGCCCTCACAGGGCCTCTCTTATATATACAGCCTCTTAGTCGTATTAGCCCAAAAACCTTGCTGACTCATTCCCTGCCTTATATCATTGTAGCAGCTGGTTATCTCTTAAAGTATTTTCCTGACACTCCTCCCCATTAAAGCTGAAAACAGCTGAATGCTGCTTTCTATTTCTATTATGTCCTCATCTTCTGCTTTGGTTTCTACTCGTCCACCTCCCTTTGCAGGTACATCTCCATCCTTAACTTCAAGAGAGGTAGTTTGTGCCATTCATCCAAGACACCACAAAACCTCCTCCCATTATGCTGATGGAAGCCATGCTGCTTGCTTCTGTTACAAACACCAACACTAACAAACAACAATGTGCAGCCCAGTGGTGGGTTCCTGCTGGATCGCACCGGATCGCGCGCGCTCCCTTTCAGCGCTCCACCTGGCTTGCGCGCTCCCTTTCAGCGCTCCACCTGGCTTGCGCGCTCCCTTTCAGCGCTCCACCTGGCTTGCGCGCTCCCTTTCAGCGCTCCACCTGGCTCTCGCGCTCCCTTCCGGCGCTGAAACCGGGAGTACAGTTTTGCCCGGCCCTGGCGAAGCAACGACGCCTGTCTGCGCTCCACCAGCTCGGCTGGGAACGGAGATGTTTCCTCAGCGGAGCGGAGCGCCTGAAAAGTCTTTTCAGGCGCTCCGCTCCGCTGAGGAAACATCTCCGTTCCCAGCCGAGCTGGTGGAGCGCAGGCAGGCGTCGTTGCTTCGCCAGGGGCGGGGCAAGACTGTACTTCCGGTTTCAGCGCCGGAAGGGAGCGCGAGAGCCAGGTGGAGCGCTGAAAGGGAGCGCGCAAGCCAGGTGGAGCGCTGAAAGGGAGCGCGCGCGATCCGGTGCGATCCAGCAGGAACCCACCACTGGTGCAGCCCCTCTGACTCTGGTGCAAACTCCCACTTGGGTTCTCTTCTCTCTGGTTTCTCTAGTCACTCTGACCTTCTCTCTGGATTGGGCCCATAACCTGTCAGAGTGCACACAGTGCGACTGTTTTGAAATAACCCAGAAGCAAAATACAGTAAAGAGAAGTCTGTTTTCAAATAGTGGTTTATATACAAGGAATATATACATACACATACTAGGCAAAGTCAGGCAATCAATCATCAACTACAGCATGGAAGCACACACACACACACACACACAGAGACATGCCCTTACAGGGCCTCTCTTATATAGACAGCCTCTTAAAGGCGTAACAGCCAAAAACCTTGCTGACTCATTCCCTGCCTTATATCATTGTAGCAGCTGGTCAGCTCTTAAAGTATTTCCCTGACAGAACTCATATATGATAAGAACAAGAATTAACTAGATTGAGTTCACTTCAGTTAGATTCAGATAAAGCAGTTGAACATTTCAACCTAAAGCTGTGGGATTTCATGAAAAAAATACTATGTCCATCTTGACCACAAAGCTGAATCCTAGTTGTGAAAACTTATCTGAGTAGACACAAAGGGGCCAAAACATCACAAAAGAATGTGCCAGAAAATGGCAAAGTGTTAAAGATTGGTATAAACGTAATTGCTACAAACATGAAAAAAAGAGAGAAAATTTTGGTCTAATCAGATAAAACTATATTTTTGGAGTATAAGATGCACCTTTTTCCCTCAAAAAAGAGGCTGAAAAGCTGTGTGAGACTTATACACTGAATACAGCATTTTTTGCCTCCCAAAACCCCACCCCCTTCACCAAAATGGCCGTGCATAGCTTGTAGGAGGCTTTCAGAGACCTCCTGCGGACTGGGGAGGGCAGAAATGAGCACAAAATGGGCCATTTTATGCTTAATTTTGCCCCCCCCCAGCCCCCAGGAGCACTCTATAAGCTTCCTAAAGGCTATCCATGCCCCTTTTTTGACAAAAAACGGGCCCATTTTTGCGAAAAACCGCCTGGTGTTTTTGCTAGTTTTTGGCTCCCCCTCTCCAGAAGCACTCTACAAGCTTCCTAAGAGCTAGTCATGTCCATTTGGTGGGGGGGCGGGGGGGAATGGGCCAGTTTTTGCAAAAAACGGGCCGTTTTGGGGAGGTTTGCATAGTGCAAATTTTTTTTAATGTGCCTCTTCAAAATCTTAGTGTGTCTTATACACCAAAAATACAGTATATATTTTATATCATATATCTCCTTAGTTACACACGTTATGCTAAGATGTGTTCCTTTCAAAAACATAAACACTGATGAATCCAAGGACTTCGTCTTTTTTTTAAATAAAAAAAAGTGTCCTAGAGAGGACAACAGGTGTGACAGAGACACTAGAGAGCATTGGAAAAAAAAGTTCCCTAAATATTTAATACTAGAGCTCTGTTGTACCCTTCTTCTTCATATATCTTAAGCATTGATCTATTGGACAAAGAAAACCTCTTTTATTGGGATCTCTTTGTAGGCAATAGTGACACCATGTGGGACAAAAGATAGGAAAGCAACCCATGCTGATTTCTATTGCCACAAACTGTCAAGGAAAAAAGTGAACAACAGAATATTTTTAAAATATCTTTTAATTCATTTTTTTCTAAAAAAAAAAAAAAACCATCCGCAATTGAAAATAACCAAAATAGCAGCTAGAAGATAAGTTACTTAGAGCTTCTACCAAATTCTGTAAGATGTATACACGCTATACACAGAAGTTCGATATTAGTAGGGCAAAAAAGCATGCACAAACTAACCAAACCAATGCTGTAGTAATAGATGTTGTATGTACTCATCTTTACCAACACCTACAGTATATGTTGAATGTAGTAACTAAACTCAACCATTGTTTTGCTTGTCTAAAAAATAAAGTACAACATATTTATTGACACGTGGGTTTTAAATTAATCCTGCATGAATTTTCAACTTTCCATAACAGATTTTAAAAAAAACCCAGCCTAAACCCACTAAGTAGTTTAGCATGCAGCTGTGAACAGTATTCCTTTGTGTGGCCATGAGCTTTTCTCTTAACACGCCACTCTCACAGCACTCTTTCTAGCCTAAGCCAATAGAAAAAGAGATACACTGTATTGAACAGGCTGTGGAAAGATTTTTTGGGAAGGGGAAGAGGAGCCCAATGTTAAACCACAAAACAATAGCCAACTCATAGTTCTTAAAACAGTTGGAAAATGCAAAGAACACACCAATTGTATGAATTACATTGATGGTGATTTAAACTAGATCAAAGCCACAGACAAGGCAGAAAGGCATCTGACACAGTAAAAATTACATACCTGTTCAGCCTTCTGGTGAAACACAGCAGACATGGCCAGGATAGTGCTACGCTCATCCAGTGCTGCAGCAAAGCTCTTCCACTCTTGATCTAGCTGCGTGGAAATCTGCTTAATTTGTTGAGATGCATAATGGCCAGCCTCTGAAAGCCTGGATGCAACGGACATGATGCGATTTATATTCACGTAGGCATTCTGAAGAGACAAATCAAATAGGAGAACTGAAATTTATACTTTAGTACAATTAATAAGAAAACCATAGTTTCCTTATTGCTGTTGACCTACAGACCCAATCTTGCCAGACTAAAGCTACTATCTGCATAACTATAGATATACTCTGTGAATTGCTAGGGAGGGGCCACTTTAGCCCTTTCCCTGTCTATCAGACTTTCTAAGCTCTTTTGACTCTGCCCTCTGAAAAGCAGCCCCTTAGAACTCTAGACATTCCATCACATAATCCGATAAAATATTTTAAAAGGAGACAGTTGGGGAGGGTAAGAAGAACATTTGCCATCAAAGTAGCACTGAAAAGACTTTAGAAACCAAGCTGAATAGCCAACAAAATCACATGGTAAAGGTTGCATCGCTTGATGAAACATGTAATAGATCTGCAGATAAAATATTCAGTGTCTGAATACAGTTCCTATATTAGACTTCTAGGAAATGGTCCATATGTATGGGTTTTATCTCCCAGAATTCCCCATCCAGCCTGCTAATTGGTGAGAATTTGGAAGCTGAACTCCACATGCCTGGTGGGCATTGAGGTTGGAGATGAGCATTCTTTGTGCAGTGTTCCCTGCATCTGAAGATGAACCTGGTTTTAAAAGATTGGTTGGGACATTTCTGATTTAGTGTACCATTTTCATGTTGAAATATTTAAATAGCCCATCTACAGCATAATGTAATACATACGATTCATCTTATTATACAGTTCATTTTCTGATGCAGGGGTCCCCAAGCCCTGATCCATGGACCCGTACTGTGCCACAGCGTGTTAGAAACAGGGCCACACAAACAAGGCCCATCCGCAGGATCAGGCAGCACATGAAACCACGCCCCCTCTGGTCCATGGAAAAAACTCAGAACCTGTCCTTAGTGCCAAAAGATTGGGGAGCCACTCTTCTGAAGTATATAAATTATAGGCACCAAAATACTATTTTGATAAAGGTCATGCCAACAGATTTCAGTCTATGTGTTCATAATTTCCTATATGTGCAAAAAAGAGGTTTTTAGTACAATGAATATAAAATACTTCAATTGAAATTAGTCTTTCTTTTTCCTGATTTATAGTAAATATTTGCCCTGCTATAGAAACAGAATACGCAGAATCCATTACCAGAATAAGCCAATTATTTCTGCAAAAAGAAACCCTTTTTCCTGATGCTAGAAAGAGAGCAGTATTAACATGATGTAAACTGAATTATTGTTTGTTTTGAAGCATTTACACATTCCTGGGGGCCAAAGGGATTATGAAAACCCCAGGGCCATTCAAAGAATTATAGGATATTTGAAATTATTTCTTTAATATACTGTGCATATCTCATCAAAGCAAACAATAAGATAAAGTGGAATACTGTAAAATTTCATAGAATCACATGAAGGAGTTAAGGCAAGAGTACGGGGACAAAAGAATGTATATGATTAAAATGAAATTGTAAAAAGGTACTACATTAATGGAACACTGTAATCCTTTCTTATGCTCTATAACTTCAGGAAGAAAAACAGCTTCCATGAGAATTGTATAACCTACTCCTAATTAATTCAATAATCTCATACATTATTTATATTTATGAAATGTATACACCCCTCAATCAGATCGGTCCAGATTCAACAAATTTGCTATAGAAAATACATAAATATAGAAAATACATAAACATCAATAAGACATAACATATCATTAACATTTAATAGCAGTTTGTGTTGTTCCAGCTACTGTTGTACTCAAAATGTTCTCCACTTGTCTAATAAAGCAGACTAATTGTTTTCATACCAAATTAAAATAAGAGGATTTCAGGTAATATTTTCAGCACTCTAGAAGTCAACTCATTTAGTCATGAGAGTTAAACGCATTCAGAATATACACCAGAGAAAAGTGCTCAGTGAAATTCCTCATACAATCACAACTTTGCATAAACCACATTGCTGAATGACTCATTGTTTCTACATGTTACTTGTTGCATTATTGTTACAATCCTGCATATGAGTTGTGATTGTTGGAATAGTCCTTCTGAATTAAAATATCAGCTGAACTCTTAGAAACCTTTTAGCAATGTCCCCATTAATAAAACAGCTATAGTGTGAAATTAAATTTCGGTAGCCGTTAAGAATTCAAAGTCACTAAATATTGTATAGCAATATGTAGACTAAAGGTTATTCAGAAACACTTTCTATTACCATAATGCAGTATTACATCTATAGATTAATATGTTATTAAAAAGGCAAACTGGCTTTAAAATATATTTGGGGATCTCATTAATTTAATTAGCTGCCTAAACCAAGTTACATTTTCCTCCTTAATCATCCTGATAGCCATTGTATATTTAAATAGCTCACTCCACATGATGCTTATTCTAATTGAAGCTATTCATAACTCCTTCACAGAAACTGGCTTATGCTTTGATGTAACCCTTTGGAGGGGCAAGTCGTGACTTCAGAAACGTGTGGATGCTGTTTTCAAACATGTCTACATTAGTCCAATTATTTATTAGCTATAATCCAGTTTTGAAAACTTCCCCAACCAAGGTGCGATTACTTTTAATCAAAATCTTGTCAGGATTTTTTAAAAATAAAAATTGAGTTTAAATAGAAATTTGGGGTTGTATAAAATTGCAAAATGATAGTGTTTTTTCAATTGATCAAACCAATTTGCCAAAAATTAGAGTAACTTGTAAATTCTATGAAAATTTGTAATAATTAGGATTTCAACTTTTGCTTGAATGCTTTAAAATATCTAGGAAGAGTTATTTCATGGAAAAATGTTGCATGATTAAAAGTCCCACTGAAATAATGGGAAAAATAAAAGCAATACAATGAATATTATTTCAAGGTTGTTCTGTTTATTTAGAGATTTCCTTAGATGAATACATTTATTTTAAGCATATTGATACTTTAAACATATTTTCATAAAGAACATAAACTAGATTTTCTTAGTTATTTTTATCTTTATCTTTAGGCACATATGACTTTTTCAATGGAACATAATTTATTGTGAAAAAAGTATTATGGTCATAATCAGAGGATTATGTGACTCTTTCAACCCTTATTATGTAACAAGCTCCTTGCTATAATCCAGTTTTGAAAACTGCCCCAACCAAGGTGAGATTACTTTAAATCAAAATCTTGTCAGGTTTTTTTAAAAAGAAAAATTGAGTTTAAATAGAAATTGGGGGTTGTATAAAATTGCAAAATGGTAGTTTTTTTTTCAATTAAAACATTTCTTGATTTCACCATTTACTTCAGATGCATTAGCACAATTTTAAAATCCCAAATTGTTAGCATGATTGGAACAAAAGTTATAGACTTAACAACTTTAAGCCTATAGTATTTTTTTTAAAAAAAGAATTAATGAATATTGCTAAGTGGATATTGTTTTGCAAGAGCTTTGGAATAGCTAGCTGGAATATTCCATATCAATCAATGATTGGCTAAGAACTAAAAGAATATCTTAAAATGAAACTAATTCAACAAGAGATTATTTTTCATCGTTCTTGACACCCCTCCAACCCACAGAATGGTTGAAAAGTCAGCTATCAGCCTCACTTTATTGGCAATATAAAATGTGTGAGTAATATCGCTTACATATATAATGTGTACTTGTCTTACTGCCTATTTTGGTTTACACTTATTAATATTGCATGCCAAAGTTTTCAGTAAAGATATTAATGTACTGATTTACATTCTTGGGTGACCAGTCTGTACCTTCTTTCTGTTTATGGCCACAACAACCAAAAAAATTAGAATAAAACCAATTCAACATTTAAAAAAACCAAAAATGGAAACATGATGAAGTGAAGGTCTGGGTGAACAGACAGTGGGGGCTGTCCCCTGTTTTTCATTTCTATTTTTCTTTTTCTTTTCTCTCTTTGTTTTTGAATATTAAAGCAATAAAAATGAAAACTTCAATACACAAAGATTCATTTGTTTTTTGAAATTCATACTAAAGTTAAAAATAAGCGTTTAATTGACTAAGTAATCAGAGAAGGCATTCAAGTCATATTTGACATTTTCATTAGAAGATGGTTATTAAGTAATACAAACAGAAATCACATGTGTACAACTTTACACTAGTTGAGTATTAAGTTTTAATTTAATGATTGCATTAAAGGCATCCTATACTGTATGTCTGGTAAAATGTTCATTGGATAGCAGTATTCTTAAACAGTGTTTTTTTTAAAAAAATATATATATAACAAGAAGCTACTGCAAGTTGATCAATTTGATTTTTTGCTGATCAAGCATTGGGTGGATTCCTTCATCTCCTTTAATTGGTTCCCCATATCCTACCCTCTTATACTATATCTATCTCATGTACCTCCTTAGAGAAAACCTGTTATATACTCACCATGGAATTCATAGCAAAATGGTTGTGTTGTGTCTGTAAATCAAGGGCATGTTGATAGCTCACTCCAATTTCAGTGTGACTCTGCAGGAACAACTCTTTGTTATGGCTGATCCAATCAAACATCTGAAAAAGAAGGGGAAAAACCCTATTATGTTCAGAAGTGCAGGAAGAAGCATGGAAGAAGAGTCTTTTGTCCTTTAATTCAGAACTGTAACTGAGATTACATTTGAGCGACATCATTTAAATAAACACAATAACGTGTAATTGAATTAATTGGACTGTGTTATACTACTGCCATCCGCATAGTCTTCTTTCATTCATGCTTAATACGGCTGCTACAAAAATCAACCCTCCAAAAGATAAATGAGCATTCAAGAGTAAATATATGGAGATATAGGTGTACAGAAATTCTCAGTTATCCAGGTCATGGTTGTACCAAAGGTGCTTTTTCAAGAGGCAACTGGACTTTCTGGTTTTTCTTTGAAGACATTTCGCTTCTCATCCAAGAAGCTTCTTCAGCAATTCTTCAGAGCTGAAGCTGAAGAAGCTTCTTGGATGAGAAGCAAAACGTCTTCAAAGAAAAAACAGAAAGTCCAGTTGCCTCTTGAAAAGCACCTTTGGTACAACCATGACCTGGATAACTGAGAATTTCTGTGCACCTATATTTGGGACACATGAAGATATATTTACACTCTGTCAACTGATTTAATGTTTGTACATAAAACTTTAGCAGGATATATTAAACTAGGAGAGAATGTTTCGGAACTGGCTGGGGATGAAAGGAAATTTAGCAGATGAGAAGAGAGATAGAGAGAGATGGGGGGAGGTGTTTTGGGTACATTTCATATTGCAAAGGATCCTTACACCTATGGAGTTTGCGACTCTGAAAATCTGCTGTATCATACAATCCAGCAACGCGGTCAAATTTTCTATGTATAATTTCAATCCCATAATTGCTTTTACTGTACTAGTTATTCCACATGTGAGAAGAAAACAGGCCAATGGAGTTTAATTACAAATTAAATTGCTGTAATACATAAAAGAACAAGCAGGATTCTTGTTTTCTTGATCTTCTCAATCCATTCAGTCTAAATGTAGCAGTGGCTCTTAATTAGGACAGCTTTACATGGAATTCAATTAACATAAAAGAGATAGCACATAATAATAAGTTTTTTTTTTTAAAAATCAATGGCTAAGAGCCATAGTGATTATCTGCACTACGAAAAGAATAATATATAAAACTATTATTATCAGTTGCCGAGAAATATGAGTCCCATTACTCCAGGCGTACTCAAGATGACTTTTTCCAGCAAGATGCCATGTTTCATATTTGGAATATGTACCAATTATCAAAACCTGATTAACAAGCTCTATCCACAGTCAATATTCCCTCTAATTTTTTTTCAATGTGAGCAGAAAAGTATAGTGTTTGAGCGGCACATTTTCATGCCTGAGCACCACCAGAATAACTGCTGCCACCTCCTCCTCCTCCAACAGCACCACCACATTTGCTGACCGGCGCTGCGGCTGAGGTGAAGCCGGCAAAGTTCCAGCCGGCATCCTCGCGCGTGGCAGCGACGCCTCCCCCTCCGCTCGGAGCACCTGAACTCAGCCCCGCGTTACCCCTGCCCCCTCCCCCTCCTCCGCCGTGATTTTGAGGAGCCATGAGGCATTTTTTTCCCCTGCTCCCCCCCGCCTTCCTACTGTCTCCTGCAGCCTCATGGCTCCTCAAAAGCATGGTGGAGGAGGAGGAGGGGGCAGGGGTAACACGGCGCTGAGCTCAGGTGCTCCGAGCGGAGGGGGAGGCGCCGCTGCCACGCGCGGGGATGCCGACTGGAGCTTTGCCGGCTTCACCTCAGCCGCAGCGCCGGGAGGCAAATCCGGCAGTGCTGTTAGAGGAGGAGGAGGTGGCAGCAGTTATTCCGGTGGCGGTGGGGGCTTTACAACTACCCTCAGTCGCCCCATGCTCATCAAAAGAAGTCCAGGGAGGTCCTTTGCAGGCGGCCAGTTCTAGCCGCCTGCAAAGGACCTCCCCAGCTCCCGGAGCCTGTGGCAATAGAAATCACTGTGCGGCAGTTGAAAAGTGCTCCGCGGTGTTTTCTTGCCACGTGCACAGCTGCGCAGCTGCACACCTTAGAGGGAACATAGTCCACAGTAACCTGAGCTTTATGTTTTAGTACAGCAAGCAAAACCAAATGGTGCGTGGTTTAATCACGCCCCCCCCCCTGAAAAAGCAGAACTGATTCTCTCAAGACAGCTAACTCAGGGAGGAATCTCTTGGTTTTTTCTCCTTTGCAGTTCCTCATTAAGATTGGACATGCAACTTAAATGATGAAGACCTGCTGCGTAAGAGCAGCATCAGTAAAAAGAAATCCAAAGAACGAAAAGGCTACACACCAGCAACAGATTTTGATCTCTGCTTTAGGAACCAAGAGCAATTTAGCTTAATAAATATCTTACATGCTGGACTTGAACATTCTCTCCCCCAAAAATTGTGTTTCTATTTCTGCTAAACCTCTTTGAGTCATGGTGAGTGAGTAGATGACAATATAAATTTTCCAAATAAATAAATAAATTAAACAAATAAATAAACCAAGCTATACTCATTTATGGGGGCAACCACCATTTGGCAACAAGCCATTTAAAAAAACCCTACACTATGTTATTTGTAGGCAATTTATCTGGGATAAACCTGAAATTAAACAATTAAAAAGCACCAAAATATTGTTGCCAAGGGACTGCCAAGCTTTTCTTTATCCATCATTATATATATATACCCCTTTTCGGGGGGAACAAAGTGCATAACTCTTCATGGACAATTGCAAAACTACATGGACACAGTTAATTGCTTTTTATGTCTCCCCCCCCCCCGCTCCCAGCTAACACTCTAAATTTACTTGGAAAATATTGACAGCAAACTAAACTTCATATATTAGTCAGCATCATCGTGCTTGACTTTTATAACTTAATATTTTGCCAAAACTGTGCAAACCCAATGGAATTAGTAACACACTTAGAATACTTTGTAGTTTTTCTCTCCAGATATATTCATGATTCACTATAAAATAAGTTAAAAGCACACTATCTTTCACATCTCTTCGTAAAGTTTATGTTGAAAGACTTATTCTGCCTTGTCATAGTATTGAGATAGTATATGCATGCTTGCACACCAATACAAACCCACAACCGTACTTCTGTTACACAAAATGATCAAGGGAAGCAAACCATTTTGGTAAAATATGATTACTTAAAAATTATCACATCAAATTATGATGAAGAATAAAGTGGAGATAGATGCTAGAATTCAGGGGTTGGGTTATTTAAAGAAGGAAAAAAGTTATGGGGTGCTAAAGGGAGAGGCACAATGAATTCAGTGATTGGAAAATATGAATCAATGAATTCAACGACAACTCTGGAAAATTCATGGGGTGTAGAAAAAGTTTCCTCTAATGAACATCTGACTATTGCCCTTTAAAATTAGCAACCTTGATATCAAAACAAAAAATAGCTTATTTTCAATTATCTTTACGCCTTGTTGAAGTTCAAATCTCAGATAATAGGAAAGTTGTGAAGGTAGACAAATTGACTGATGCGTCCCCTGTAGCTGCATGTCTTCATATTCTCCCAAGAAATCTAAGGCCATTAATCTTTTCTAATTCTCTGGTGATTTAGTTGAATATCATAAATTCTTTCACAGATGAATGTCTTTTAAACATAATTATCTCTCAAGTTCATTATCTCGTGTGTTTTCTGCTTGAAAAGCAGGGACACAGAATTGTTAAGTGCTCCAAAATTGCATTCAATTTATTGAATTTTTCTTTGAAGGAATCAGAGATAGTATGCAGGATTCCTCTATGCCTGCGATGGCGAATCTATGGCATGCGTGCCACAGGTGGCACACAGAGCATTCTCTGCAGGCACATGAGCTGTTGTGCCAGCTCACCTGCACCATGAATACATGCGTGCCTCCCACTGGCCAGCTGATTTTTTGGGTCTCTGCTGCGCACGTGGATGGGGCACATACTGGAGATGTGCGTGCATACACAGGGGGGCAAGGGGTATGTGCACATGCGTGTGAGGGTGGAGAGAGGCCTGGGGTGATGCGGCGTTTCCCCCCATGGCCCATTATTTGCCCAGGAGGCTTCAGGGAGGCGTGTGTGTGTCACACATGGATGCTGGGGGAGCGCAGGGGGTCAAATGCACATGTGCAGGGGGCAGGGCGCACAGGGGGAGTTGCACGTACATTGCATTATGGGTGTGGGCATGCGCACATGCGCTTTTGGCACGGGAGGACAAAAAGGTTAGCCATCCCTGCTCTATGTAATATTTTTGTAAATGTATAAACTAGAAATCCGAGCTAGATCACTAATTTCTCAACTGATATTAAAATGTAGAACTAATAATTCACACCTAATAATTAATTAGAATTCTTTTGCAAGTCTAGTCTTTTGGTTTAGTGTGATTGAGCAAACAAATTAATACAATCTATTTAATTGCTCCCAATGCACTCTTTTTGTTAACAAAGGTGGTTTACGCTAACCAAACTCCCTATCATTTGTTTGATATTATTGTACACAAAGATCTGAAATATGGACACAGTGTTGGAACAAATTAATCATCAGTGAGATTTCCTGGTTTGCTTGGTCACTAACATTGGAAGTAGAAGCCGAGTGGAAGAAACGAAACAGCATACAGGTAGTTCTTGATTAACAACAGTTTATTTAGTGACCGATCAAACGGCACTGAAAAAAGTGACTTGTGACCGTTTTTCACACTTATGACTGTTGCAGCATCCCCATGGTCTTGTGATCAAAATTCAGATGTTTGGCAACTGGTTCATACTTATGACTGTTGCTGTGTCCCAGAGTCATGTGATCACCTTTTGCAATCTTTTGACAAGCAAAGACAATGGGGAAGCCAGATTCACTTAACAACCATGTCGCTAAGTTAATAACTGCATTGATTTACTTTAACAACTGTGGCAAGAAAGGTCATAAAATGGGACAAAGGTCACTTAACAAATGTCTCACTTAGCAACATAAATTTTGATCTCAATGGTGGTCATACGTTGAGGACTACCTCTACTTGTTTTTAGGGTCTCTCTAGAATCTAGATCAGGGGTGTCAAACTGGATTGCTTGGAGGACTGGATCAGCATTGTAGTTGTCCTCCATGGACCAGCCGACAAGATGAGATGCAGCCGGGGGGGGGGCTGCGGGCGCCTCTCCTGCATCCTGTTTTGGCACGCAAGGTGCTGGAGGTCATGCAGGCCAAGAACAGGGCATGCCCCCCCCACATGCCCCATTTTTGCTAGCAGAGGCGCTGCAGGCCAGTCCTTTGCTATTTCCAGGGCAGCCCCATGGGCCAGATCTAAGCACCCCAGGAGCCATATCTGGCCCACGGGCTTTGAGTTTGACACTCCTGATCTAGATCATCTTAACAATGGCATATATCTGTAAGTACATTCTAAATTCATACGTTGATATAAGTATCATCTTAAACAGTCAAATCCTTAGAAGCAAGTTTACAAGATTTACAAAGGAGGTAATAATCATTCAGACATTTACTTTCATACCTACTGATGAATGAATTAAGGTGTGCAATTCCATTAAGGATACTGCAGCATAGTAATAAATTTATGTGGGGGCATGTCAGCAATGCCCTCAATTATTATCCTGCAGAACCCTCTGCAATAGACATCCTATTTACTACTATTGAAGCAGCTTTTCATACAGTAGTCACATCAGGTAGAAAAACCTTTTGATTCATAGATCTTTTGATCCAAAATAAGCTTCAGAAAGTAGGGAAGGCTCCCGATGGTAATGTTCTTTGACATACGTACATGTAATATTAATGATTTTTTTTATTATAATAGTAAAATCTAATACAAACTAAATTTAAAGAACAGAAAATGGAATGAGTAAAAATGTGCAAAGAGAGAAAAGAAAATGTAATAAAGAAAACAAAATATATAAAGAAGTTACTTCCAACCTTTATCACAAGTATAAATTAATTTAGTAACTCCTCACCTTTTTCTAAAGTTACAATCTTTATTTCTCCATTCCATATTCCATCTCTTATCTATAAACAAATCCATAAAACATCATCTTTTCACTTTTGCTGTAAGCAGAATGTCCACAAAGAATAGCCAGAAGTAACAACATATCTTGTTTTAACCGTGATCAAATAAGCCATTTTTTGTTCCTTCCTTTTACTTCTAATAGTCTTAATTTTTAGTTCATTCAAATATTGTTATAGGATTTGATTTCTCTTCATTTCTTCTTTGTCCCATCGCATAGAATTTTTCAAGGCTTTAATAAGCTTCTTTTATAAATCCAATAGGAAAAAATACCCTGGTCACTTTCTCTGTTTGTCATTTTTTATTTCCATTTTTTACTTTTATTTTCTAAGTCATTCTCTTGGCCTGTCAATTTTAAATCCACTTCCAATACCATCTCTATCTTGTTTTACCATTACTGACATTGTTGATGTTGTGGCTACTGTTTTTTAATCTCAGTCTTCAAGACTGGGATTCGTAAGTCTTCTTTAGTATTTTCATTGTCGTAATGCATGACATCCTCTTACAGGCATGCATACCGTTCCTCTACTTAAAATGTTTAGTCCCCTTTAGTGTCGATTTTGAAATAATGAAATTGCTTATCTATATCATGTCATATAAAAACAAACTCAGGCTCTGCTTCCCATGAGAAGCTATTTACATTTTATAATTAATTCCAAAATCTTATTGTAACTTTCAATACTTCGATGTATCGGGACCCGTATTCTGCTTATAATTTTGACTGCTAATTGTCTGTCAGACATTCCCCTTTCTTAAATTTTGTCACCCTGTTGAGTTTCTCTTGGCCAATGTGTGTCAGGCACAAAAAATCAGGGCCACATGTGAAGGTCCAATTAAGCTGATTTATTGGTACTCGTGCATATGCACAGAAATATTCTCAACTTACAATGGACTTCAAGGGACTGGGTGGGTGGACTTAGTTCGCTTGTGGAAACTTAAGAGGCCAATTCTTCTTTTAATTCCACCTTCAGGTTCTTCCACTTTTTCCCCTACAGTGTGGCACTTTAGATACACTTATATTCTGCTTTTTTTCCGCTATTCCTCTCATTAGATTCTGAAAATGGGGCCTTTCCGGATAGGTTTCAAACCATACAATGTGATGATTAGTAGGAATTCACAAAAAGCAACCAGAAACTCTACTGTGTCTGTCTGTGCTTGTTTACATGCTGGCATAAACAAAATGAGGGAAAAAATACCAGAAAAGCACAATTACTAAGATTACCTAAATGAAACAAAATAAATGGAGAGGCAGAAGAATGTATCTCCATCAGAAGTTTTACCTTTCAGGGGAGCTACCAGCATGCAAAGGCACTGTTCTGACCCAGCTCCCCAAACATGACCAACCCTCTGAAGTTAACTCAAAGATTTCTTTATTAGGAGTGCCAGCAGCCCCGACAAAAAGTTTCTCTCTCACAGCAGGAAGTCCATCCGGCTGGAAGATGAATAGTTGTCTGCCACAATTATTCAGCTCCACCCCCTGCTTTTTATCCCCAGAGTTAGGGTGGGGCTTCGCTATTAGCAGTGGCTCTTCGGTCCCAAGGACTGGCCCATAGATTTCCAATGTTTTCCTCTCCTCTGCCTTCTGCGCATTCACGCATTAAGCACAGGACCCAGCTGTTCCTCCTCTTCTTCATCAGCCACCTCCAGATCTGGGGGCTGTTGACTCTCCATCTGAGGGCTGACGGATGGCCCACCCTCCATCTCTTTCCCTCCTTCCCTCTCTCTCTCTCTCAGCTCCATTCCCTCTTCTCCCTCGGAGCTCTCAGGTTGCCTTGATGCTGATCCTGAATCCCAGGCTCCTCCTCATCTGATTCAGCTGCTGGAGGGGCCGGCAGCCGACCAGGCACAACAGGCACATTTTTATACATACAGAATGATTTATAGACTTATTTCTCTTGGTTTATGCCTGCAGTTTTGAGATTTGAATTGTCACATCTGCACTAGTGCCTGATCTGAATTTCAAATCCCTCTTTTGCAGTGATTTGAATTCAGAATTTGAACTCTGCTTCAATCTGTGGGCATAACAATGAGGCCAGCCTGAAAGGCTTCCAGAAAATATTAAGGTTGAATTCTGCACAGCATCCTGGAGTTTTGTTTTTTTTTTTTGTTCTGAAAAGCAAGAGGCATTCATTTATGATTTGTAAATTCCATGAAACTGCTGCAGTGTCTCCAAATTATAATAATGAAAAAAATACATGAAATCTTGTGAAGTACAATGGAACTGAAGATCTGTCTAAAGATTTAGTGCTCAAACGCTTAGTAAGCCATTTCTAATACTTATAGAGAAAAGAAAAGAATTTTGCATGCTAAATATTAACTGCTGGCTCACAGATGTTTTAAAGATGTTTCACCATGTAGCATTCTAAATCAGCATTATAGAGTGTCAAATTTCTCATTGCTACAGAGAAATTGTAGTATGAGATTCCAAAACTGTTTTCTAAACAAGAAATACATGTCTTTTCCATTAATATTTTGTCCATTATCTATGGTTATCATTACTCTATACTCTTTTTCCATAGTGAGTGGGAAACATGTAGAGGTATACAATATTGTGAAACTAACACAAAAGCACTAAGATCTTATACGTTTGCGGAAAGATATTGAACAAAGGCCAAAGATAAAAAGGAAATGAAAAATGGCACTTTTATATTGTGCATTGAAAGACTGAAAAGATAGATATTTTTTCGTTTGGCAGGAGCCTTTTACCTTATCTGCCAGGCCAAAGCGCCCCCTGCCTATGTTGAAACAACATTCAGATTCACAAACTAGACAGTAATGGGTCGGCTTAGTACAGTGATGGCTATTGCGCGCGTACCAAGCACCCACACCAATTCAATCCTCCCACCTGTGCATGTGCACACACCCCCCCACATGCACGCATGACCCCTCCCCAGGCTCCGGAGGCTTTCCTGAAGCCTGGGGAGGGCAAAAATGGCCCCAACAAGCCAACTGGAAGTTCAGGAACAAACGTCCAGTTGGCCCATTGGGCCTGTTTTTCACCCTTCCCAGCCTCCAGAAGTTTCCTGAAGCCTGGGGACCACAAAAACGGCCTCCTCCGACCCTTCAGAAGGCCAAAAATCAGCACTCGCCAGAGCTGATGGCTGGCATGCCAGCGAGTATGGCTCCGCATGCTACCTGTGGCATGTATGATAGATTTGCCGTCACGGGCTTAGTATATTGTGCAATTATAGACAATGTGATTAATAGTTTAGTATATTGTGCAAACCTGAGTAGTTGAATTAATTCAATTAACCATGATTCCTTAAACAATGGATAAGCAGAGCTCGTAAACATAACTATCCCCCTATTATTCAATTTTTGACTGCTGTTTTATATTATATCTGCTCTCCTGATTCTTGATGGGGGAGAAAGTATGCAAACAGACAGAAGTTAACTGGAGATGAAAAGAAACACCAGATGTTATAATTTTATCCAGATTACAAATCACCCTACTCACACTAAATGAAAAAAAAAATGATGATAAGGATAAGGAAGCCAAGTCTAATGGACAATTCCATTCAATAATCATATACATAGTGACTCAAAAGTCCATTGAATGCCATGAGACCTACGTCCAGGTTAGGCAGTCAATGTCTTGTCACAGATTTTGTTCCTTTTTCCCTTAAACAAGAATTTTTTAAAAGGACCATCTGGAAGGATCAGACTCGCAGATTGTTTAACATAGACCCAGCTCTTTACAGATGGCTGGAGGATGGAAAGTCATTGCTCATAATACTAACAATACCCAGAGCACCAGGACTGCAATTTGGATGGATGTTTAGGAAAACAGCAGCATCCAAGGCTCCTACAGTGTGAAAGATCTGGAGTTCATTTTGGCACGTGTTTCTACCAAACACAATGTTTTGATTTCGCAATCCAGTTAGCACTCGGCTCTGCAGGTGCTACAAGCAAATTGGATTGTTTTTAGGAGCCCATTCACTGGGAGAACAGAAATACGTAGGGCCTTGCTGCCTCCTCAAATGAAGTTGCAAGTTTGCATCACCTATGTCTACAGCTGAAGCTGGACATTTTTCAACTGCTGTGGGCCAAAACATTTACACTGGGGAACACTTCAGTTTTCATAAAGGACTATGAAGAACCAAGATCGTGCTGTTCCCCATTCACAGTAACTGAATGATGTTAGAGAAATGGAGTAAAGATATTTGGATTATGAACTTGCCTTCAATGATTATCCGGCCTTTTGCTGAGTATTTCCAAAACAGCATAGCATGTTTTAGAAAGCTTACTTTTTCTAGTGTGACAGACTGACCTGAGCTGCAATATATTTTCTTTCAGGACAGGGAAGACCTCCAAACAATAAGTGCTAGGAACAGCTAAGATACTGTGCAGAACCATCACATTCCCAGGCCTCTGCTAGAGGACCTGACATTGAGGAACATACATACCACCCATAGGAGCAAGACGCGAATAAGGTATATGTTAGAATATTCATGATTGGGAGAGACATAGTAACAAGGTCAGCCAATGAATAGGCATAGCAACTAAGTCAGCCAATGGGAGCTTAAACAGATCTGAGTCTGTGCTGAGAATCAAAACTGAAACTACTCTGTCTGCTCTGAACTCTGAAATGAAACTAACTATTCTCTCCTGCTTGTGTTCTGCTTGTAACTTCTACCACGTTGAAAGAATCTACTATTGGTATTGTACATTTATTCATCTGTTATTATGTATATAAAGAAGTTAATGAATCCAGCTGAATCAGTTATCTGTGTGTGCTTTCTGGATTTGATTTTTCTGCAACAAACTCTGACAGTATAGTGTAATATGTAGATGATTGATGATATATGATATATACCCCCGTTTATATAAATTATCATTTAATTTCTCTCCTTTCATTCATCCTAAAATTACAGCCATGTACGCATTTGGGAGTTGTATAGTCTCTCTCCATAGGCAGAAAGAGAATTGGATATCAGTTGCAAATCAGTTGCAGAACTATTATCTATCCAGGAAGTATGAAACCCAGTGAATGTAGTTTAGGAAAAATAAAAGAATTGCATTTGCTGTAGCTACTCCCCAGCAGAAATAATCCACTAGGATGGCCAAACCTGTTTCTATCTATTTGCAGAGTGAATGGAATACTTATTCCACTTTTTGAGATCACTTTGATGCAAATGGAAAATGTGTTCCATTACATGCCATGTAAACCATTACAATTGATAAGCAGCAATTTGCCAGCTTTCTTGCCCGAGTCCCAATATTTCAATTTCTTCAAAGAAAATTCCTCCTGTTTAGCATAAAAAACAAGCAGCTTTACTTCAGTGAACATACAAGCTTTTAAAGGTTATTTTTCTGTAGGATTCTTTGCATATCAAAACATTTTCTTCAATCATGATATCCGTCGACTTCTATGTTTTCTTTGTATAGCTGCATAAATCCCAATCAAGTTCCCTAGCCTTGCAAGACTAGCTGAATTACCACTGACTTAAAAAAAACATTTGTTGCTTAATATACAATAGATAAAAAATATCATCCAGTAATATAGACGTATTAAAATACCATCCATCATGGACTAACTTAACATTTTAAATTAAAAGATTAATGTGATCAGAGCGTAAGCTTTCTTCCTGTTGCACATATTTGTAGTGTGCATGTGTACAAACCTCTCCCTTCGTATGCATTTTTGTGAGCACATACGTGCATTTTATATTTTACTCCATGAGTTTTGAACAGTGCATATTGTTTCCTAATATATATGTTTTATGCTAATTTTTCCTTTCTAAACATATTTGACACCCGTTTTTCAATCGATAAGCTGCATCACTAATGCTGAAAGCATGGGTTTCAACATGCCAGCGTGCTGTGCTGTGTTTTTCATAGAGGTTTAGGAAGTATAAATATAATAAATTCTTACTCAGGTTAAAAATTTCTCATGCACTTCTATGTACACTCAGTTTTATTAAGTACTGTATTATACTTTTTTTTTTTTTTTTGCTATAAGAACTTCAGGATTATGGTTTATAAATGCATTAATATTCAGTTCTTTTTTCAAGGATCTCAAGATGGCATACATCCTTCCTATACCTCTGCCATATATTCAGACACTGTTCCCTTAGAATGCCTCTGATGTTATCTGCTCCCGAGTGTGTAACTAATCCAAGGTCAACAATGATATTCATATCTATGAAGATTTAAACTGAATTTGCCTGATCACAATCCAACACTTATAATGAGGACTGATAACACGCTGTTCTCAACATGACATCTGCTTTTACTTATTTTTGTTGCACAAGTATGTAATTCTCTCTATTGACTACCCTAGGTATTTATTATAATTGGGTATTCATTGCCATAAGAGAGGTATTTTGATTCAGATAGCAATACTGACATGGGATTACTCACTTAAGGGAAAAAAAGAATCAAAAGAAGAAACAGCACGAACACCAGCACAAAGTATTTCCAAAATATTTCTCCAGGCAGTTCATAGGCGGAAATTTTCAGTCCTTACTGTATTTATTCTACTATAATATGGAACATCCACCCTTGCCTCCCCTGCCCAATAATCATAATCATAAACAATGTATTAGTATTCCCCATAACATCACTTGTTTTCTGAAATTAAGCAGCCTGCGGATTGCAATAGCACAATATATAATAGACAAATACTGATATCATTAGTCACTTATTTCCTTTCCCTGCAGAGACATAGTCAAGTCTGTCAATCATTGCTTTCTCTCTCTTTCTCAAGTCAAGAAGTAACATGAACAACATGTGTCAGAGGTTTTCATCAGAGGTGGGTTGCTGCTGGTTCGGCCTGGATTGGCCGAACTGGTAGTAGCGGCGCTGGGAGGCTCCGCCCACCTGCCCGGACAATTCTGCACATGCACAGAAGCATTGTGCATGCGCAGGAGCGCATCCAAACTGATAGTAACAAAATTGGCAACCCACCACTGGTTTTCATCCTAAAAGTTAAATGTTACATAATTAGCATGCATACACATAGTCCTCAGTTTACAATCGCAATTGAGCCCTACATTTCTCTTGCTAAGTGAGACAGTTAAGTGAATTTTGCCCCATTTTACAACCTTCCTTGCCAGAGTTATTGAGTGAATCACTGCAGTTGTTAAGTTAGTAACTAACATAGTTCTTATTTGCTTTGCTTGCCAGAAGGTCACAAAGAGGGACCACATGATCCTGGGACACAGCAACCATCATAACTGTGAACAAATTGTCACGCATCCTACTTGACCATGGGGATGTTGATGACAGTGTAAGTGTGAAAAATGGTCTTTTTCAGTGCCGTTTTAATTTCGAACAGTGACTAAGTGAACTGTTGTAAGTCGAGGACTACCTGCTATATGTAATAGTCTCCTGTGGGTCAGACAATATACCCCAGATGATAATCCAAACTGAATCATACTTTTAGAGGTGAACGCCTAGAACAGTGATGGCGAACCTATGGCATGCGTGCCACAGGTGGCACGTGGAACCATTTGTCAGGGCACGCAAGGTGCTCCCCTGTCAGCTGGCCAGCTGTGCATGCTGGCCAGCTGATTTCAGCCTTTTGAAAAGCCATTTTTCACCCTCCCCAGGTTCCAGAGCCTTTATAGGAGCCTGGGGAGGTCAAAAAGAGCTCCCCCCCCCGGAGGCTTCATGAGCTTCCCTGAAGCCTCCAGAGCACAAAAAACCGGTCCTACGGACAACCCAGAAGTTCAGGAATGGACCTCCGGTTTGCTCGGAGGGTTGTTTTGACTGCTCCGGAGGCTTCAGGGAAGCATCCTGAAGGTCCCTAAAGTCTTCGGAGCACTCAAAACGACCCTCCTCCGGTTTGCTCAGAGGTTCGTTTTGACTGCTCCGGAGGCTTAGGGAAGCGTCCTGAAGGTCCCTGAAGCCTCCGGAGGGCTTGCGGAGGAGGCTGTTTTCATCTTCCCCAGGCTCCTATAAAGCCTCTGGAGCCTGGGGAGGGCAAAACATGCAAAAAATGGGGGGGGTCGCGCCTGTAGTGCACACTTGCACACTGTGGGGGGTCGCACATTGCATTATGGGTGCGGCACGCCCACACACTACCCCCCTGTGCTCCCCCCACTTATGGCACGTGAGCCAAAAAAGGTTCGCCATCGCTGTCCTAGAAGATGAAAGACCCTTTGCAATTGAATTGTATATACATATTACATATTTCACACACCCACACTGAGTTCCACTCCCTACCTCTGTGATCTAGCACTGTGGTCCCCAACCCCCGGGCCCTGACCCACTACTAGGCCATAGCCTGTTTCGACACAGGCTGTATAGGCAGCGGGTGAGCGCATGCGCTGAAGCTTCCTTTGCGTGAGTGGCATGTCTGTGTGTGTGAGTTGCTCAAACAAATATGTGTGCCTGCCACTGGTAGGGTCTTCTCCCCCTGCCAAAGCCAAAAAGTTTGGGGACTGCTGATCTATGGGATGTTCCTTCTCTGTCCTATCTATGATGTTTTGCCAAACCACCTGGTGCCACTTAGCTTTTAATCGTGTTTAAATAAATTCACAGGTACATCTTACTGACATCTAACTTCAAGGTTTAATCAAAATCAATTTGGTGAGCCACCTCTTTGCTAGGAAAACAAACTATTACTATGGAGGGTTGCAGGTGGCATAAAACAAAACAACTTTAGCAAAAATGGAAAGGGTCAAGTACTATGGCATTTTAAAAATAATGATTACTGCTAAAGGAGAAAAAAATAGAGTGATCTAGGTCAAATAGTCGTTTTGCCTCGAGTTGCATTTTGACATGGAAATGGGGGGAAAAAGTTAATCATCTGCTACAATCGGAAATTTTTCTTATGAACAGATTCAATAATGCCCGTGAATTGCAGAGTCATTCCACACTGAAATCTAGAAAAACCTGAAGAACTACTGAAAACTTAAGGAATTAAATTACCTACTGAACAAAAAACGGTAACAGTTTGCTCTTGCTTTTAATATACACTTTAAAAATCTGTTCAAATAGGGTTCAGTGAACTGCATAAAATAATCCATCCATATTATGTACCCTGATTAGAAACAGGACAATTGCCTAGTTCTGATAACCTAAAGCATTAACCTCCCTGACACCCATGATAGAACATATAGTTAAACAACTATACTATTCATCACTTAGATAAGGCTGATGTCCATAGTTCTTACAAAAATCCCATTGTCTCTAAGTGTGACACAAAGAGTGGGACAATGTTGCAGGGACAAAATTGGAGTAGGCAGGATCGACATGTTCAACTCACTTTTCGGAGAGGAGTGATCAAGATTTTTTAAATTTAAATAAAGTACTGGTTCTAAGCCTACTGAAGATTTAGTGCTCCTATTTTGCTTTTGGCTTGAGTAAATAACCCATGGAAATCACACTGGTGAATTACAGAACCACCATCTAGGAGTGGCCTTGAAGAATACAAAAACGAGGTTATACACAAGATAGGAGCATCCACAGGAGGAGGGCTCTGGTCACGTAATTCCTTTGGGATGTATCCTATGCCCACAACTAATATTATGAAAGTACATTTTCACCTCTCAATCAACATGCACATTCAGGATGCCTTCACAATGGGTGATAATTTGGAAAACTGGATAATATTGCTCACTTGTTTTCACTACACAGCCCCTTTCACAAAAGTTCATTTTTTAAGGTCCCCCTGTGGACATCTCTCACACCATATAGTCTCAAGACTGCAGATGATTCATTCCTGATTTAGAAAGTGAATGTACAACATTTGGATTCAGCTTGCCACATGTACTCAACTAAGCAGCTTGTGATACCCGTGGGCCTGTTTCTCAATATGCGTATGATTCTTCTTTTTCTGGTTTTTCACATTTCCTTCTTACAACTTCTCCCGAGTGGAAATTGTTCCACAGTTCTGATTATGATGGACTTTTATTATCAGGTTTGGTGAAATGAAAAAAATAAAAGTAATTTGAAATGTGTCACATCAGCTCGGAAATACTGAATAAAGATCACCTTTTATCAGAAAAATCACAAGTGAGTAGTTTTTGGCTCTAATGCTTCTTGCTATTCCAACAAGTAGTTCAGTGATTTTTCTTTACAAGCTTGAGATTGATATCCCTGATTAATCTTTCATCTTGGTAAAACGGGAGAAAAGATTTGGCTACAACTTTCTCATTGCCATTGGATTTCACGGGAATAGCCAAGAAGAAAAAAAGGTGGAATCTTACCTTTTCTGCATCTTGTTCAAAAAGTCGAAGTTGAAAGCACTGATCGAGTTTCAGCTTACGGACATGCCACATCTGATGCAAGTGCTGTCGTGTTGAATGCAGCTTATCTAAAAGGCTGGTAATCTTTGGCACAAGACTTTGGAAATCTGCACTGCCAGGAATGCAGTTCCTACCAGAGAAACCATCACTGCATCTTATGCATTGTAATAATCGTTGACCTTCACGGTCCAATTCTTCGACTGGAGCTTTGATTACTTTCTTCTTGAGCTGGGTATGTTCGTCTATTAGTCTTCTTGAACCCTCCACATCCACTGGAAATTCTTTCCTAGCCAGCATTTCCTGAAGGTCCTCCAGCCTGGATAATAAATGGATGGCACTATTGAAAAATTCTTCCAAGGAAACTCTCAACTCTATCCATTCATCATGATTGTAATCCAGAGTTCCTTCAAACTCTTCTGTTAGTTGGGATGGATCAACCAGTTTTGTTAAACCTTCAACGGAGACCATGCTTGTCTAAGGAGTTAAAAAAAAAAGAGAGTGATTTAGTTTTAAAGTAATTATATAGAAATCCTGTAACAATTAAGAATACCATTGACTATTCATCAGACATTTTTGTTACCATTACCAGAAAGACCAGTTGCCTCTTGAAAAAGCACCTTTGGGATATAACCATGACCTGGATGACTGAAAACTCCCATAGATATTCATTAGACAGTATAGATGGAGAAGGAATAAGCAGGAAAAAATGCTTAACAGCCAGATAAGCCAGATATACACCCTATTTCAATATGGCTGTGAATTGCCTTGTCTTGTCTCTCACAACCACAGGGAAAAGAAATGGCCATTGTAAGAAAGAGAACTTATGATGATTGGGGTGGCATTATCAGTGTTACTAGAAATCAGCAAGAAATGAAGCATTGCTTTTGTCCTGCATAAATTCCTTTGGGATGGATCCTACGCCTACAACTAATATTATGAAAGTACATTTTCACCTCTCACCTTTCACCACATACACATTCAGGATGCCTTCACAATGGGTGATAATTTGAAAAACTGGATAACTGGGAAACTGGAATAACTGGAAAAATAATTTGGAAAACTGGAAAACTTTTCACAAAATACACACACTACCGTGTTTCCCCGGAAATAGGATCTGTCCTGAAACTAAGGCCTTGCCACATTTTTCTGGTGGGCAAAAATATAAGCCCTCCCCTGCAAATAAGCCCTCTGGACAACTCCCCACCTCTGGCCAGGCAAAGTGCCACTCACCAACCTAGCGGTATCCCGAAGGTGCCAAGCTGTGGGAACCGGGGGGGGGGCAAAGGTGATCACATTGCTTGGTGCCTTCGGGATACCCTAGGTTGGTGAGCAGAGCTGTGTCCAGCTGAAGAGGGGGGGGGTTGCCGGGCAGCTGCTCTCTTGAGAGCGGGCTCCCAAAGAGCCGGGCACAGCCTCAGGGATGAACAGCTGTGATGCACTGTCGCAGCAGCGCAGCACAGCAGCCATGAAGCGACCGGCAAACCCCCTTTCCAGCCGGGCACAGCACCATTCACTGACCTAGAGGTATTGCCAAGCCACATGAGCGCCTGTTCGCCGCCACCCGGCTCTCGCAGCTTGGAGCCTTCAAAATGCCAGTGAATGGCACTCTGCGTGGCTGGAGAGGGGGTTACACGAGCGACTGTTCCGCTCCTGCTCGCGCACCTCCCAGCCTCACCATGCCCTGGCTAGGTCTCCCCGCAGAGCCAGAGAACCTCCGCTGCCACCGCCGCCATCCCAGCATGGCTTTTTCGGCAGCTTCCAAACCAAGTTTTCCCGCAGTGGCTCCTCTGGGCGTATGCTCTATGGTTGTACACTCTGGGAGTATGATCTGCCGGCAGCCAACTCGCAACCAAAGAGCGTACGCCTAGAGAGGCCACTGCTGGAAGACTCAGTTTGGAAGCCACTGAAAAAGCCATGCTGGGATGGCGGCAGCAGTGGTGCTCTGGCTCTGCGGGGAGAGCTGGGCCCGGCAACCCCAAAACAATAAGCCCTCCCCTGATTATAAGGCCCAAGCCATATTTTGTGGGTCAAAAGAAAATAAGACCCTGTCTTATTTTGGGGGAAACACGGTAGGTACTACTTGTTACAAATGCTGTATGTGTATATGTGTGTGTATGTATGTATGTACATACGTACATACGTATATAAATTTTCAGCAGAAGTGTTCAACCTAAAGTTCGTGCAGCTTCCTAAACTTTTGATACAGCCCAAAAAGTCTCTCCAAAGATTGTGACCAATTGTAATTTTAATTGACAGAAGGCAAAATAATTACTATATGTACAATAACATGTTCATTGTGCTTAACCATTATAAATTAATTTATGCCCCTCCCCCCAGTTACATAGACACTTCAAAATACAGCCCTCAGTCTGCCCCTTAAAGCAAGTTCTTGTCCTCCAAAAATGATGTTTTAGAGGATATATTTAGAGATTATCTGGCCCCTTTTCAGTCAAGCTGTTTTAGCTTGGAGAAGTATTAAGACTGTTCTGGTTGTCTTGGGGGAGGCTGCTGCAAAGTAGATGCAATTTAGGACTACTGTTTTATAATGGCTCTAGTCCTTACTGTCATGCTGCATCTAGAAAGTATCCTTGTTTCCTTCATGACTTCATTTTTGCCTTCCATGCTGTTCAATATCTACAGTATATGAAACTGAAATTGGGGGAATTCAATAAAAACTTTGACACCCACACACACACACACCCAATCATATTGCACCTTATTATCCAACTTCAAAAGGCAATCACTACCTTGAACATTGCTTGAATTTGATAAAGTCCTGGATGCGGAAGAATGTACTGAGATTAAATCTAGACAAAATGATCACTTTTTGATAAATAAGAAATTAGACTTTGAGATGGAGATTTAGATTATTTTGGTTGGTTTGCAATCTCATGAAAGGAATGATTTCCAATTTGAAAATATCCCTTGACCCTCATCTGTCATTGAATTCATGATGGCTGTGACCAGGTACACATCTATGCAGCTTGGACTAGTACATCAATTACAGTAGTGCATCATCTATTTTTGAGATGGTCAGACTTAACAGTTATCCACGCCTTGGTTACATTTCATCTTGATCTTTGCAGTGCACTCTAGACAGTGTGATCTATGCTGGGCTACCCTTGAAGAGTTTGCAGAAATTGGAACTAATACAAAAAGTGTCAGCTAGAATGCTATACAGAACAAAATATATGAATTATATGATTCCTCCACTGAAAGAATTACACTTACAGCCAGTGATTTAGTGGGTACAATTTGGAGTGTTACTTTCATCCCTTAAGGCCTTGAAGAGTTTAGGATTTTACAATATCTGGAGCCATCTGGGAGCCATGGTGATACAGTGGTTAGAATGCAGTATTGCAGGCAGACTCACAGTCAGCAGTTCAACTCTGACCAGTTCAAGGTTGACTCAGCTTTCTATCCTTCCAAGGTTAATAAAATCCAAGGTCATTTTGTTAGGGGCAATATGCTGAGTCTGTCACAATGGTGACACAATGGTGCCCACTCATGCCTGCCCAACATGTGGCAAAACATTTCATGCCTGTATAGGCCTTACCAGCCACCTGTGGACACATTGTGGACAGCCCACAACCTGATAGATGTCAAGGTCCTCTTCGAACATGATGGATGAACATCTGTAAACTGGTTAGAGAGTGCTGTAAAACACTATATGCTATGTGTCTAAGTGCTATTGCTATTGGTAAACTTGAATTCATAGCTTTTAATACACTGAATATAACTCTTGCCTTTGATCCTTAAGTCTTCTGGTACCAATACTCTCTTAACTGGATGACTGATATAGCACTGAAGACTCCTAACTTGAAATAGATACGGACATCAAATAGTTCTCATTATTCTTCTCCCACTGGAATCTTCTTATTTCTCAGTTCTTGAGTAGGGAGTCCATTCCATTGTCTATAGTCTAGGGTCCATTGACCATAGTTCTGCATTCTTCCAATTCTTTCTTTGTTGGAATACTTTTTTAAAGTTAGCTTACCTTGATACATCTGCTAAGTACCTTTTCTAGTAGCAATATTAGATCATTTTTTTCTTTCTCTCGTCAACCATTTTATTTCCCAGATCTTTCAGGTTCTTGTGCTCTGGGTTTCCTTACCATAAATTCTTATTGTTGATATTTTTTAGCTTAGGTGGTATATAACTGATGATTTTATCCAGACTGTGCAAAGTTTTGATAGGGTGTTTCACTTCAACAATGCCTTAAGCAAAGATTCTTCAAAGTTGCTTCTTGAAGCAGTGCAATGCCTCATGTCTAAAGAGTGAAATGTCAACCAATTTTGAAATTGTAGCACTATGATAATGCTTTTTTCATATCCTACCTGGGACATAAACAATACTGCACAAATACTGTACATTTTCTGCTTCATTGGAAAAATCAGCACACGCGCGCGCGCACACACACACACACACATATAGGTTGCCCAATTCCAATAGACTCTGGACAGCATACAAAACTTGAAAAAAAGCCATGAAAACAACTAAACAATTATTTAAGATATATTCTGCACTGTTTTTACTAATATTGAGTCAGTAGATGGCATAGTACTGTATTTCAAAAATGCACCATAAGCAGCATGTGTTAATTCAAACAGTTAATTCTTTACATTTAAATTCTAAATAATTTAGGATAGGACATGTCAATGAAGGCTGAAAAATTTCTCACTTGGTTTTTAAATCTGTTCAAAATATTCTTCTCCTGCCATAATTGATCTTTTTAACATGAAGATAGGAAAGGAGGCCTCTTTGTTTAAAGCATTCTGCAGATACATTTATTATTCAGATAGATTCTCCCTGGGGAATTCGAGATGAATAGGAATACATTATCAAACTTCATCAGAAAGGAAGAAAAAATGTGCAAGGACAAGGTAACATCCTATCAGCTGTCATATTTCTTTCCAGTTCAAATGCAACCAATCAAAACTCAGCCTGCTCATTCAGTCTTTTCAGGAGGATAGAAAAGTAATTTGTAAAAAGCCTGAATTAATGACAAGGTGGCTTGTTGGGTCATCTCCAGTGTTAAGAGGAAACTCCAGAAATCTGCATTTGTCAGTCACACGTCAACTCTGGTGTTTTTTTGTTTTTGTTTGCTAACCAACAACTTATGATTGACAGGCCCTGAAGGGAAAATAGGAGCATAAACCTGGCTATTACTGGGGTTCTTCAAGAGAGTAGTTTTTTTTTTCTGCAGAAGCAGCTGTCAGAGTAACATACTTCCTGTTTATAATCCTTCCTCTTTGCCTAAGGGCAATATCTTTCTTTCAAGTTGACATTGGCAGGTATCAGTGGACTTTTCAATGACTTGTAGCTGCTAAATTGTATAGCTTGAATTTCAACCGACTGCCATTAAAGATCTATGCCTATATATTTTGCTCAGTCTACATAACAGTTAAGCCACCAACATGCAAGCGTATTGTTATGGATAGAATGTTCATTTGGACATGTGCAACTATTTCTATTGTTTTCTTTTAGAATGAGAAAGAAGATTTACATGATTTGCAACTAGGTTGGCATGCTTTTTTGTGATATGGTAAGAATAAGGCACATGGCTATTTTCAAAGACATTATGTAAGGAATGGATTGTTAACAATATGGGAAAGAGTGAAAGAGAAATACTATTTAGAAACACCAATGTGGCTTTCAACAATGGAAGCTCTGACACATCCAAATATTAGTGGTACAAAAAATATCAATAGAGACAAAGCTATCTTAACAGAAAGGGGGGAACTAAAACAAAAACAAGAATTAGAAAAAAAGGGATTGATATAGGATGGTTTTCACAATTGCAAATACAATCAAGATATGAAAAAGATAAAAGGGAGTATACTTTTAACTTAGGAAGCTCGGAGTTGGATAAGATACTTATGGAAACGGAAGAAAGAATAATTAATAAACTATATACCTACCTATTAAGAACTAGGCTAGTAGAAGAAATGATTAAAGATACAATGTTAACTTGGGCAAAGAATTTTGGCCACACGATTCAGCTAGAAAAGTGGCAACAACTATGGGAAAGGAACAATAAATTAACTATGTCAACAGCTTACAAAGAAAACTTATACAAAATGTTTTATAGGTGGCACATGTCACTGGGAAAATTAGCAAAGATGTTTAAAGACAAATCAGTGAAATGTTGGAAATGTCAACAAGCAATAAGTTCCGATTATTATATGTGGTGCACATGTGCAGAAGCAAGAAAATATTGGACTAAGATAATAGTATGGTTAAAGAAAATGTTACAACAAGAAATAGAATTTAGACCAGATATATTTTTATTAGGTATTATCCCAGAGAAATTCAAGAAAGAGGATATTTATTTGATTATACATGTAACTACAGCAGCAAGAATTGTATTTGCCCAACATTGGAAATTAAATAAGCTACCAACAGATAAGTATTAAAAAGATATTAGATTGTGCAGAGATGAATAGATTTACAATGAAAATTAAAAAATAAAGAGGAATCAGAGTACTTCAAGATATGGGGAAGATTTTATGATTGGCTAGAGAAAGGAAACTAGAAAAGAAAGTAGGGGAAGAGATAGAAACCAGACAATGCACTATTAAATGGAAAAGGGGAGGGGGGAGAAGGGGAAAACAAAAAAGAAAATATTAAATATATAAGTATATATTCAAGAGTGAGATATAAAGGGGGGTGGGGAAACATAGTTAGGATAAATTAGCAAAGGTAAGGGAATAAGAAATGATACCAAATTATATTCGGGTTTGTGGAAATACCATCTCAAGGAAACATAAACTGAGATTTGAAAGAGACACCTACAACAATAGAAAAGAAAGAGAGAGAGGAGGAGAGAATGAAAAGAGGATGGGGGGAAGAAGAAAGAGGTAAGCAGAGGAGGATGGAAAGGAGAGGAAGAGAAGGAGAGAGGGTAGGAAGGGCTAGAGGAAGAGTAGGAGTAGGAGAAAGGTGGGGGAAGAAGGAAGGGGAAGGAGAGGAGGAAGGAAGGAAGTAGAGAAGGGAGGGAGGGAGAAAAGAAAAGGAAAATAAGGTGGTGTTACAACAGGAGGAAGGGATGGTAAATAAAGCAACCCAAACTGTATATTCTAACCTATTAAATGAAATAATAAATGTATAAGAATGACAAATGTAAAAAAGAAGAATAATGATGTGAATGTATACTTAAAATGGTATGTAAGGGAACAAATATTTAAAGAATTTCTGGGAAAAAAAGAATGAGAAAGAAATATACAACTACAATGATCTACAACTTGTCTTCTGTTTCTTACAAAAAAAAAACCGGATCCATGTTCTATGCATTACACAAATGTTAATCAAAGCAATGTTTGATTAGTAATCTAAAATAACAAGCTGTGCTAGTTTTCATCATGATTCCTAATCAGTTAATCTCCTCCATCTTACCTCAAAGATAAATTTTGAACTTCCAAAATTTGTCTTCTGCTTCTGCCAAAAGTTATCAGGCTTGATTATCAGGGCAACATGAATTTCTGCAGGAAAGGCCTCCTGAAGAGTCTTCAGGAGAGGTTTGATCAGGTCCCACTTAGAACCCCTCATATCGATGATGACTGTGAAACCACGTTTGCAGACATCCTCACTGTAGGGATTAAACGTTGAATAAGTTATATCCAGAGTCAACTTCATTAGAAATATGAACTTTACATTAAATAGACATTTTATGTCTTCTGACCTGATTCATATATTTACAGATTCCAGATTGATAACCATTGTTCTGTTCCTAAATATGCTCTACTACAATATTAAAGCATTAACTGCACAACTTGCACATTTGCTCAACTGCCTTTGCATTAATTTACCTTTAGATTAACCACATGATATAATTCATTCTGACTCACTTTACAAGAGAGATTAAGTACTAGTACCCTCAGTATCATGAAGTGAATGTTTAAGTGTGAATGAATTTGATACTATGCATCTCTTCAAAAGATTTAGCGGACCTTGAAACAATATACTTGACATGCAGTGAATGGATTTTTCTAAGTCAAGTAGCTTTATTAGCTTAAAGATATCAACAGACTAATGGCATACATTTGTGTCATTTGTGTAATGACATCATTAAGATGATTATATGGTGCACTTCAAAAGAAATTTGTGAATAACAGAACCCTCTCCCCTAATTAGACTGTTAAAAATAACGTATCTCTGAATTATTTACAATTTGTAAAACACACACAGTCAATCTTTATTATTCATGCATTCCATGTTTGCAAAGTCACTCTCTCACTAAAATTTGTGTATATTGACTGAGAATTTTACAGAAAGTAAATAAAAGACATATCTAAAAAAGGAAAAGAAGAATGTGCAAGGAAAAAAAAGAATTTAAAGTTATAAGCTGGTCGCCAAACATCCAAAATGCGATCACTTGATCACAGGGGTGGGGAGGGTGCTGGTCAGAACTTCAAATTCAGGGCATAAGTACCTTTGGGGGGAATCTATTGTAACTTTGAACAATTGCTAAGTGACCTGTCCAGGAGTAGTATTCACTTATTTTCCCTACTGGTTCGCAAATGTGAGCGTGCATGCGGTTTGGCTAAAAGAAAGTGCCTAAATGGGACGGCATAGAGCCGGGGCAGGTGGGCAGGCCCAGCCACGATTTCCGCTACCGGTTCAGGCGAACCGGTCTGAGCCAGCAGGATTCCACCTCTGGACCTATCACTAAGCAAGAAGTATCTATATCAGAAGATGGGATACAAAAGCCAAGAAGATAATCCTGATGGTAATTGTCCAGAAATGTCAAAAGTATGTATTGCATTTCTTCCATAGTCATTACTTGTAGTTCATAATAGATTATACACTTTAAATCAATATTAATATCTTTCATTATTTGTAACCAATCGACACGCTTTCTACAAGATGTATTGAAGGATGATTCCTTTTTTGTGTTTTTGTCCAATTAAAATAAAAAAAAATCTTTAAAAAAAGTATGCATTGCAAGTGTGAAGCTTGTACAGCAAAGTTCCAGTTCTACAGGAAGATGAGTTTAGCATTGCTTAGAGTCAAAACAACACAGACTTTTACATGAATAACCCCGACAGCACCAATATTATATTGATCAAAATTCTTAGGCGTAAGAGTTGCAATGATATATACTGTAGCTCCAATACTGAAATGATATATAGCTACAATATTGCAATAGCCCATGTTTTTAAATTAATAACTAAGATGCTGCATTCAGTGGCTGATGCTCAAATGCTGTAAGGCCGTAATGAAAGTTTAACTATTGTTTTTAAAGAAAATTTTTAAACAGGGAAGCACTGTAACCTGATCTGAAGATCTCTCATCTTCTCAGAATTGTTATACCAACCATTGCATTTACTAATCTACACATTTTCTTTTCTAAATGTGCCAATTAGCAGGAAGCTATTTTGCCAGTGGCAAATTACAGAATTAACTAATAGCATCCCACAAGTAGCTACAGAAGTTGTACGCTAAAATATGCCCAATAAGCTGTAGAAAAACAGTGTACAATTAATGGGATGGCAGGCAGTTCAGATACAGTAGATGAAATACAGGACTCCGGTGTGTGGGCTTCTAGGGGAATGTCATTGTCCTAATTAAAGAATTAACCAAATACAAAATGGCCTTTCTGAAATTGGATGAAGCAGTCCTGTCACAGCAATGGCATTTCTGTAAAACAATCATTTAGATTATATGTAACAAAAACTTCTCAAATATTTCTGTACTTGGAGTATACCTGTGCCTATATATCAAAATGAACTGTCCCCGGTGAAACCTGAATGACAACTCTCTACCTTCATGCCTTCCCTCCAAATTTAATTAACAATTACTTGAAGCCTCTAGATAATCATTAAAATTTCAGATATTACAAGTCTGCAATACTTCTTTTTAATTTAGCCTTTGAAGTGCAGGTAAAAAAAAAAGCCTAAAAGTATTCTGACAAGAAATGTTAATCTAATCAAATGGCAATTGCAGATTTGGGCAAAACACTTAATCTTCAGGGCAAGACTTTGGAACAAAAAAGAAGTATTTTGAGTTTGTAACATCTCAGAATAGAAACCTTTTCTAGACAATGAGTTTTACTTTATCAGTATCTATTATTTATATGATAGACATATATAAACATAAATAAATAAGCATAGAAAGCATTAAATATACATAAATAAATGCAAACTTCAGCTTTGATCTGATATTTTAATTTTAAACCAATGCTGAAAGCCAAGATTGAGTCAAGTAATCCCTCAAAGTTTTGAAATGTCTTCTTTCCAACTAAGAAATTTCCTTGGATTTTTACCTAACTAAAGACATGGCTTCAATCTAATTTATTAACATGAAAGTATTTATCAGTTCTTCACAGTGAGATAAATGTTGTGGGCTACATCCAGGAAGCTCAGTGTCCAGTGGCACAGGGGTTTTGTGTTTTTGGTTTTATTGTTCTCTCTTTTTATTCTTTGTATATATTGGCTTACACTTTTGCTGAGACACACCTAGCATTTGGTTTTAAAACGGACAGTCCTTTATTCATTTTAGTATTTAACCTTTATTATTTTTATAAATAATCCCAGGCAGCAAATATACCTAATATTCCTTCCTTCTCCTCCCTCCCCTTAGCAGTGATGGGATCCTCCCAGTTTAACAACTGGTTTGGTTAACACGCGATTTGCTGCGTGTGTGTGCGCAGTTTGGAGAAATCTTAACTTCCTGGTTTCCTCCTAGGAATTCATGCGTTAATCTGCTCTGCCGCAAAAATCAGCTGAGAAGATAAAGGTAGGAAAATAGCACGGGTGGACTCATCTGATCATCGGCTTGAGCCGGTTCACTCTCAGCTGATTGTCAGAGCTACCGATTGGCCCAAACTGGTCCGAACCGGTAGAATTCCACTCTAAACAACCTTGTGAAGGGAGTTGGGCTGAGAAAGAATGACTGGCCCAAAGTTACCCAGACAGCTTTAACTCTTAACTCATAGTCTCCTGATTTCTACCCTAATGCCTTGATCAGTACACCAAACTGACTCTCCAATTTGTCATCATTTAAATGTTTTAAATAAATAAACAAATTAATTGAGACTAACCTCATTAGGATACAAAAATATCATTATAGATATTTCAACCAAGTTAGTATCCCCCCCAAAAATAATACAGTACACTTATACTTTATAGGAAATCAGATAAATATTATGAATTAACCCCAACCTATGGTCCATGCAGTTCAAAAGATGTATTTGATTTTTTGGGGGGCGGAGAGGCGTATATGGTACTCATATGGACACTACTTACCAGGCAGATAATAAAAGTTTGGAATTTTAAATAAATTCTAGGAAGGGTGATACCATGCTGATATATTCCTCTAGAGACTGCTACCTTAGTATCTCTTTCTCATCTAGTATCTATTTTATCTGAGTCATTTGGTAGCAATAAAAAGGATCATGACTGAAGCAAAATCAATGCAGAATTGCTACTTGCTGGGAAATTAACTGCTAGAACTAGTATGCCCTTCAGAGGAAGACACTGATGGACATGGGGTTAACTGAGAGCATATCAGAGGATGTAACTGAGCATAACTGACGATACAACTCTAGCTATTACAAATCATTTATTTATGGTGCCAGAAACCAAGACATTACAACTAATGTCTCCCCAAACCCTCAAGAACACCACACCAACAATGTACGTGTGATAATGCAATGATAATGGAATTCAGCCAAAAACAGGTTTAAGTGGAAACAAAAATGTCTATGTTGCTGATACAATTCATCTCACCATAATCCAAGAAAAGTAAATAGTCATTTCAATCTAATTATTAGCAATTTTAAATAGAAATTAGATATTACACAAAAAGTAAGGGAGAAATGCCATTTGAGTGACAATATCAAGTCAATGGTATTAAATTAATGGAGACTTGAATAATTGCCCTGTTTAATTTTTGGGCCAATAATTAATCTGTAGGAAAAGAAGAAGTATTCAATAAAGCAAGTAAATCTCCTTACTGAAAAATCAATTTCAGTATTCAATATTCAATGCCCTTTTTTAAAAATCCTTTATTGTATCATTTAATACAGCAGGTCTCACAAAGCTGTTTTTTATTCTTCAATGATGCTAGGTTTCCTCCTGAATTTACTTTTTCTCATGCCTAACACTGATTCTTGTGAATATACAACCATGAATATGCCTAACCAAAAAGGAAGATTCTTTTAAGCGGGATTCCAGTGTCCCTTCTATTCAGATATTCACTTCTCAGTGCATTTCTGTATTCCATCCACCATTTTAATGCCTCTGGTTTTGTCTCGGGGTGTGTGTACTTTTATCATTTATTGCACAGTTAAGAACACCTTTCTTCCTTGCATTTCCCCTCCAAGAAACTCATTTCAGTACATTTTTAGCAATGTAATTTTGACTCTCAAAATAGCCTTTCAGTATTATTGCCGTCTCCCCAAAGGAACAGAACATCTTTTGAGGCATGAGCTGACTATAAGAATTTGGAACACTGACATACTCCTTAGATTCACTCAGTGCCAGGTCAGGGGGACACAACTCTCTCCTCATTGTAATGTTTGTATCTTACATTCCCACTTCATAAAACAAATAGGTAGAATGCTTTACCATTTAAGTTTGCTGAGATTTTCTTTTTTTGTGCTAAATTATGGGTGATTTAATTAATATTTTGCATTTTAATTGGCTAATCAATTAAATACTATTGCTATGCAAGTAGTATGTAAGAGAAGTTTCCCTTCCCCTGACACCTAATCCACCCTGGGTGCTAATGACTTATTCCTTCTAATCAAATCCATATTCAACTAGAGCAGAATCCATATGTATCGTCTTGCCCCCTTCCACTTTTTGGGGGAATGGAAAGAACCACCTGATAATGATCAACTCATATACATTTAACAAACAAACACACACACAAACTCCTTCTTTGGGGGAAGCTACTGTGCCACAACAGATGGCTAGCTGGACATTTTGGGCTATTAAAACAACCCTTGTTCTCCATGATTGTTGGGGGCTTCATATTAGAGCAGATGACAAGACCTCCGGGTCATGTTGCCACTGCCTTATAGTGGGAACTAGGAAGTGGGCCTTTTCCAGGGCAGCCTCTACCCTGTGGAATAGCCTTCTCCAGAAATCTTTAAACAGGAGGAGAAGGAAAAGAGGGAGAGGGAGAAGGAGAAGTGGAGGGGGAGGAGGAAGAGGAGGAGGAAGATGAAGAGGAGGAGAAAGAGAGGGAGCAGAAGGGAGAGGGGAAGGGCAAATACATAAATTCTAGGAGATAAGAGTTATAAAGTTAGCTTAAAAACAGCAGTGAACCCTCATGCTAGAGGGAAGAGAAAGGAACATTGTATACAGCCTCAGCCAAACAAAAAATAGCTTTTCCCCTTAATTACAGTATTTCAGTTTTCTCTTGCTGAAGACTTTATATTTCGGATCAAACCATAATTCTTGATACTGTTAATTTAACTAATTGACATTATGAACATTTACAGGAGAACATGAGGGGACAAGTAACATTACATGCATCCTAACATCATTGAGCAAGTGATGTGAATTATATATGGCAACCATTTATGCCATGATAAGTCCCTTCGAGGAGAGGGAGCGGCTTATAAGTCTAATAAAATAAATAAATAATAAATAAATAAATGATGCAACTGATGCAAATTACCATTTGCACAATGGCATCATGTTATATGTGATGTTATCATGGCTTCTACCAGACAACCATGCCTGGCATCAATAATTTAACTCAATTGCAATTATATCTCTCTGAACTCTAGACGCTTCCATTTTTCTTGCCTTGTTGGTTGAGACAGTTTGCCCAAATAGACTATAAAAGGTAATATTTCAGTGAGAAACATTAAGATTGCACAAATAGTCCTAAGGGAGCATGTTAATTTTTTATTTGAGTATAATTTCAACTGTGATTAATGTTAAAGCTAAAATAATTGGCAGGATTTGTTGATTAGGCCCCAAATGTCTGCACAGAACAAATGTAAATTCAGCTTTCATGAAAATGGGTGTATCAGGTAATATACTTCTCAGTAGGGTTATTTAAAGACATTTAGTAACTTTGGCAAATAAATAAGATGGCATGCTCTCACATCTTACATCTGAGAGAACAACTACACAGCATTGATCAACCTATTTTCTCCTTGTTAATTGCATGCCTAACTCTGGGTATCAAGTCATCTTTCCTCCTTCATCCCTAACCCTGTGTGTAATATTAAGAGAGAGAGAAAATTGTTCCCTGCTTAGCAGATGTTTACTGTCTACAATTCCTACTTATCAATGTCTTTGGAGACTTATAAAAATATTATCAACATATACAGACAGTCCTTAATAGTGCAGAAACTCATCAGATAGAAAATTCTGCAGGCTGGTAAATATATAAAGGGAATTTGTGCTTGCTTGTGTCTGCCTTCATGCTTAACAATGCTTAACAAAAATTACCAGCATTTTTTTTATTCCAAAGAACAACATTAAAACTGCCCCATTTCCATAGTTTCCTACTAGTCAACGAACTTGTTAAAATACATAAATAATGTAACAAATTCTGATATTCTAATTAATTAGATATACAGGGGGGAACTTCAAATCTAAAACTAGAATAATTAGTTGAACGGTGCCACTAATTGCTCTCAGATATCCCCGCAGTGAAAGCAGGATGAACTGCCCTTCCTCCAAGTGTGGAATGAGGCAGCATAATCTTAACGTTTATTGAATTATCCTTTGCCCTGGAGATTTTGGTATATTTGTAAGTGTAATACATACTTTTGACATTCCTGGACAATTACCATCAGGATTGTCTTCTTGGCTTTCTTTCAAAAAATTCACCATGATTTCAATTTGACAGATTCTGGAGAAAAGAGTGGTCTTTAAAAATATATTGAAAGCACATTCTGCAATCTCAAGGAATCTCATTTTACATTCTTTCCCCCCCCCCTGAGAATGAGATATTTTATTATAATATAACCAAACATTATAACTTTCCCAAATTGATATCATTGTGTAGATTTTGCACTATACTACTGCAATATAAACAAACCGGGCTCTTAGGTTTGGGAGGGAATAGATGAATAATGTACTTTTATAATCCATTATGCAAGTGTCCAAAATATTAATATCTTTCATTAATTCTCAACTCCTACAACTGAATTCCTCCCTCCCTCCACCATCACCCTGCCCCTGTTCAACCCATCCCATCTGGTCTGGTCCTGTCAGTGGGGGAAACATTTTGGCTTTTCTGTTATGAATGTTTTCTGTAGTATTATTTTTTATTGGAGACAAACAGGATAGCACAGTACTTCAATCCTATATTGAATCACAGAAGACATTATTATGCTAATACTTCCTGTCTCTAATATGGAATTTGCCATGCTAAGCTCATGTTGTCACGTAGCTTTTCCTCCCAATCCTAAACCAGATATTTTCCTGGCTATTCACAAATTATCTGAACACCTCAGAATCCACCTACTGTTAAAATTCTTTTGCCCTATCATTACATATTTACTTAAACTAAACCATAACCCTTTTTGTGGCTTATTCACTCAATCTGATTGAAAAAGAGATACGGCCACTCTAGCATAATTATGACAAAGTTAGTTTTAGAAGGGAAGACTCAGACCATTCAATGATGTTGTTTATATTAGAATCTTGCCACACAAGCCAGTCCTGTGTAATCTACTAACCAAGTACATGCCCCAATGGCAATTTAATTCAAACCTAATAAATCTCATAGTCTTTGGTAAGTCTGTCTGCAAAATAGAGGTTTGAAAGTCAAAATATTGCTGAAACATTGTATTTGATTTGAAAAGACACAAGACTGCAAGGAGCAGTTATAGAAATGAACAGCACTGCTTTTCACTATTGACTATTACCTATTCACTATTACCTTTAAATGTCTGCTTTATTTATGATAAATTCAACATTTTAGTATAGTCAAGAAATTATGAGAGAGAGAGAGAGAGAAAGAATTGATTTTGCTTCCAATAATAGTTTTACCCAAAAACTCACACTAACAATTTAGTAAATATTGTACTAAACATTGTAACTATCAACTATCAAGACATTTAATTATTTTCATTTAAAATAAAAAATACATTCACTGCAATAGTTTTAATTCACTTAATTTTTACACATGTGTCTTATCAAATCATGAAATGACAGAGGATACCAGATATCTAGCTAGCAGTTTAATAACCAGCCTCTTTTGATACTTTGAAAACATTGGGCTTTTTTATATGCAGTCTTCCATGTGCATCTAATCAACAAAATTTGCACCCTTTTTCTAAAACAAAGATCTATTACATAGATTATACTTTATGATCACCAAGCAACTGCTTGAAATTAAGCCAGGGCAGCACTTTAGATTAGAACATTTTGCCAAATCAAGTATCTGTTCCTGAAATAATTCCCTTGATTTTTTTTTTTAAATGGCTTTGATGCAGTTACATTGTCACTGAAAGTAAGCCACAATTCATCCGTTCATTTTTATTATCTTATGTTATTATTTTCTCAATCGTGGATGACCCTCAGCATCAGTAAAATATCCGAGGGCCTTTTCTCCACTGAGGATAAATAAAAGAAGACAAATATGAAACATTTAGACTTCCAAAGTATCACATGTTTTCATTATACACCGAGAGACGTATACACATTTGCTTACTGAGGGGGCTGATAAGTTTAGTGGAAAATCAACTGGATTGAACCAATAAGTTTTGTTGTCATATGAACATTAATGTTAAGAGAGTTTCTTGCACTTACTAAGGTTTAAATTAACTTCCCTCCTCTCCGTAAACCTTACCATCTAAACAGTTTA
Source organism: Natrix helvetica (assembly GCF_964273705.1). NCBI lineage: Eukaryota > Metazoa > Chordata > Lepidosauria > Squamata > Natricidae > Natrix > Natrix helvetica. The sequence goes on along the minus strand of NC_138548.1, from coordinate 136,404,318 downwards.
CTACGGTATTAACTAGCTCTATCACCTTCCAACCAAAGACAAAGTCATACAGAAGCACTAAAAAAGAAAATGGATGCTGCTTAGTTCACTGGATTACCAGAGATCAGGCTTAATCAAATTAGTCCATCAACTGGAGACAGGTATGTCACACTGGCATAACCAGAAAAGTTGTCTAAGAATCATGTTCTAGTTTTAGTCTATATTGATATATTTAGTCTATATTGATGTAACATATCTTCAACTTTGTCCAGAACAACAACAGGTAAAAGTTGTCTGACTGAATATTTGGTTCTTCAAAATATATTTTCTTTTTCCTCCCTTCCTCCCTCCCTTCCTTCCCCTCCTGGCTTCTTTCCTTCTTGTATTGATATCAATCAGGAACTAAAAGTGGCACAGATTGTATTTCTCCAATTTGTTTGATCTTTCAACATATCTGTCAGTAGGTTATACAGAAATATAATGACTGGCTATTATAATGAAAAACATTTAAAACCAACTTTAAAAATGTGTATTATTTCATGTATCAGGCTTCCTTTCGGATAGTAAATTAATGTCAATGTATGAGCCTATATAAAGGGAAAATCTATTAAATAAAATATATAATGTGCAATGGATGTCTAAGACACAGTGTATATGCTTCAGTATTAATCTCTAACATCTAAATATAAAAAGCAAGTACAGCTTACTGTACAGTTTATAGATTTTGACTGATAAATGCAAGGCATTTAATCCCTCACTTTCAACCTAAAAATAATTAAATGATTCTCACGATATGCTGCAAATCCATTCTGTGTATCTGAGTAATCAATGGCCCGTTGACCATGTAATACAAAAATGCATGAAAAAATAGAGATACTTTGGCAAAAATGAAAAAAAATGAAAATTAAATTAAAAAATTAACCAATTCATTGTCATATAAGTTTTTATGGATCACAGTATATTTCATCAAATTATAAATGTATCATCCATGAACAATACTTGTTTAATTGGGATAGTACATAGCCTTAACAGAATAACAGAGTTGGGAAGGATTTTGGAAGTCTTCTAGCAGAAGACCCCATACCATTTCAGACAAATGGTTGTCCAATCTCTTCTTTAAAATTTCCAGTGTTGACCATCCACAACTTCTAGAGGCAAGCCATTCCACTGGTTGATTGTTCTCACTGTCAGGAAATGTCTCTTTAGTTCTAGGTTGGTTCTCTCCTTTGTTAGTTTCCATCCATTGCTTCTTATTCTACCTTCGGGTGCTTGGCAAGAATAGGCTGATCCCTTTTTCTTTGGGGCAGCATCTTAGATAATGGAACACTGCTATCATATCACTGCTAGTCCTTCTTTTCATTAGAGTAGATGTTTTAGCCTCCAGTCCCCTAATTATCTTTGTTGCTTTTCTATGCACTCTCCCTAGATCTAGAGTCTCAACCTAACAGTAGAGAATATACTATACATACATAAGATCTTAACCTGAATGCTCCAGTTCTTTAGTTAAAGGAGGACAGGAAGCATTTGATAATCAATGATAATTATCAGAATACTTGTTTGTTTAGAAAATACTTCATATGCATATGTTCATATGCAATAATCTCTATATCTAAGAATGTTACAAAAATATGGGTAGTCCTCAACATATGACCACAATTAACATCAGAATTTCACTTGTAGGTCTTTGCAATTGTAAGACAAGTCAGACCCAATTTAAAATGATGTTTTCAATTATTGTCAAGTGAATTTGAAAGCAAATCTGGCTTTCCCAATGGATTTTTTTTTTGCCAGAAATTGGCAAAAAGGTAGTAAATTATGATAACATGACCACAGGACACTGCAATCAGTCATAAATCTTTTGATAAGCATCCAAATTGTGATCACATGATCATGGGAGTGGTATGATGGTTGTCAATGTGATAATAATTTTTCTGGTCATAAACAGTGGTGGGTTCCTCCCGGATCGCACCGGATCGCGCGCGCTCCCTTTCAGCGCTCCACCTGGCTTGCGCGCTCCCTTTCATACCCTGCATGAAATCTTGCCCATTCATAAATTGATGGGTGTTGTTACATGGCCATTCAAAATAGAATGTTCAGTATGAATGAAAGAATTGCCCAGACCAATATCAAATTGGAAACTCCAGTGATAATGTAACAAATAGTTTACATCTAATGTAAACTAGATGTAAAGAATCTTTAAGAAGATTCTTATTAGTTAGGATCATTTATCCATTTCTTCCAGTAAGCTAACTATGGATATAAATGGTACGTTATGATGCATGTTATGCATACATGTGGTCCTCAACTTTTACTATTTATTTAATGGTGATTCAAAGCTTTGACAGCCTTGTGCAAAAAATATTTATGAGTCATAAATATTTTTTGCACAAGGCTGTCAAAGCTTTGAATCACCATTAAATAAATAGTAAAAGTTGAGGACCACATGTATGCATAACATGCATCATAACGTACCATTTATATCCATAGTTAGCTTACTGGAAGAAATGGATAAATGATCCTAACTAATAAGAATCTTCTTAAAGATTCTTTACATCTAGTTTACATTAGATGTAAACTATTTGTTACATTATCACTGGAGTTTCCAATTTGATATTGGTCTGGGCAATTCTTTCATTCATACTGAACATTCTATTTTGAATGGCCATGTAACAACACCCATCAATTTATGAATGGGCAAGATTTCATGCAGGGTATCTCTAGTATCATTCTGATGCTTTCAAAATTTCAAATGCTCCAATTGGCCAAAATGGTTGGGAATTACATCTGATACTTCTCCTATTGGATCAAACCACAACTTTAGTCAAGTCAACTATATACCATTGCAAATTTCATCCTAATTGTACAATGATTTTTTATATATACAAGTTGCTTTATATAAGACAATCAGTGAATCATATTGCAAATGCTAATAAATTCAATGATGCTAAAGCATCTCAATTATTAGAGAGGATATTTTCAAGTGCTGCATGGTGCATAATCCTCATAAAAATTAATGTATTGGACTAGCTTGTTTATTAAAAAACATAAATCAAAACAACTCAAAAAAAGAATGAAATACTTTCCATACAAACAATTTTTGTAATTAATTTGCAAAGAGACTAATGATGTATATTCATCTAAATATATAATTAAACCTCATAAACCAATTTAACATTTTCCATACAAGCCCCAAAAGTTTAATCAATTAATAAATAAACAGGATGTCTCAAATTAAGCAGTAAATTCTACTTTGAAGTCTCCCGTATAAATTGAAGAGGGGAATTAAACAATCTAGTCAGCCAATAAATTGGAAACAATATTTTAATTTAGCTTTTCATTGTAAAAAATAGAAATAATTTAGACATCAATACCTTCTTAAACCTTTGTTTTAATTCCTTTACAGTGATGATATTTCTGATGAAAATAATGCAAGCTTCGGAATCAAATGCCTACTTACTTCAGAATAAGTCATACTAAACTATTAGATTAAGTTCTGATTAAAAACATAAAGGATTGTTCCATTAAAGTCCTCGAGAAATATAGCAAACATTTTCAGTTTACAAAATATTTGAATAGACAGAGCAAGATGTGTTTGTGTGTGTGTTTATGTCTGTGTCTGTGCGTGCACACACACAAACACACTGAGGTAAGTTATTTTTCCTTTCTGTTTCCCTTTAGCTATCTGAAGATAGGAATTTCTACTGCCGTCAAAACCATTGGGTGTATCTAAGTATTCAACAATGCACTGTAATGTACATAAAGATTCTATCAATAAATCTGCCAAACTGCATTTTATTGTTTGTTTTTTAACCTGAAAAGATGTTTCCAGATTTAACTGAATGTCATTAAATCCAATAACATGAAAAACATCTGGACTAAAATCCAGCTTCTACATGGGGTCAATTTAGGCTGGCCAACACCAGGTAAAATCATCTAAGAGTTTCTTTTTCCAGGTGAATGTGTGCATGTGTCATCTTTGTGTGTGAATGCGTTCATGTTTGTATACATCCTTGCAAAGACTACTCTAGACTAAAAAGGTAGTCTAGGATGAAAAAAAAAAGGATTTGAAAATATTTTAAAATAAAATATCCCATATTTTGCAAATATCAACTGTTTTAATTACACATACCGATTTTTCTTATATAGTGAAATGCTCAAATACACCCCTCCTTTCTTCCACTAATAATATCAAAAATGAAGAAAAAAAAGAGGATGGAAAATTGGTTTTAAAAAGTGGGATGCTGTAGTAGGAAGGGGGGGAAAACAAAATCTGGAAAAATCTGGATGGATGGAAACGGTGAAAAGGTAACTGGACAGGAAAGAAAGGTTTTTGAGATGTTATGAAAAGAAAGTTAAAATTCACTAGGCCAGCGATGGCGAACGTTTTTTGGCTCACGTGCCATAAGTGGGGGGAGCACAGTGGGGTAGTGTGCGGGTGTGCCGCACCCATAATGCAATGTGCGACACCCCCCGCAGTGTGCAAGTGTGCACTACAGGCACGACCCCCCATTTTTTGCATGTTTTGCCCTCCCCAGGCTCCAGAGGCTTATAGGAGCCTGGGGAGGGTGAAAACAGCCTCCCCCGCAAGCCCCCCGGAGGCTTCAGGGACCTTCAGGACGCTTCCCTGAAGCCTCCGGAGCAGTCAAAACGAACCTCTGAGCAAACCAGAGGAGGGTCGTTTTGAGCGCTCCGAAGGCTTCAGGGACCTTCAAGATGCTTCCCTGAAGCCTCCGGAGCAGTCAAAACGACCCTCCGAGCAAACTGGAGGTCCATTCCTGAACTTCTGGTTTGCCCGCAGGGCCAGTTTTTTGTGCTCTGGAGGCTTCAGGGAAGCTCATGAAGCCTCCGGAGGGCCTCCGGGGGGGGGGAAGCTCTTTTCGCCCTCCCCAGGCTCCTATAAAGGCTCTGGACCCTGGGGAGGGTGAAAAATGGCTTTTCAAAAGGCTGAAATCAGCTGGCCAGCACACACAGCTGGCCAGCTGACAGGGGAGCACCTTGAGTGCCCTGACAAATGGCTCCGCGTGCCACCTGTGGCACGCGTGCCATAGGTTCGCCATCACTGCACTAGGCAGACCACCTCTCCAAAGATTTAAGCTTATCCACAAAGGAATTCAAACGTTCTAAAGCGGGTTTGAAGTGATTTGTATTTTCTTCTCCTTTTATTCAAAAGCCTCTTTTGTTCGTACAAAGAATGTAAGTATTCACAGGTTATTTGAGGAATTGCATCTTTATTTTAAGTGTCAAGAAGCAAATATAAACAAAAGGCAAAAAAAACCCCAACCCACTTATATTCTTAAATGAAGAGGGAAAAAAAATCATTAGGAATTATAGCTTAGTACTATTGATACTCTTTATGAACCCTGTAAAAAAAGGAAGGTTTGGGCATTTCAGAAGATGGTTAGAGAGCTTTTTCCAGGACAAGAAACTGTACTTGCATTTTGAAAAGTTTATTAGGAGCCAGATTTCCATTAGTGGATGAAGCCACAGCTCAACGACATATTGTGTGTGTGTGTGTGTGTGTGTGTGTGTGTGTGTGTACACACATATATACACAGATATATAATCATACATACATACATACATACATACATACATACATACATACAGTACACACACAGAGATATAAATATAGATATAAATGTTATATATATATATATATAAATATAGATATAAATGTTATATATATATATATATATATATATATATATATATATATATATATATATATATATATATATATATATATATATATATATATCATTTATATATATATTTATATCTCTGTGTGTACTGTATGTATGTATGTATGTATGTATGTATGTATGTATGTATGTATGATTATATATCTGTGTATATATGTGTGTACACACACACACACACACACATACACACCATTTTTCAAAGCATCCTTAAGAGAAAATTAAGTAACATATTAAATGGTTAGATTTGGACAAGTCTCAGTGATGATCACCTATATTAAAAAAAAACCCTAGATCTTAAATTTCTAAGCCTACAATCCTTGCAAGCTACAGAAACCTAAAGGGGCAATTTTACTGCTACCTTATCAAGCATAAGATTCGTGGCTATTTGATATTTATTTGTGGAAGTTTGACCTACTACCCTCCTAGTCTAAAGTCAGGAGGAATAAAGGATGCTGAGAGGCCAAATGAAGGATGCTGAGAGGCCAAATGAAAACACAGGGCAAAAACAAAACCTTAAGCAAACTCAATCTGAAGAACAGCTGCCATATGTATAAACTAGGCAATATACACCTCAGTGCCCAAAAACCCGTTTCCTGTGTCCACTTAAAGCCTTCACTGCTATTCAATTTCAACCCCTTTCCACTTCATGAAAGAACTGAGTAGATAGTAACTATTTTCTATTGCAACAGAAACTAGGACAACAATGTTTCTTCTTTATTTTGGAAACTTTTCAATGGTTGAGGTTTATAATAGAAGCAAAGGCACAAAAGAGGTTTTCCCAGTGTGGAAGTTGGAAGGGATTCACCTCTATCTATAAATATTAAACAGAAACAGGACTTTATTAATATTTCTGTCTTCCAGACCACTTATGGAACAAAGCATGAGCATTTAGAGAAGCAGAGCAGGGAGAACTGGAAAGAGTAGAGAGAACCTCCACAGAGGTTGAATTGAGTTTAGTCCACTGTGGTTTTTCCCTGGCTAGCTGTCAGCAATGCAGGCCAAACTTCAAAGGCATGTTTCTGTAGAAGGATTTGTAAGGGTCCCACACATATTATTGAACTTTGCCTGCTTACTCCTTTTGTTAAAATCATTTTCCTGCCAGCCCTCAGGGCAGTCTTAAGCAGAGATTGACAGTTGCATTTTGCTGCTATCTTCCAAAGCAAATTTGCATTGCTTTATTTCTGCTTTCCATTTTTGTATTTCTCTCGGTGTCTCTGGAATTCTAACTGCTCAGAAGTAAAGTGTCCCTTTTAATTTTCCCCAGATAAATTTGGGAGAATTTTTTTTGGCCAGGACTGGCAAAAAAAGAAGGACTTGTACACCAATTATAACACTTCTCCATCTGCCAGAGCTTTTCCTTTCTGCCAGGAGACTCTCTCTGTAATATCATCTGCCTGCTTCTCCCAAAGGTGCTTTTTTTCAAGAGGCAACTGGACTTTCTGGTTTTTTCTTCGAAGACATTTTGCTTCTTCGGATGAGAAGTGAGATGTCTTCAAAGAAAAATCAGAAAGTCAAGTTGCCTTTTGAAAAAAAGCCCCTTTGGGACAACCATTACCTGGATGACTGAGAATCTCCATAGACATCTGTCTGCTTGCATGAGAAAATGGTTGGGTTGAGTTTGCCTTTCCAGTTGTTCACCAAATATATCTACCTAAGTTGAGCACTTATCAAGGACATCAGCCTGACAACCAAATATAGATTAGTTTGCTCTAGTGTAGCTACCTATGGTTGGACTCCAATCAAACAAACAAGACACGAAGAAAATTGACTTGTTTGAGCTGTGGTGATGGTGAAGGCTTCTTTGGACAGCAAAGGTGACCAACAAGCAAGTACTAGGGCACATAACATCAGACATGTCACTAGAAGGCCAAATCACAAAGATGTGTCTCACTTACGTTGGCCTTATTATGCAGAAAAATTCACTGAGGAAAGCAATTATGTTGGGTAGACTTTGCGGCAAAAGGAAATCCAGCCGCCAAAAAACACAGTGGCTGGATGCCTTCAAAGCTGACACCAGCCAGAGAATAGAACAACCCAAAGAAGTAGTGCAAGATCAGCAGACGTAGAGAGACTTGGCCCATGGAATCGCCAAGAATCAGACATGACTGAACAAATAACATCATCATCATCATCATCATCATCATCATCATCATCATCATCATCAAGTTGGACACTCAGGGCAGATTGGGGATTCTGTGGGCAGATGCCTGCTTTGAAGCACAGCAGGTGGCAGGGATCCTATACTCCATATTGGAACTCCTAGGGAGAAAAAGTATTGGGAATAATTTATAGACGCAACTTGTAATCTTCCCTGCTGGCTTTCCCATTTAAGCCAGCAGAGAAGGTTGCAAATGGCAGTCATGTGACTGTGGGCTGCTGCAACTGCCATAAGAGCAAGTCAATTGCCACACACCCAAATCACAATCGTATGACCGTAGGGGCGCTGCAACAGCTGGAAGTTCAAGGACCAATCATACGTAGCATTCATTCAGTACCTTTATAACTTTCACTGGTTGCTGAACTAGTGGTTGCAAACCAAGAACCACCTGCATATCAGCCTTATCAGGTAGACCAGGCAGGAAATATGAACTCATGAATTCATTTTACTTTATTGTAAAAATATATTAACAAAATCTTTTAAAAACTGAAAGTACAATTCTCCACCTTCATAGCCTCCAAAAGTAGGGGGGGTGTCTTTTCTGAGCTTCTTGCCCCAGCCATCATCCACCCATAGGCAATGCTGTCCCTTATCTGGCAATTTCCTCGGTTCATACATACCATTATAATGTATGTTTGGTGAAAGTTTTCAGGGAAGTGACTAAATTTTGAATTTCATAGCTATTCCTTTAGAAACCTCATGGTCTGTTTGTAATTTAAATACTGTATTTTTTTTATTTTATTATCTTCAATTATTGAACTCAATTCCTATCTTTTCCCCCTTTCAATCATTTATTCATTCATTCACACCAACACACACACACAAATATGTACTATCTATGTATGTATCACCTGGATATCTTGTCTGTACAATATTTTATGCTGCTGACCCTAAGCTGTAATAAATAATAATAAATAATATTTTTTCTTTTCTTACAGTTTATCAATCCATGTGCAATGGGTAAATCCCAGTGCAACACACACACACTTCAGAGGCAATTGGGTAATCACATTTTTTTCTCCCACAAGAAGCAGGGAAAAAACGCAATTTGAAAATTGTAGCAAATAAAATGTATATGTCAATTTTTAAAATTATTTTAATTGTCCTAAGTAATCTGAAAGACAAGCACAGCTAACCAAGAAATATAGAATTTGGAGCATTCTGTCCATAAACAATAAATATTATATGATAGTTTTTGAAGATATCCTCCACTTGCTTTTTTTTCTGTACTTGATTTCAAAATAATAAATATTCCTACATTATTATGATTCTCTTTCAAGCACTAAATAAAAAACCTTATTGTTTGGATAAAAAGTCTTAGTATCATGATTGTTTTAGAATGGTTTTGTCTTGTTGAGCTATTAAATAGTATGGTTTTTAAAAAAATATTTTATAAAGGCTGCTCTAAGAATTTCTTTATAGGGTAATAAATATTTACAAGAAATAACAAAGTAACACTTGAAAGAAACTAAAACCCACAGTGGTTTTACATACAAATATGCTTGGGTTGGTCTCAAATATGCCATTGTGCATTTATTGATAAATGTAGCTAATTTGGAGCTTTTGTTCAAGGCAGATTTTGATTTTGCCCAGACAGAGAGTTCAAAAAATTTCCCCTCACAATCTATTTGCTCATTTTTCCTTCACTATCCTTCATACACAAAATAAACGTAGCACAATACAGGTTAGACCATAACAAAGCCGTATTCAGACAAGGTGGTTCCTGCTTTTCAGTTGAGACATTACTGATAAGGAGATACGGCACAGGGATAGGATTCAGCTGGTTTGGACCAGTTCGGGCGAACCGAATACTAATTTTATATCTGGTTCACCAAACCAGTGGTTGCAGGACTGGCTGGCTCCACCCACCCAGCCCCTCCCAGGAGTCTCCACGCGGTCTGTTTTGGATGCCAGGTAAGTGCAAAGCCTGTGTGGAGGCTCTGGGAGGGCAAAAAACAGGCCTCCCAGAAGTTCCGGAAGTCCAGAAATGGGCCTGTTTCCAGCCTCTGGAGTCTGGGGAAGGCTGTTTTGGCCTCCCGGAGGCTCAAGTAAAGGCTCTGGAGCCTGGGGAGGGCAAAAATACCTGCCCGGTGGTGCAGGAGGCTGAATAGGCCACGCCCACCATGGCCACGCCTACCATCAACCAGGCAGAGAATGGTTGCTAAAATTTTTGAATCCCACCCCTGGATAGGCACATGGGTTACTAATTTATTATTTTATCAGGAAACCCAAATTAATGTGAATTATATACAACACATATTAGATATAATTCCTTGCAATTACTATTGTAATATATATCATGATGAGCTTTTGTTCTCAGGACATTAATCCTTTCAAGAAGACATCAGTGATGGTGAAGTGACAGCAAAACTACCACAATTCAGTTCCCATTATATCACAAATGGCATGGTGACTTACTATTCATTTCCAATGATTTTACCTGCAAAATGAAAAATAGAGGGTCTGTCCAATACTAATAAAAGAATCCCATGGACTCTGCTGGGAACCAATTTAAACAGAAATCTATCCCTATTCATTGTCTGCCATGTGCTATGTCCCTTCACCCCATTACACTCTGACTTGGCTGAATAAGATGTGAGGGAAGTGAGCACAAAAGGAACCTTTCTTTTTTCCACACCAATATGTACCAACGGTTTTCCAAGAATACGTCAAAGCTTTTGTTTTGAACTTTTACCTTGGTACGCTAGCCAAGTAAGTCACAAGTTTCCGAAGATCTTCCTGCCTTATTCTGTCATGATTGCTGCGTGCTGGAAATGTCAGGATGGGACCTCCTCGTTTATCACGGCCGCCTGTAACAAAACAAACAATTGCTTGAAAATTAATCAGGAAACACATTACATCATGTCAGCCAAAGGAAGACGGAAATGACCGAACTGCAGCTTCTTTGTAAAAGTCTCCTCTCAGTTTTTACCACTTGAGTGATTAGGGCAGTCCCCTGACTACATTGTATACTATATCACTTCATCTGGAAGAGTTAAAGGTGTTTTTTATGTTTTTTAAAAAGTCAGCAATAAAAATGATGATTATCATTGTATTTTCAAACATACAGATATTTCAAAAGTTTAGGAGTGCCCACTAACAGCATTGGTTAGCAAGTGCAAATTTCAAACTCTTGAGATAGATGGATGGATGGATGGACAGACAATTGGGGATTTTCTTAATATATTTGATTTTTAAATGATAACTGATGATACGAAATCTGCAGGAAAGAACTATTCTAGCAAAACTGAGATTGACTTTTTCCTATGATGTTTTGTGAAAACATGAAAACTGAATCCGGGGAAAAATACTTTTCAAAAATACCAAATGGTCTGGAAGACAGAACTATTAATAAAGTTCTGTTTCTGTTTAATATGTATAGAGGTGAATCCCGTTTAACTTCCATACTGGGAAAACCTCTTTTGTGTCTGTGCTTCTATTATAAACCTCAACCATTGAATTCCGGATACATGAATTCAGAATAAAACCAGAGGGTTTTATTTTGGGACTGATGAACAGGCAAAGAAAAAAGCCACGGAACTTTATTAACTGCAGTGAGAATAAATTTAATATTCAAATATTAAAAAATTTGACATAATCCACAATGGAAGACTAGTTGATGAAGGTGATGAAACCTGCAGAGATGTCTAAATTAATTTCTCTGATTAGAGAAGACATACAATCTACATTTATGATTGACAGGCCTTTGTAGACTTTTTGAATGAAACAGGAAAAAAACATACTTATGACTTGTGGTTTTGGTGATTAGAAAAAGATTGGGTAATAGAAAAAAATGAGGGATTTTTTTTTTTTGTAGTCATAGAGTAAGAGATAACTTTATAATCACATTTGCATTTTCTGCAAAGGAAATCAAAAGCTTCTTTCCATTTAACTTTTTTCTGACCTCTTTCTCCTGCTTTCTTTGTTCTCTTTAATTTGTATTAGTTTGTGTTAGTTTTTATGTTCTATTTAAAACATAACATTAAAAAACATTAACACCCCCCCCCCCAAATGACAGTGATTTACCATTCATTTCTAGCCATTTGGACAACATAATTGCAAAATTATTGCAAAATTAAAAGTAGAGAATTTGTCCAATGCTAATAAAAATCTCAGGAACATGCTGAAGACCAATTTACACAGAGGCTATCCCTTATTCATTGTCTGCCATTGTCCTTGACCTACGACCATAATTGAGCCCAAAATTTCTGTGCTGAGTAACTTAGTAGTTAAGTGAATCTGGCTCCTCCATTGACTTTGCTTGTCAGAAGTTTGCGAAAAGTGATCCCATGACCCCGGGACACTGCAATCATTGTAAATATGGGTCAGTTGCCAACGGTCTGGATTTTGATCAGGTGACCATGAGGATGCTTCAACATCGTGTGAAAAATGGTCATAAGTCACCTTTTTCAGTGCCGTTGTAATTTTAAATGGTAATTAAACAAATAGTTGTAAGTCGAGGACTATCTGTACTATTTTTTTTCTGCCCCAACAGTAGCATGATGCATCTGAGATTTTCTCTCTCATGCGCTAAAATAAATTGGTTTACTTTATCCACAGTTTATTTATTTTATTTATTCTTCGCATTTCTAAACCGCCCCCTCTCCCAAAAAGGGACTCAGGGCGGTGTACAGTCCACACAATAAATAACAGATAAAATACAAATATAAATAGAACTATAAATATACGAATATATGTGGAGGAGGTTAAAATTAAGAGTAATGTACAGAAGAATAAATATGGGGCTAAAAGCCCTAAAAACAATTAAAATTAAAACATTGCCCTTAAAATAACCAGATGAGAGTATACTACCAGGAGTTCATAGATGTAACATTTATAATTATGAGTGAATTGTGAAAGAGAGCACTACTTGTTGAACAGCCTTAGGCAAGAAGATGTCTCACGTAATCCAATATGGTATAAGTAAGTAACATTCAAAAGAAATGTTGAAGTATTTTCCTAGGTGTAATCTGCTAGTGCATCAATTACTAATAGGAGAAAATAAATAAACATGCTACTCTATTATATTTATTAAAGGGCAATACTATTGCTTTCTATTTAATTCCTTAAACAAGTTGGGAAAATATTATGTTAATGAAGCAAGCAAGGCCATACTCTATACATAGGAAGATTCCAAATACATAGGAAGATGCATAGGAAAATTTTAACAGATGGTAGAGATTCTCAGTCATCCAGATCATGGTTGTCCCAAAGATGCTTTTTTAGGAGGCAACTGGACTTGTTTTTTCTTTTGAAGATGTTTCGCTTCTCATCCAAAAAGCTTCTTCAGCTCTGATAGGATAGTGAGGAATTGAGGAAGTCCAGTTGCCTCCTGAAAAAGCACCTTTGGGCATAGGAAGTTTCCAAATCAAACTGAATTCTTGATAACTTCATGGATAGGTCCATAGGTTGACAACCATGTAGGAGTAATCCCCCTTTTGCTTTTCCACAATTCTTTTTAAATTCCAGTCTAACTTGCAGCCATGATACTTTCTAATCTCCCCCACCCAAATACTAAAAAGGCCTGAATTTTCTTCATTCTGCTCAGCATGCTGGCCACATCACACTTAACCTTCTCGGCTCAATAGCACGGGGTAAGATTCTCCATTAAGAATAGTGAGTCAATGTCTGCTCTATTGTTACTGTTGTTCTTTCCTAAATTCATTTAATCTCATTTCCATATTAATCTGTGGACTTTTAAACCTATTCAAAAATATCTATTTCTGAGTGCAAAATTTAAGAACTTTAAGATCTAAAGGTTAATGTATATCAATTCACAGAGTAGTCTGATAGATAATTCTTCAGCATTGCTAATTCTAACAGCTGATTTCACAACAATCAGCGCTCTTGTCCAGTGTCGGGATGAACTCTGTAAGGTGATCTACAAAAAAAAAAAAAAGATATAACTGACCAATATTAATTTACTTAGTGCTTGCTTCCCAAACCAGTAATTTCTGTAACTTATTTATTTCTAAATTTTGGAAACAGATAAAAATCAAAACTTTTAGAAGTAAGCCAGAGTTTTAAGCAGCTTTCCTGTATGTAAACAGAAAGTGCAGAGTGATCCATTCAGCTCTTGGTACAGGCTGACCTTCCTTAACCAGCAATTTATTTTTACAATCTCAGAACAGAAAGAACTTTAAAATTAGCTTGAAAGATACTTTACAATGTTTAAAATATTCTTGGGAATGTAGATATAGCAGAATGCACAAAGAATTGCCCTTCATGGAGCAACAATAGGTATTACTTTATTTTAGATCGCCGACCTTTCCAAGTAAAAAACATTTTATTTTCTGCATCAAGTGAACACTTTCCCCAAAACAATTTTTTCTACGCAAGGACAAGGGCTGGCGTGAATGTCAGCAAATGTCATTAACAAACAATTGAATTGGAATGTAAGTTTTCTGTCCCTGAGCATTGCTTTCAAATGCAATTCGTGTTATTTTCTTCTTTTTATATATTACAACAGCAGCACATTGCATTTCCTTCCTCTTGACTCTCATTTTTCTCTTATTAACAATCTCCTTCTAAATATTTCCACAAACAGATGCAGCGGTCAAAGCCAAATTCATGTAACAATTGGCTAACATTCAGACCGAGTAACTCCTAGCACATACCTTTCAAAATGGCTATTTACTTTCTTGATAATAGTTATATCCTGCATGCGTAGGACATTTGTGATCCTTCAGATATTGCTAAACCACCATGTGACATATGCTTGCTGGGGCTATTTAGATACAGTGTCATTATGCGCAGTGAGGTTGTGAAGTGTAATGTAATGTAATGTAATGCCTGGGGAATGAGAGGTAGAAATGTGTAAAACAGTTCAAGTTGAACGGTTTTGACCTTGCAATAGATGTTTTGCATGTTCAAAGTTCAAAGAAGAACTAGGATTCAAGACCACTCAGAAATTACAGCTGCTACTAAATGGAGCAGCACAAGTAGTTATAAATAAAACCTTAATAAATAATACTCCTAATGTATTAGCTTCCCTGGCTATCGATGGGCTACTTGATAAAATTCAAGAGGCTGGTGCTCTCTAAGGTATGAAAAAGAACAGAGATGGTATTCAGCAAGTTCTGACCTGTTTTGTAGAACCGGTAGCGGAAATTTTGAGTAGTTCAGAGAACCGGTAAATACCACTTCTGACTGGCCCTGTCCCCATCTATTCTCTGCCTCCCAAGTCCGAGCTGATCGGTAGGGAATGGGTATTTTGCAGCAACCTTCCCCTGGAGTGTGGCGGGAATGGAGATTTTACAGCATCCTTCCCCTGCCATGCCCACCAAGCAGTCGTCCATATGAACGTATGCAGTGCGTGCATGCGTCTTACCCTCCAGTGACACCTCTGCAAGCCTCCGTGATGCTCCAGCTGTTTGGTGGAGCGTCACGCAGGCGCTGTACGTGCTGTGCGTGTGCGCGGAAGCTCCAAAGAGTTTAAAGACAGGTAAAGAGCGTGGGCGGGTGGGCCTTCCAGAGCACTGTACCGGAACAGTACCCAGTGCTCCGGCAAGCACCGGTAGACCGTACCAGGGCGTACCACCTGCAACCCACCACTGCCACGAAGCCACGCTCACCAAGCCACACCATACCCACCAAAACAAGAGGTAATTTTTTTTGAATCCCACCACTGGCAAAGAATATAGATATTGGTAGGCTTCCAATCTACCTATCCACAAAGTTCAATAGGGTTGCTGCTTTGGACCCATCAATTATAAACAGTGTTATCTTATGGAAACCAGGATGTATCCCTCTTGAGTCTCCAAGGCTGCTGGTCTTTAAAACACTTCCCAAACCTGCATCTTCTTCCAGACAATAGAACAGGATGGTATAAACATCTATTATAATTATGTTAATATGTTGTCCCTGGTGTATTGCATTTTATTTTTTTATTGTCTCCTTTTCATATTGTAATTTTTAAACTTTTGCTACCTGCCCAGAGTTGCTTAGCAATGGACAGCAACGTAAATTGAATAAATAAATAAGAATTATGTTTCAGAGTCAGAACAAAACATAACCGCCGTAAATGGTGCCATGGGCATGCTGATTATTCCAACCATGGCAGTTGGGATGAATACTGAGTTGCAATTGAAAAACCCAGTGTTGTTGTTTTGACTAAGACTGTAGAGCAACAGCGTTTGGTCCAGTCATATTCAGAATTCAGAGCACTCAAGCCATTTCAAGAGTATCTGGTTGAAACACAGCCAACTTGAAATGTTTAAGTGAGGTTACTTTGTTTGAAACTCAAAACAAAACTTGTACAAAAGTGTATCCAGTTTTCTTTCCATTTGGAGACTACATCTGGACTTTGGGTTCGAGGACAACCTGTGATAGTAAGTGTCTCGGGGACTTCCCATTTCTTTGGTATCTGCATAGCTGCTGAAGGAAACAGGTTTTCAGGGATTTCCTATAGTGCCAGTAGGGTAAGGCTACTCTCACTTTAGAAAAATGATCCTCTAAAACAGGGCTGTTAAACTCCCGGCCCGCAGGCTGGATGAGTCATGCCCTGGCCACGCCCATGCCCGGTTTAGCAAAGAGGGGGAAATTCCCGATACATCATGTGACGCCGCCCTTAAAAGAAGGGTATCAAAGCACAAAAAATGATTTTAATTTAATAATTAAATTAGATAATTAATTTAATCTAAATAATTAAGATGTTAAGACAAATGATTCATAAATCTTGTGTCTATATTTCAAAGAAGAAAATAAGCTGGGCTCAAAGTAGCAACTCTTATTGAATTTTGTAGACCGGTAGAGATAACTGGAGATCTACAAATATCTAGGTCAGTGGTGGCGAACCCTTTTCCCCTCAAGTGCCAAAAGCGCACATGCGTGCCCACACTTGTATTATGCCCACCTGCGCATGCACACATGACCCCCCCTCGCTGCCTCCTACACAGGCACACATTGCTTTCTTGGAGCTTGGAAAGGGTGAAAACGGCCTCCCCCCCCCAGAAGGCTGGAAACAGTATGTTTCCCAACTTCCAGTAGGCCAGTTTTTTACCTCCTCAGCCTCCAGAGGCTTTCTTTGAGCCTGGAGAGGGCAAAAACTGCTTCCCCCCCCAGAGGCCCTCTGGAATCCTGAAATGGCCTGTTTTCCGACTTCAGGTTGGTCTGTTTTTCACCCTCCCCAGGCTTCAGGAGGCTTTCCTGAAGCCTGGGGAGGGTGAAAACGGCCTCCCACCGCCTCCCAAAAGGCCGAAAATCAGCTGGCCAGCATGCACATGCACGCTGGAGCTGACGTAGGGCAATGCCTTGCGTGCCCTCAGATATGGCTCTGCATGCCACCTGTGGCACGCATACCATAGGTTTGCCATAGGTTCTGTGCCATGCAGGACCTTAAACATCAGCATCTTGAATTGTACCTGGAAGTATTGATATTCTATACCAACCTGGAAGTTGGTATAAATACTATATATATACAGTGTGTGTGTGTGTGTGTGTGTGTGTGTGTGTGTGTGTATGTGTGTGTGTATATATATATATATATATATATATATATATATATATATATATATATATATATATATATATATATATATACATACATACATACATACATACATACACACACACACACACACACACACACACATACATATATATATATATCAGTGGTGGGTTCCTGCTGGATCGCACCGGATCGCGCGCGCTCCCTTTCAGCGCTCCACCTGGCTTGCGCGCTCCCTTTCAGCGCGCAAGCCAGGTGGAGCGCTGAAAGGGAGCGCGCAAGCCAGGTGGAGCGCTGAAAGGGAGCGCGCAAGCCAGGTGGAGCGCTGAAAGGGAGCGTGCGCGATCCGGTGCGATCCGGGAGGAACCCACCACTGATATATATATATATATATATATATATATATAATAGCATAGCAATGTCAGAACTCTTTTGCAACATCCAAACTGGAAATGAACAAACCAAGGAAACCGGTTTATTTAAGCTTGACTACTTATATTTATTACAAAAATGTCACGGATTTTAACCAGTACTTTTGCTTTTAAATATAAATCTACATGTACATCCAATTTTGTATCTAGCTTTTTCCCCAGACATTTTTGATGGAGGATGAAGCTCGTCCATTCTGAAATGTGAGCTGGCTGGCACCTGGGTTATCTGGACCCAACAGCTACCAAACTTCTTATCAGTTTTAGAAAGATAACAGCAAAGGACAGAAAGCAAAATCTTCTAAGAGAGAAGACTTTGAAGAAAATCAAAAGTGTGAAATCAAAGCACAGAGAAAGGAAGGCACTTGAAAGCAAGTACATATGAAAAGAAAAAGAGAACTCATGTGATTTGGGTGGAAAAAGAGAAGCAAAATTCATTTTTGAGCTCAGGCTTTTTGTAGAGATACGCAGGACAGAATATAAAGAGCAACACTTCAGCTGCAGGTTAGGAATGATGTTCCTCAGGCACCAAATAAACCATAAAGATACATTTCCAAAAAAGACACTGGTAATTGTTGCCTGTTACTGAGAGGCAGGGTAGCTGGCAAGCTTGATACTGAGCTTGCTGTGTCAAAAGCGATTGCCTTTTCATGAAGAGACAAAGAAGCAAGGCAATTGGACAAGAGAGGTCTCAAGTGTCTTCTCTACCATATTCTCAAAAGAGGATTTTATGGCAACCTTTTCATTCTGCACAACCTCTGCCAGTCAGGCTATATTATCTTTAGATAATGAGTTACACTAGGACAGCATAAAATCTCCTTTCTGAACCAGAAGCCCATTTTACACATCAGAACAAAAGATGCAGTATTTTGAATAACTAAGACCAAAAGAAAGTCATCTGATGCAGTTTGCTTTTTTTCCAAGTCTACCACAAATTCCAGAAGTAAAATTATCATTTTTTAAAAAACCAGGATCTTTAACATAAGTATGGCTACACGAAGGACATGGGGATGGCAGTTACATGAACCTTGCTTAGATGAAGCCTGACCGATGTCTTTTAAACTTGAGCATCACTCTATTTTACCATTTTAGGTCAATGGTCAAAGTATGGTCCACATAGCTTTTAAGCTGGCAATATCTAGAAGCAAGATATTGAATAATGGATCACACACGCCAAGCATAGGATTGGATATAAATTCATAAAGCACATATACATATGCAATAACATCCATCTTTTAATTTGTAATTAATCTATTGGAACATCCAGTTCAGTATTGATTCCAAAGGCATGAATGTGGAATATTATACAACTTTCATGATTTGTCTATCCACCTTCTGGTAAAAAAGTATAGCACATCCATATTAAAATGGAAATAAAACTCATTATTTATGCCATTATTACACGCATTCAGTCAGTCATTCAATTTGTACCACTGCCCTTCTCACCTAAGTGACTCTCGGATCACAAAGTTTACAATGTATTAACATTACCTCTTGTTTTTCCACTTCTCTTGCTTTTCTCCACCAAAACAGATAATAATTAAACACGAAATAGAATAGACAGTTGTAATTAAAGCATAAAAGCAAATAAATAGTTAGGCAGTAAGCAACAACCATCAGCAAAAACCTATTTGAACAAAAGCTGGTTGAGAGAAAAACCTATTTACTTGCTGCAAGGAGAACAATTAAGATGAACCTTCCCAGCCTTTTTTTATCTCCAATTTCAGAACTTCAATGGAAACCGCAAATGACCTCTGAGGAATAAAGAAGGCCACTGCTGAGAGTCTTAAAATTCAGGCAGGCTGAGAGAGAAAGAATATAATCTTTCAAATAACCTGCTCAAAAGTCATGTGAGTTTTATAAATCATAACCCACACTTTGAATTATGTCTGGAAACTGCTTTCCCTTCTTACTCACACTATAATTAAAGGTGCAAGCATTTGATCATCTTCTGTATTTGATCACCCAACAATGGGAATAATGTGTCTTTAAGACATTTTGGTTTTTGTTTAAGAATCAGCATTTCCTTGCTTTTTCATCTTTATTATCTTACCCCACTGGAATCCTGTCATCTCTCTTCTGACTTGACTTCTTGATACTTACCGCTTATTTTTTGATTGTATTATTTCTAATTTTCAAGCATTCAAAACAGAAGGAAGTTTATCTTACAGATACAATGTGAGAGTGTGGTGCAGTTTTCAATATGTTGCTATTCTGTTATTAAACTATAGCCCAACCAGTTTATTTTAATTTAGCATTGAAAACAAATGTGAGGTTTGCAGAAATTCTAATTAATTTTAGCTACATGTAGAACCATATGTCATGATGCTAAATTATAGAGAAATACAAAAGTCATTGCACAAGTTTAAAACAACTCATTATTTTAAATCCA
The DNA here is from genome assembly GCF_964273705.1 of Natrix helvetica. NCBI lineage: Eukaryota > Metazoa > Chordata > Lepidosauria > Squamata > Natricidae > Natrix > Natrix helvetica. The sequence goes on along the minus strand of NC_138548.1, from coordinate 136,384,211 downwards.
ACAACCAAGAAATTGCAGATAGATAATCATTCAATGTCTGTTTAGGAAGATATCTTATATTAAGCCAGATTCTATCCTTGTACCCCATTTTCATTGACAATGGGGCAGATAACCAAGAGATCAGCTAGATGCTTTGGATGACAGTTGCCATATATATTGCTTTTGACCAAGCTTGGACTAATGGGAGTTGAAATACAAAAAGTAACTTGAGTTCCACAAACAGGATTTTTGTTTGAATCATAAGTAGAGATGGTAAAAATTGAACATCAGACCCTATTCATTTAATTCATATCCATCTTTTCATGAAGAAATTGTTCTCAAGGAGGCGAGGAATCAAGGAAAATAAATTATAAACAGAGTTGAAAATGTATTAAAATATACCAGTACAACATATCTTAAAAGGTACCCTTGGGATTCTACTTGTTAAAACATTATTTAAATCCAATCAATAGGTGACTGTTTTCCAATATCTTGAAAAACTCGGAAACAAAACAAAACTAATTTTTGCTAGTATTAATTAAACTTCAGAATGAAAATGAAAACACTGTGAACTTACCTGAAACAAAGGCCACCTTTTCCTTTAGTATGGGAAGGACATCAGCAGCTTTCAAGCCATCATTGCGGAAAGATCCTACAAAAAAATGAAGGGAAAAAGAAAAGAGCAATATTCAGTTAAAAGATATTCCACCTTTTGACCTTATTTCATCTACCAAATCAATAGAAAGTGAATTTCTACACTTTGGGATTGAAAAGATGTGATGACCTAAAAAATTTGACCCACTGCAATTTTCTTCTAAAGAAAAACCTATCATTTTATCCATGAAGCATTCTGCATGATCAGACTACAGTAGGAAATTAGTGGTGGTTTTTTTTTTCATTTTCCATCCTACTGTTATAGTATCTTAGGCTGAAATATAAGCAATAGAGAGTAAAAATGCCTCCAGTTGAAGACTGATTCCTGGTGATTGTATCCATGCAATTTTATTGCCAGGAAATGGCAGATCATTCTTCTCTACGTTTTTTTAAAAAAAATATCACTCAAAGCTACAACTCTGATGATATCCCATTCAAGGTTAATCTTCTTTAACTTCTAGAATCAGTAAAAGACAGTTAAGGTATTGTCCATCTGCTGAAGTAGCATGTTGGCAACGTCATTAAAAAAATTAAAACAATTTCAAAAATACAAAAAATATATATTAAAGTTAATTGCGGTCCCTAGAACTTTTCCAATTGCATGCTTTTATTTCAACACATCTGAAATTCCAAATTTGAGAATCAGAGGGATAAATCTTAAACCTGCGCATACATCCCTGAAAATGCATAATATTTAATATGCATATTCTGCAGAAATTACGTTGGATGTGCAAGGAAGCAGGGAATAAACAAAGGCAAGAGTTCTATATAGGAAGACTGTTAAAAATACAACTCTCTTTCTTTCTGGTAAACATCTGAACTTCATTCCCCAAACAGCTTCTCTGCACCATATATCACCTAGTTTCAAAGTGTTCCCACTGCAGTAGAGGTAGTCCTCAACTTACAACCACAACTGAGCTCAAAATTTCTGTGGTTAAGTGAGACATTTGTTAAGTGAGTTTTACCTCATTTTACGACCTTTCTTGCCTGAGTTGTTAACTGAATCACCACAGTTAGTATAAGTTAGTAATTTGATTGTTAAATGAATCTGGTTTCCCCGTTGACTTTGCTTGTCAGAAGGTCACAAAAGGGGATCACATGTCCTTAGGATACAGCAACGGCCGTAAATATGAACCAGTTGCCAAGGATCTGAATTTTGATCACAGGATCATGGGGATGCCATGAAGGTTGCAACTGCGAAAAATGGTGTTGCCGTTGTAATTTTGAACAGTCACTAAATGAACTGTTGTAAGTCGAGGACTACCTGTACAAGTAGATCCTTGCATAAATGCTACAAATAAGAACTATGGTTTATGATTTTTTACATTTCAAACACGATCATCAAAGGAAAGTAAAATGCCATATGGTAGTTACTACTGATTGGGCCTTGGCAGCTTCCTCTTCATTCATTCTTCAATAGACTAATAAATCATCACTTTATCCTCCCTAGAAACCCAACGAAGTTCAGACTTCCTGTCTTTCCCAAACAAGAAGCCTGTCTGCTTTCTGCCAAGGTGCATGAGTCATTTCTAGGCTGGCTTGAGGCAGCTCAGCTGTTGGTTACGAGTAGAGGGAGGACAAAATTTTGGTTGCCATGGTACAGTGAAGAGTGAATGCAATTCACGTTCCCCTCACACAATATAATAACTATTCAGTTGAAATTCCACCTACACCATCAGGACAACAACAGTTATGGCAGACAAAGGAACCTATAATTTGCTAGCACTAAAGCCAAGCAATGCTAAGCAGAAGATACGCCACTGGATGAGAAGCCATTTTGTGTTCACTGTAATGAAGTCTTTCCCTCTAAAGAGTTTTCCCAACAGTAGCTAACCTGTGCTCTTTTTCTGTTTCTAAAGAGAAGTGGTTAGAATGATGATTTATTACTGAAGGCCAGCAGAGAAGAAGAAAACAATCACATTCTTCTCAAGTATGCTTGTGCTACCTTTATGCAACTTCTTTTAAAAAATGATACATTTTCCCACAATTTTTAAAGCTGTGTACAGATAGTTCTCAACTTACAACATTTCATTTAGTGGCTGTTCAACGTTACACGAAAAAAGTGAGTTATGACCATTATTCACACTTACGACTATTGCAGCGTCCCTATGGTCAGATGCTTGGCAACTAATTCATACTTATGACAAGTTGTAGTGTCTCAGGATCATTTGATCACCTTTTGAGACCTTCTGACAAGCAAAGTCAATGGGGAAGCCAGATTCACTTAACAACCATGTTACTAACTTAACAACTGCCGTGATTCACTTAACAACTGTGACAAGAAAAGTTGTAAAATGGAGCAAAACTCGCTTAACAAATGTCTCACTTAGCAACAGAAATTTTGGGCTCAGTTGTGGACATAAGTCGAGGATTACTTGTAAAAGTAGATACAAAGCTACAACCTAGATGCAACCGCTAACTCTGCAGTGGCAAATTGCATCCGAATTCATACTGAATTTGTCAAATTGCCTTGAGTATCTGAAACATCCATAATTGTGGTTTTTATGTTAAACCCCTGCATTTCCCCCCGTTTCTTAATTATTACACAGTATCACTTAGAGCTCTAAAAGATGGCCTCTTAACACCAATTCTTTGAGATTTCTTTTTTTCTTTTTTAAAGCCAATTGCTAGGAAAAACCATTATGGATAAATATACCCATCCAAAGGGCATCAGCAAACTAATGTGATTCATTTATGGAGTTCACTGAGTAAATGGAGCAATATTAAAAATAATAATTTCATACAACTATTGTATCAACCCCAATTTTCCTCTTTGTGGCCCCTTGTCGTTGCAATGTTGTGGGACTGGATTCAAAATAATGACCATTCCAATGGATAAACATGAATATATGGGTCCAGGGTATCAGAGAAGACATTTCTCCCCAATGGGACAATCCTACCCCACTCATGCCGGCAGAAGAAACTTGCAACAAATCCCATTCACTAAGAAATTGAAACAGGCAGTGTCAAGGAGAAGAGCCTTTTCTGCTGGGGCTCCATCCTTGTGGAACACTCTGCCACTGGAGGTAAGAACTGCCCCCTCCCTTTTGGCCTTCTGGAAGGGTATCAAAACCTGAGTTTGCTGGCTGGCCTGGGACCCCAAGGGAGTTGCTCACTGCTGGAGGTAGCTGACAGGATAAGAAGACCTCATCCTCACCCTGTTCATCTCCTAGCTCACTTAGTTTCTGGTTTTAGTACAGTTTTTTAAAAATATTTAAATATTTTTTAAATATTCTAAGTTTTCAATGTTTTAATATTTTAATCTTTTTTTTACTTGTTTTATAACTTGTAAGTGCCCAGAGTCACCTTGTGGGGGAGATGAATGGCATAAAATTTTAAATTATATTTAGTTTATATAATTTATCAATCATCTTTGGCACACGCATGAATTTCAGGTTGCTCTCTTATCTTTTAATAGAGCTGCTCTCATGTCTTGAGCAAGAACTCAGTTCAAGATTAGCCTGATAGACAGAGAAGTGATGGGAAAAGACCAATCGACTTAAACTCTAGACATTGTGTTGTTTTCAAAGGCAGAAAGTTGGAAGTGGAAATCCATGAAAGCATAATACATAATATATAACATAATATATACCAAACATCATGCCTTAAAGACAAAGTCAGGCCCTGTAGACAATGCGCTGTATTATATAAATTATATATATAATTATATTGTATAAATTATTTTAAATATTCAAATTGGTTGCCATTTTTTCTGAACGCCTCCTTCCTTATTTGACGCATGACCTTTGAACATTCTTAAGTATAGCACCATTTTCTCTGGGGAAAAAATAATTAATAAAACCTATTGTGTTTAGCCTATAGGTCTGACTTTTTTGGGATATATCCTATATAATTCATGTTTTCTTTATATCAAACAGCTGGATGGTACTGAGGCAGGACATAAAATGGGGCAGGACATAAAGTGAGGCAGGACATAAAAGACAGCTATAAAAGATTGCTTTTAGATGGGTAGAAGAACAAGGAAATGGCAAATGCCAAACCTCAAGTTCACACCTGCCTCAAGTTCGGACAGAGGATTCAAGCTTAGAGTTAACCACAAACGTACTGATGGAAACGTAAGACGCTTTTTGCAAGACATCTGTGACCTCGAGCCACGAGAGGGGGGCAAGATATTTAGCTTCTTTAGCATTGTAACAGGGGGCTATGAATCATGTAACCAATCAACGCTAATGTTACATTTCTGTGTTTTGCTGCTTTTGAAGAATATATAAGCACTTGTTTCTCCATAAGGGGGTGTTCAAATGTTGCTTTGGCTATATTGCTCTGAACCTTTGCGCAAATAAAAACAACTTCTTTCGATTCCAAGGTCAGAGTCTCGTAATTTTCTACAACAGTACCAGTGGTGGGTTCCTACCGGCATTCCTAGCCTGCGCGCCCCACACGCATGCTGCATATGCGTGCACACTTGAAAGATACTAGTACGAAAAGCAAGGAAAACATCGCTGGCCATAGGGGGCGAACAACTGTCCCCCGTGGAGCGGGCGCGCAACTTGGGTGTCCTCCTCGATGCCCGGCTGTCAATGGAGGACCATGTGGCAGCCGTGGCAAGGGGGGCGTTCCACCAGGTCCGCCTGGTGCGCCAATTGCACCCCCTACTGGACCGGAGTGCCCTGCGCACGGTCACTCATGCGCTGGTGACGTCTCGCCTGGACTACTGCAATGCCCTCTACATGGGGCTTCCCTTGGGACGCATCCGGAGACTGCAGCTAGTTCAGAACGCAGCCGCGCGGGTTATTATGGGAAGTACACGTTACTCCCACGTAACACCTCTCCTGCGCGAGCTGCACTGGCTACCTGTGGCCTTTCGGGTGCGTTTCAAGGTATTGATCACCATCTTTAAAGCGCTCCATGGCATAGGACCTAGTTATCTGCAGGATCGCATCCTACCACACACGTCCCTGCGACCTATCCGCTCACACAGGGAGGGGCTCCTCCTGGTGCCGTCTGCTAGGCAATGCCAGCGGGCGACGCCTAGGAGTAGATCCTTCTCTGTGATGGGCCCAACCCTCTGGAATGACCTCCCCCCAGACATTCGAACTACCACCGACCTCCGTTCCTTCCGGCAAAAGTTAAAGACTCACCTATTTCAATCAGCTGGCCTGGCACTTTCTTAGTTTTACCTCCCGGGGATTTATTTTATTTTAATTGGGTTTGGGGTTTTAATTGTGATGTTTTTAGGATTAGAATATATTTATTTCTTAGTACAGCCTATCTCCCCCTCCAAATGTATCTTAAATGTATTTTATTATTATGACCGATTTTATTTGTATTGACTGTACACCGCCCCGAGTCCCTTTCTGGGAGAGGGGCGGTCTAAAAATCTAAGAAATAAATAAATAAATAATAAATAAATAAATAAATAAATAAATAAACAGCTGAGGAGCAGCAATTCAATTGGCCGCCCCTGATCAGCTGGGCTTCAGAAACTGAAATAAAGGTAGGTATAACCGAGGGTCGGGTGAGCGGGCCCACTTTCAAAGCAAGAGAGAAACGGTTCACTCTCTGCTTGACGGCAGAGCTACCAGTTTGGGAGAACTGGTGCGAACAGGTAGAAACCCACCACTGGATGGTATCCTTTAAAAACTCTTTCAAACATACTACAGTTTGCCACATGAGGAAATAGCAAAATGGTTAGATACCAAAGAGTTTCTTTCCTCTAAACCTTTAATGTTAAGCTCTTGGAGGATGGGCAATTTCCATGGGCAGTCACTAAAGAAATATTCCTCAGCTGTCAGAATGCATTCTGCTTTTGTTACTAAGGAAGGAAAGTTTAAATCAGTAATACGAGCGTATAACCAAATGTGACCACTGAAATCACAACAAAGGAAATAGTTTGGTAAAGATTCTTGGCTTCATTTTTGGATTTGCAAATATGAACGTGCATAACATTTTACATCACAGTATCTCCATATGTTGGCCAGCTGTTTCTAATCCCATTATTTCCTGTACAGCAATTTCATTTCAAACAAGATACAGTGTGTCAGCCTCTGTTTCGCTATTTGCTTTCAGCTGCCATTGAAACGGGGGGGGGGGGGGGGGGGCTGGTATTTGGGAGGGGAAGTTTTTGTACAGGAGAGATTGTAAAAAGGGAGTTTTGGTCTCACTGTCTACTGTGCATGTTGGAGATTAGTGCTTGGTATCAGTCAAGGCCAACCATCCTGCATACCAACCTGATGATGCTCCTTGAAGATGGAACTCACATGACACCTAAGGGATTTACAGATTGGACAGTGAGGGTTACCAGGTGGAAGGGGTTTGGTCACATATTGGTATGTATGATTTCGCGCACTTTTGCCTCAGATCTTGCTTTACTTAGCTGCTATCTTTTCATAACCAGTAAAAGTACTCTTAATTCTGCAAAATGGAATTAAGTGGTTTCCTTCTTGGTTGCTGAGGTAAGTTGCCTGCCAAGTACTGCATACATGCATATGTTTTGGACAGGTAGAACCAACAATACATTCCCCACCTACCTTTCCTGCCCTTGCTTATCTTCAGCAAGGATTTTGCAGGGGATAAGCTGCCCTTGCTCACGAATAAATCAGACAAATTACTTTCATTGTCAGATGCTAAAATCCAGCCTTTTATACAGACCACATGATGGAACCACAATCCATCTTGCTCTCTGTCTCTCTTAGCCCTCTTAAAAATATTTTTAAATATTAATGAACTTAATTTCACCTGGCTATTCTATGCACACATTTCTTCAGTGTATACCTTTTGTAGCTTTCCCTGTCATTGCATCAGCACATTCAAACTACCTTAACCCTCTCCTTACCTTGAGTGGAAAACCTGCCTTGTCATTCTGGTAAGAAAGCCAGTTTTAATCTGAGTGTGGCATTTCATTAATTTATCATTCGAACTATGGAGGAACAAAAGGGAAGGGTATTATGTATTAAAGCGCAGCTTGCCTTGTCTAAGGATGACAGTTTAGCAGCTTTAGCTGAACGAATTCATGAAAAATGACAAAATGGAGAGTAAAGAATTTGCATGGTTAAAAATGAGGTAAAGAAATACCAGAACACAAACTGTTGCATCAATTGTAAAACTGTCAGAGTCTCAGGATTCCTTATTTAATAGTGCAATTAGAAAGGAAGAATCACCTAGTGTCCTACTTTCCATCTGTATTCTGCTACTGTTATACACAAAAAAGAATTCAAGTTGGAATAATGAAAGCTCTCTTCCTTTGTCCATGCTAATTAACCTGAGTATTGTTTCCAGAGGTTCTGGAAAATTGTGCAATTTTTATATACTGTACATATATAAATAATAATAATTTATTAGATTTCATATAGCTGCCTATTCCAAATGTAAGCAATTTTAAAAATATTTTTATTGAATAAATTTTTAACAAAGTAAAAAAAAAACTAACAAAAAATCAAAAAGTTACCTGCCTTCCCTCCCCCCCCCCTACAATTTTCCATCAGTTTGATGTTTTCTGATGTTCAATAAACAAACATATTTGCTAATGACTTAGTGGCATGTGTCCTTGTTCAAATTTGCATGCAAGGATTCACTGGGTCAGTACTGGGTCCCTACTAAAGTGGAAATTATCGCAGGGATTTTCAATATGGCAGCAACACAACTAAGCAAGTTGTGCAGTCAACTCATCCCCCCTTGTTCATCCTTCTCCCCTGCTTTGGAAGGACAGACCTAAATATTATAACTGCATTCGGTTTGTCCTCAAGTGGAAGTTCAATAGGACGAAATCAAGTCTGAGGCTAGAGATTGATTAGCAGCTGCTATATCTTTTCTTTTTTTGGTCCTTGCCTATCTTCATGAAACACCTTTGCCAGTGGTTATATTACTTAATTAGTACTTAGATTTATATACTGCTTCACAATGATTTACAGCCCTCTCTAAATGATTTACAGAGTCAGCATATTGCCCCAACATTTTACCGACTTTGGGAGGGTGGAAGGCTGAATCAACTTTGAGCCAGTGTGAATCGAACTATTGACATTCAGCAGAATTAGTCTGCAATACTGCATTCTAACTACTGTGCCATCAGGGCACTTTTCATTAGCCTTGATGTTGCATGATATAAACTAACAAAATAGGCTTTATTCACAGTGCACCAGGCTCAAAAAGTAATTTGGGAGTTCATAATTTATTTTAGATCCGTTTTTTCTCTACAAGAGACCAGCAGAGCATAAATCATATTTTTGTCTTCCTACAGTCATTCTGTCTCAAAATCCTCCAGTTGATGGTAGATAGGAACCTGGACCTATCCAGTCCAACACTAAAATCTTGTGTAAGCTTTATGTATTTTCTTCTTCTCCACTTACATCCACAACTCCCTTCTGTTCTTTCATTGTCTTAGCTATAATTCTAACATCTCAATTTAGCTTAGAAATCGAGCCAGGGTTCCTTTTGTTTCTCATAGATTTTTTTTAATTACTCCTCCAGCAAAAACACATTTGATTACTCTGATAAATTTTATTTCCAGAGTCAGCCTTTGCTCCTTTCTTAGATTCATTTCTTGGTTGCCAGAGTTATTTTTACTCCTTTGATTGTCAGTTCATTTTTGCACCCCTTTTGCTATTTGGCAAGTAACAAACATATCCTCTGAATCTCTAGCACTTAAAGTAATGAATTGTGCTAAATAAGGGTGTTGTGTTTTAGAATTTTAACTGAAATTATGGTTATTTCCTATTTTAAAGTTTATTTTTAGTCAAATGGTTGAGATATGGAATCTCCCAAATATCTTGGCCTCCATTAGACCTTGCATTATCATCAAAACACATTGTTTAATACAATAGCAGAGTTGAAAGGGACCTTGGAGGTCTTCTAGTCCAAACCCCTATACCATTCCAGACAAATGGCTATCCAACATCTTCTTAAAGACTTCCAGTGTTGGGGCATTCACAACTTCTGGAGGCAAGATGTTCCACTGATTAATTGTTCTAACTGTCAGGAAGTTTCTCCTCAGTTTTAAGTTGCTTCTCTCCTTGATTAGTTTCCACCCATTGCTTCTTGTTCTACCCTCAGGTGCCTTGGAAAACAGTTTGACTCCCTCTTCTTTGTGGCAACCCCTGAGATATTGGAACACTGCTATCATGCCTCCCCTAGTCCTTCTTTCTATTAAACTAGACATACCCAGTTCCTGCAACCATTCTTCATATGTTTTAGTCTCCAGTTCCCTAATCATCTTTGTTGCTCTTCTCTGCATTCTTTCTAGCATCTCCACATCTTTTCTACATCGTGGTGACCAAAACTGATTGCAGGATTCAAAGTGTGGCCTTACCAAGGCTTTATAAAGTGGTATTAACACTTCACGTGATCTTGATTCTATCCCTCTGTTTATGTAGCCTAGAACTGTGTTGGCTTTTTTGGCAGCTGCTGCACACTGCTGGCTCATATTTAAATGGTTGTTCACTAGGACTCCAAGATCCCTCTCACAGTTACTACTGTTGAAGAAGGTACCACCTACACTGTACCTGTGCATTTCGTTTTTCTTGCCTAAATGTAGAACCTTACTTTTTTCACCATTGAATTTCACTTTATTAGATAGTGCCCAATGTTCAAGTTTGTCAAGATCCTTCTGTATCTTTAGCCTGTCTTCTGGAGTGTTGCCGTAGCTGGATTTTTCTGGGCAAACAGTTTGAAACAGTTTGGGATATTTAGTATCACATACATTTTGGCATTAAAACCATGATTCTTTTTCCAATTATCTACAAAGCAAATCTAACTAAGCCTTTAGAGCCCTTCTTTCTCTGGAACCACTACATTACTCTTTTTTAATGTCTTCTATTTTTTTCCCTCTATTAAATCCACCCCATGCTGCTCATTTTTAATAGCAACCAAGCTCCTCTTAATCTGTGTAGCTAATCTGTAGCATCATCTCCCTTTCCATATTGATAAGCATTACATTTCTTTTCTGTCTTTAGGATATTGTATTTTTCAGCAAAATGCCAGTCCGCACCTTAAGAAGTGACAACAGCAATCGCACTATTTTCTCATCATTTGTTATTGAGTGTGCAAGATCAATATTAATCACTTTAAACTACAATATTTCCCTGAGATAATATTTTCCCAGCGTTTGCAAATGAAACAGCTTGTTGAGCAAATTGTTCACAACAACTTTGGTGAATTCTGATTTATTATTATTCCCCAAATTAGGAATCAGAGGTACTGGTAGTTTCATGGGAATGGAGCTTTGCGCATGAGCAGAGTGCCTGCTGCTAGCACAAGTGCAGCTATGCACACGCATGTCCACATTCACCTGCTGCTTTTGTGGCCCATTGCAAATGGCCCATGGCCCAATAGTGGACCAGAGCCTTGAAGTTGGGGACGCCTGGTCTATTTGATTTGGTACGAGTTTGTTGTGCTAAGAGAAAATAAATCATGTAATCCCTTACCTGCCAAGTGAAATGACACAAGCCACAGAACTGGCATATATTTCTGCTGTTCATGCAACCTAGCTTTAAATAAGCAATGGCCTGCACACAAAACCAGAATTTCCCACAGACAGTATTCTGAAATTTCATTGTCTTTTTTCTTGGAATCTCTCTCTCTCTTTTAACTGTGCTGTCTCACAGATATATATTTAAGCTGTTTTCTTACTGACAGGAAACTTTATCTCTCAATCGGAACAGAGGAGAATTTACAGTGAGGAGGTGCAGCAAATACATGCATCATACAGGCTTCGCTCTGAACTAGTTTCCTAGATGAATTTTAAAACCATGGCAACCAAACAAACCATTGGCTAATCCCGCTGTGCCATAACTCCAAATCAAACCATGTGTTGCATTTAAGACAAAGATTACATTCACTTTATACCTAAAATATATTGTCAAATAAAAAAGATTGATGCTATTTAGTGTGTATTCCTTAGAATCTTTCCAAAACTAATATTGTCTCCCGGCTTGCCTATCCTCTCCTTACTTTATTAATTATACACCACTTGCTGTAACCTTTTCCCTATTTGGATAGTGTAAGGGGTGTCAAATTCGTGACTCATCACATGAGTATCGCGATTCCCCCCCTCAATCTCCTAAACCGGGGTGGGCATGACGCTTCTGAGACCTGGGCCACAGGTTTGACACTGGTTTAAGTTTCTGAAGACCTCAAGATCTTTGCCAAATCTGGTCCCAGGGTCAGCATTTTGTGCCCCCTAAATAAAAAAAACCTCGGTAGCTTATCTCTGACACTTCCTGCTTTGTGGATCTTTATCCAGCAGAAGCCTTTATAGAAAGAAACGCATCCATCTCCTCTCCTGATTTTTTACTTTTCTGAAAGGTCTTGTTGGCATGACTGCCAAAGAAGTTTTTCTTCGCGTGAAATGTTTGGTAGTGATGAGACTGACAGGCTGTGAACGTACAGATATCAACAGTATTGATGTTTAAGCCAAAGAAATGAGCTTGTTAATAGAATTAATCTTTCTTATAACCCCGACCTCTCAGAGGGACACTACCTACTATTTGTGGTCAGGAAGTATCACATGTTAGAATCACTCCTGACACTTGTTTGTTGATTAAATTACATACTGCATAGTCTGGACAAGTCTTGTTTGGTCTTTTTGTTTTTCCCAGAGAGCGCTTGGAGCTACAAAAACGATATTGCTTTGTAAGATGTCACAAATGAAAACATGTGGACTGTTGACATTCCTATTCTTCAGAGTACAGTACTGTTTATGGCAGCTATGGACCCTTTACAATGTGTGGATTTAAACTCCAAGAATATCTGAGCCGGTTAGACTGATGACATGCAGAAACCATAGCAATAAACCTTGTCCCCTTTGACACCTTATAGATTTTAACTCTCAGAATTTCTGAGCCAACCATTCGGGACCATGCTGGCTCAGGAATTCTGGGAATTGAAGTCCACAGATTGTAAAAGGGCCATGGTTGCTCACCCCTGGTTTATGGTTATAGTTATTTGCATGTTTCTGAAAATTGTATCTTTGTCTTGTCTTATTTGGTTCTATTTACTTTGTTTTTCATTGTTTTAAAAATACACAGACATGCAGATAAAAGAAAATATAGTTACCTACAATCTGTTTCTATCAGCATCTGTGACCATCTTAATTTATTTGCCTGCGCTTGAAGTTCTGACATTCACCTATCCACTGAGATCTATGCTTCTGTAAAACCCCAAGAGGAGAGTAAGCAACAGCAAATCATACTAGCAACATTATAGTAGGACAAAAAAAAATCCAGAGACTGACTTACCAGGGAGATGAATTCCCAAATTAGCAACTAATCAAGATAAATAGTAACATAGATCTCAAGAGAGTAAAAGTTACTTGAACGATTGGAAGGTTACTGTTGTTTTTCTCTGAAATATGCACCAGAATTAACAGCAGGTTACACTGCACAACTAAAACAGCTTTAAGCTTCTGTGAATCTGTAATAGGGATAGTGATAATAGCGTGGCTCACTATCAAACATTGATCTCTCTCTTTTTTAAAAGCTACTAGTTATCAATGTGAAAATTTTGTTTAATCAGGAACTTCCAACTAGCTTTTTGACCCGTTCCCAAGCCCGAAGCCTTTTTTCACTTGCATTAATAATGCTTCACACATGTGGGAACATTTTTTTCCCCTGCCCTGATTCCAGGATATTGCATTCATTTCATTCCCAGGTCACCAATGAGATGTCTTTAAGCAGCCTTTAGCTCTACTTTGTTAACGTGATCTTCCTTATTTGGCACAAGTCACAGGCAATCTGTTAGACTTTATTACCCATTACCTCAAGGGAAGTCAGGTGTGTGGGAACAGAGACCAAAAAAAGTAAGATGGGACTGGAAATGGAGACAACAAACTTCATGCTGGAATCTTTTTCGGGATGAATAGCACTACGACTGTTATGGAGAAAGGCTTAGCAAGTTGTAAAACAACCAGAAAGGAATCCATTGATTCAGTCAACTAATTCCAAAGATGGATTTAGCCCTAGGAACACATAGATGAAGCTAATTCCTACCAGTCAGCAATGCAAAAGGGCTAACAAAATTCACCCAATTGATCTGTTTCACTTGCTTAACTTTCCAGGAATGCGAGACAGACTAAGCTCCAATCACTCAATCCCTACCTCCTGCCCACCCAGCAGTTAGAAAGCAGACAATGTTGCAAGTAGATAAATGGGTACCACTTTGGTGGGGAAAAAACCTAGCTGCATTCGTGTGGGCAGAGAGCCGAAGCCGGAGCTAAATGCAAGGCACTGCAAAACAAGGCGAGGCGAGACCGGCAGAGGAGTCTGGAAGAGCTAGCAATCTGAGCACCACAAGCTAATTGGTGTAAAGCTAGTTTGATCCCTGCGGTGCACCCAGTGGCAGATGATGGCTCACTGATGCCCTAAGAACCTAAGAAATCTTGATGCCCCACTCCTTTGTACATACTGTACAAATCTTCATTGTTTTTTTTTCTTTCTCAACTTTGTGGTGCCTCCTTGGGCCAGTGCCCTAAGCACTTGCTTAGTCTGCTTAATGGTTAATATACTGCTGGGTGCACCAAGAATAGGGGCGCAAGTGCTGAACAGATTGAACTAGCAATCTAGGGTGTAAGGACTGCAAGATCTCCAGGAAAAGAGTTGGATGGAAGGAGTGGCTGAAAATGCAAGTCACTCCATTCAGGAATTCAGTGCCAAGTTCTGGTACAAAACACACCTCCCAGATACCGATTAGCTGTGGCATGCCTATTGCGCCCTTCTTGGCCCCTGGGAAGGCCATGAGTCTTTGCCACTCTTCCCCTGTGGCAGGAGCATATGGGATACCAAGCATTTTCTAGAAATAAAGGCAGAGATGACATATTTCCAATTTTTGACAATTAGTGTGATTGTCAACAACATGTAGTATTATGTAACTATAGTTCTATTGAGCTAAGACATATACAGGTACTCATCAACTAACAACAGTTCATTTAGTGACCGTAAAGTACAAGTATTATGAATTAATTCTGGTCGTCCCCAGAAAACATATGGTTTATGGTGTTTTGTGCCAACTGCAGCTTATGAGTAGTCTTCAGAGACCATACATATTGAGATTGCTGTAGTATAGTCCTTGACTTACAATTCATTCAGTGACCGTTCAAGCTACAATGGCATCGAAATAGTGACATTTAATTATTTAATTATAGTGACATTTAATTATTTAATTTTTTAACTGTTTTATGTATGTATTTTATAACGCATTTTAGTGACTGTACACCGCCCCGAGTCCCTTTCGGGAGAGGGGGCGGTCTATAAATACGAATAATAAATAAATAAATAATACATGACCGTTTTTCACACTTCTGACCTTTGTAGCATCCTCATGATCATGTGATCAAAAGTCAGGTACTTGGCAACTGGTACATACTTATGACAGTTACCATTCCTTTCTAGGTCATGTGATCACCTTTTGCAACCTTTTGACAAGCAAAATCAATGGGGAAACCAGATTCGCTTAACAACCGTGTTACTAACACTGATCGGCTGTGGTGAGCCACTTAACAGGTGTAGCAAGAAAGGTCATAAAATGGGGCAAATTTTCTTGCCATATTTGTTAAGTGAATCACTGCAGTTGTTAAATTAGTAACACAGGTGTTAAGTGAATCTTGCCTTCCCATAGACTTTGCCTGTCAGAAGGTCGAAAAGGGGATCAACGTGATCCCAGGTCACTACAACTGTCATAAATATGAACCAGTAGCCAAGCATCTAAATGTAAAGCACATGACCATGGGGGTGCTGCAATGGTCATAATTGTCATTTTTTTCAGTGTTGTTGCAACTCTGAACAGTCACTAAATGAACTGTTGTAAGTCGAGGACTACCTGTATTGTAGCAATCTCAATATGGCATAGTTTCTGAAGACTGCTCATAAGCTGCAGTTGATACAAAATGCCATAATCCATAGGTTATCAGGGGACAACCAGCATTAAGAGCCGCAGTAGCACAGTGGTTAGAGTGCAGTACTGCAGGCTACTTCTGCTGATCTCCGGCTGCCAGAAGTTTGGCAGATTGAATCTCCCCAGGGTCAAGGTTGACTCAGCCTTCCATCCTTCCGAGGTCAGTAAAATGAGGACCCAGATTGTTGGGGGAAATATGCTGACTCTATAAATCGCTTAGAGAGGGCTGTAAAGCACTATAAAGCGTTATATAAGTCTAAGTGCTATTTCTATTGCTATTAATTCACAATATTTGTGCTTTAGGTTTCTGATGCAAGTCATATTGTGGTATTCACCAATAAAGCCCTACGTGGCTTGGCACTTGGTTGCTCTCAGGAAACCCTACTTCAAACATATCCTAACTGCCCCCCCCACCCGCTTTCCCCAGTCTGGGAGAAACCTAAAAGTCCCCCCCCCCCAACCAAAGAATACTCAAAGGAGAGTGAGACATAAATGTTTTTTTCTGGGGCAGTGCCCGCCCCCTTGGATAGCCTTCCTCCAGAGATCCAGATGACACCTTTGTTCCTGAGCTCTGAAGATGGAGTTACTCAGAAGGACATCTGGGGTTGACAGCTGGTCACTGAACGCCTACTTATATTACTTCTCATTCTGTTGTAATTTAATATTTATTGGTTTTGATGTTTTATGTTGATTTATTTAGTAGTTCTAGTGCATTTTGATTTTGCCTGTACATCGCCATGTGTCCTTGGGAAATACAGCAGTACAAAAAATATGACTAAATAAATGATACACGCACTTTACTATGGATGGCATATAACTTTCATAAGTATATTCATTTTGATACATAATATTTAACTCTAAAAATGCACTTTAAAAACAGAGAAATGCTTAGTCTGAATCAAAACTCTGCTCCAATATTGCATTAATCTGATGAAGGCTAATTATGTCAGCTTGCTTAAAAAATTATACAGTACACTGCCCAGAGCCCCTCCTTGAGAGACGTGAACAGTCTAGAAACATGAAATATAAATAAGTATTTTTTTAAAATGTGAACCAAACAAAATTCTATGATGATATTGCCACAAGTCGCCCTTCTCTACAACACAAAGGGAAAGCACTGGAATTCTCAAAGTCACTATACCCCAGTACATGCATAAAAGAATTCTCGAGGATCACATATAAAACAGAAATATAACTTCTGAAACACTTCTGAAATGCAAAATATGCTGCAGACTTCTCCAACATCTGTTTTCTAGGGGGGTTGATGCCAAACAGCAAAAAAAAGCATTTCTAATTAGAGGGCAACTCAGATCATCTTAAGGCCTCCAATTTTCTTCAGAATCTCCATACTCTAAATTAAGACACAATCTGTTCAATGTGTTCTTGTAAAGCAAATGACGTCTATGCCCCATTGTTTATCTCCTCCTGTCTTTTCCCTTCATGTCTGGTTAAGTGTCTTTTTCATTCAATGGGAAGCTTTGTCAACAAATTCAGATTCAGATGTCTGTCCGCCAATGTGTAATGTGGAATCAAAACACCAATCATTTCTTCCATGTATTTTTATCACAACATTTCAGCATGCAAAATGGGGATGATTTTAACATAACATAGCTGGTTTTCTCATACTGAGCCTTTTAAAGTTTACTAACACATTCCCTGACATTTTGGTCTTTTCTTATTCATAGTTTGCCTGAAATATTGCTAATTGAATTGTTATTGTCTTATTGCATGGGCATTTTTGAGTGCAGCTTGGCTTTTGCAGAAATTGAAGAATATTAACATTATATAAGAGCCTCACTTCTCTGCATTTAATAATCTTTCTAAAGGTACATGGACAGGATAATATATCCTTCTGAACCCATCAAACGTGTAGGCAGAAAATGGAGGTACCTAGCTTCATAAAAGTACTTTTTGTTTCTTCATAATAGATACTCATTTTTCACAATAGACTACCTTCCTCCTCTCCTCTCCTCTCTTCTCCTCTCCTCCCCTCTCCCCATCATGTCCCATTCTGTGAGACTGCCTGGACAAGTCCCTGAGTCATTCTTGGTAAGATTTCAGAAGGGGCTTGCCATTGCCTCATTCCTAGAGTTGAAAGTGACTGGCCCAAATCATCCAGCTGACTTTGTGCTTAATATGGAACTAAAACTCAAGCTGTTTTGGTTTCTAATCTGATGTCTTAACCACTCCACCAAACTGGCTCTCTCCTAGTTGTCTACCAGCATCTAAAGCGTTTCATAAAGATAGCAATCTGGCTTCTACCTGAAAAATCCAAGGAAAGGGAGCATCATATTTCATGAGGCAACTTACTTCACTGCCTGACAGCTTTTATTGGGAATTCTTTCAAATCTCTATCCTGAATTGACATTTCTGCAATTTTAATCTATTGGTCCTGTCAATGGCCACTGGAGTGACAATAGGCTTGTCCACTCCCTCTTCTATATGATAGTCTTTTACCAATTGATCCTGGCAATTGATTTTCAGCCTCCTTGTCTTTTCTCTTCTTTGTACCCATTCCTCAAAAAGTCTCTTTTGTTCTGGATGGGTTGTTGTTGTAAGGCTCAGCTCATTGTGCGTTAGTCCTTCTCACACAATCCCTTCAATTTCTGGCAACTTCTCTGAATTCTTCTGTAATGATATGTCCATTTTTTTCCAATTTCTTTTACACATCCATTTTTCTTTTCAAAATTTTAAAAAGCTCTGTGCATCTACATCAGTGGTGGGATTCAAACTTTTTTACTACTGGTCCTGTGGGCGTAGCTTGGTGGGTGTGGCAGGGGAAGGATATTGTAAAATCTCCATTCCCTCCCCACTCCAGGGGAAGGTTATTGCAAAATCCCCATTTCCTCCCGATCAGCTGGGACTCGGTAGGCAGAGAATTGATGGGGCCAGGGCCAGTCAGAGATGGTATTTACCAGTTCTCCGAACTACTCAAAATTTCCACTATTGGTTCTCCAAAACTGGTCAGAACCTGCTGAATACTACCTCTGCATTCTACATGTAGTGTCCCCAATGATATTTTTTTAGCAATGGTGCCTTCTGTGCCATCTTTCACATTTGCCATCCTTCCTGAATGCTTTTCTCCTTTGTAAGCTGCCCAGAGTCACCAAGAGTGTATGGGTGGCCATATAAATTCTCTAAAATAAAAATAAAATAAAATACCCTCCGATCTGATTTTTGCCCAAAACACCCTTCTGAAATTCAATATGGAAATCTGACTGCCTTTGAACTAAGCAACAACACAGTCAATTTCTTCCAAGGATCCAATCACCTTAGCTTCTTCACCTCTTCAGATATGCTTTAAAAACCGAAATCCCTTGTAATTTTTGTATGGACTTTTGCTACTTTTCTCTTTCTAGAGATGAACAATAACAGCATTCTTCCAGCTAACAGCCACAGATGCAGTCTTCACGCTGATATTCAAGTCACAGAGTTGCTTCTTAAGAAAACCACATACATATTTTAATACTTTTCCAGTTACATCATCTACATCTTTTTCAATGTTCTCATGGCATTGATTAATTCTTTTTCATCATTTTTTCAAGGACATTAACACTTACGGCGTACATTTCAATTCCACTTTTCAACATAGCATTTCCATATATATCTCTAACATATTTCTTCCAGCATTCCTTTACCATTCAGCGTCATTCCAATCATTTCATCACTTTTATTTTTAATTCCTTTCGCTCTGTTGGAGACTCTTTGTTTGGCTCTTTTTATACACTCCCAAAACATTTTCTTTAATTTACATTAAAACAGCTCTGTGATTTCTTTGCCTCTTTTAACCTTTACCATGCTCTCTTTTACTGCATTCTTTGTAATTATATTCTCTCTATGTTCACATTATGGAGTATCTTTGTCTCAACTACGTTTTTGTTGCAGTCATTCTGCACATTTTTTTTTCTGATTCACAACTATTTTCAATCCTTTAATACACTATGCATGCTTTCCATAGCATACCTCCACATACCTCTATAGTTCATTGGAGTTGCACAGAGATAATAAATAAAATTTGTTTATTTAATTTAAATAACTATCTAAATGTGATGATTTTTTCCATTTTCCCCAGGTATCTAATAAAATCCCTTCCCTTACACCAATTTTTCATTCATTTTGTTAGGAGATTCTTCCCCCCTCCCCCCATACAGGGCTCATGCTCTCCATTTTTCCTCTCATTCCATTTTTCTTGTTATTTTGTTACACCTTTTTCCTGTTCTCCCTGTGTCGTCGTCCCCCCCAACCCATCTTCTATACTACCAAATAATGGTCTATCCCTTATTCAGACATTCTCATTATCCTTCTATCCTTTGTTGATACTCTCGGTCTTTTATCATAAATTATCAAATCCATCATGCATTTAGATTTGACATTCTTTGCATTCTCTGGCACAGGGGAGTCAAAGTGGTAGAGACCTGCAGGAGGCTGTCACGGCTGAAAACGGAGCCATGGATTGCTGTGCGCGGCCCTTCTGAGTTCTGTTTTTGCTGGCAGAAGCACCAAAGGCCAGTTATTCGCTGTTTCCAGGGTGGCCCCCGGGGCGAGATCTAAGCACGCTAGGGGCCGGATGCAGCTCTTGAGTTTGACACCCCTGCTCTGGCACGATCATTTTCTAAGCAGATACTCACTGGTCACTACTCTAATTCATTCCCAGATCTCTAAATAACCTTATAATTTTTTCTTTAATCATCAAACTGAACACATCTGAAGTTCGTTAGTTATCACCACTCTCTGAACATTGTGTGTAACTATTATCCTTTTAAATCCATAACAACCACAAAAACATCAATTCATGGTTTCTGACATAAATCCTATCCCTTTCATTCATAATTTAACATCCACTTTCTTGCATGATTTCATCAACTTCGCTGCACATGGCTATTATGTCTTCATCTTTTTTTTTTAAGACTCTCAGATATGCAACCTACGTTTTTTTTTCTTTCATTTTATTTATTTACATAAATAATGTATATGGGTACCACTTCATGGGAGTGAAACCCAGATGGTGTATAAAAGGATTGCAACTGATGCCTCAAGATATATGGTAATCCATAGTGCCCAAGTTAAAATAGTATGCCCAATCACAAATATCATACCACCAGCAAAGCATAACTAAAGTTTGGCTCCAATGCCTGGGGAAACAGCCAGGTCTTCAGGGATTTGTTAAAAGCTGAAGGATTGGGAGCATCCGGCTGGCACTGCCACGGAGAAGGCATGGCTCTGAGCTCTAACAAAATGCCACTCTTGGATGGTATATGCCCCCTGTGGTAAGTCTGGTGAGCCAAGAAGAAACAATGAGGGTGAGGAGTGCCTGCAAATAGTTTGATATTTGCTGTATAGGGCTTGTATGTTAAGCAGCGAGCACATTTAATCACATCGGAAGCCTAAATCAGCTTGCAGAACAGTGGTGTTATATATCAGTGTGATGTTATACACCCATGGACCTCTCTATTCTGTCCTTAAAAATGATTGTCCAAATATATCAGTAGAATTCAAACACATTTTAGTCCTTTGGGGAGAATATCTTTGAGTCCATGTTGACTCCTAGCAGCCACCAAGTCCCTGCAGTTTTCATGGCAAGAAGTGATTTGCCATTGCTTGCTTACTAGGTTCGAGAGAGAGAGCCACCGGTCCATAGTCATCCAGCTGATTTTTTGCCTAATACAGGACTAGAACTCACAGACTCCCACTTTCTAACGCCTTGACTATTACATCAAACCGGCTCTCTTTTAATCCATATAGAAATTACAAGTTAGTTACTCTCAACATGCTAATCCTTACCTGCATAAGATTACACAATGGTTTCCACATGAATTCAACATTCAGGGATGGGACAGAGATGGAAGTTAGCAAGTGTGTGATTTTAGGTGTGAATACCATCCACAGACGTCCATAAATGTTATGGTTTTCAACAAAGAATATGGATAATTGTTCTCAATGGACAATATGAGTATGGCATTATAGTAAGGAAAGTTTGTCACCACTACTTGGGCAAGGAAAGCGACTTGCTTTGTAATACTTAAGTAAAGTTTCAGTTGACTAAATTCCAAATCAGTTAATGTTTTGTTATCCACCCAACCTTTTTTCCAACACGTTTTTGTGTGCTGTCAAGTATCACAGCAGAATAACTCATCCCAATATTTATCCCTCGGAGCACGTGAGCTCCGATTTCAGCTCTTATTCAGGGGTGAAATGTTCACTCATGTAAAGAGGAGCCTTTTGAAATGGTCCTGTTTTGCAGGTAATGAGTATTATCTGCCAGATGACACCATGAATCTGAGCAAAACTAGAATGCTTTACATATGTCAGCTGTTTCAGCCTGGACGAAAGGAGACCAAGGAAAGCATCAACCTAAATAATTTATGTACATTGCTTCTATATTCTGACATCCCTGACAGCTTTTTAAAACATTAATGAAAAATCATTTTCTGTATGGTGGCTGAGTCATGGCTGTCAGTCGGTGAAGACTCCATATCATTCAGTTTTCCTTTTCCCTACATTTTCAATTCTTTTGGTAGGCACAAGTTGCTTGCACCAATTCGGGAGTTCAACAGAGCATCTGGAAGGGTGGTGAGCCCACAAATGTGTGAAGGACAAAAATGATCAAGGGAATGTGCAAAGGGAACCAGCTATGGAATAAACAATTCCTTCTTCAATGACACTTGATGTGTCACCACCAGATAGCAATATTATTTCCTTTCATTGTGAGCCTGCTGCTTAGTAATTAGCAGAGTTGTGGTGCCAATAGTGCTAATTGTTTTGGAAAAATAAATTATCTCCTTTCTCTCTTAAGTTTTCTCAGGCAGCAACAGTCATTCTTTAGCAGTTTTATAATCATCGGTGAGTCTCTTATAGCAGCTATAACCAAGTTTGCAGGGTTATCTTACTAACTTATATAAGTTAGAAAGAATAATGCATATAGAAGACATATAGAAATTAGATCCACTCCTGCCCCTATAGATGCCTTAGATGGAAACAATATTAGATTAATTTCCCAATTGGCTGATTAGAGAACTAACCCAATTTCAATCCTGTACAATAAAAGTAAACTATGCACTTCATTCTTTGCAATGGATATATTACAAGTAAGGGATTATAAATATATAGATAGTCCTCAACTTACAACCACAATCGAGCCCAAAATGAATGTTCTTAAGTGAGAAATTTGTTAAGTGAGTTTTGTCCCATTATATGACCTTTTTCACATTTGTTAAGTGAATCAATGCAATTCTTAAATTAGTAACACGATTGTTAAGTGAATCTGGTTTCCCCACTGACTTTGCTTGTCAGAAATCCATGAAAGGGGATCAAAGGACTCCAGGACACTGCAACCGTCATAAATGTGTCAGCTGTCAAGCATCTGAATGTAGGTCACGTGACCATGGGGATGCAGTGATGGTCGCTGTGAAGTGTGAAAAATGGTCATGTCAATTTTTTCAGTGCCACTGTAACTTCAACCAGTCACTAAATGAACTGTTTTAAGTCGACGACTACTTGTATATGACTATTTGTACAAACACAAGTTAATTTTTATCATTTAAGTCTGGAAATATAAATCGCCCACAGCCTTTGATAAGTTAGGAAGGATGGTATCTGAGTTTCTTTCTCTGCCCATTATGCAGCTGAAGGCTATGCCCTCTCTTATCTTATCATTCCCCTAAGCAGCATCTCTTCCCCCTGCCTGTCTCTCAAGGTCATTTCCATGTGTCATTATATCCTCCGCATAAATGGGCACAACACAAGGGGCAATTTAGCCAGTTCTTTCTTTAGGGAAGAAATGACTGAATACATGGAAAGAACAGGCCAATAAGCTTAGCAAAGATTTGAAATTGGAAAAGGTCTTCTGAGCAGGTCACCAAGTAGAAGCATATATAGGAAACGATAGAGATGATGTCAGGAAACCTAACACTCAGAATGGGCTTGAGGTAGGTGAAGGCTATATAAATTTCAGAAAAGGCTTATCTAGATGTACTCAAAAGAAAAGAATCTGTTTGCCATTTGCTCATTGAATATGGCCTGCAATGAAAAATATTTGACTTCTATCTTCTCTAACAAGAAAGTAGCATCATAACATGAAATTGTGAAGGGCAGGATAAAGCAGCATGATGGAAATTGGAGAAATAGGGAACAATTACTACTTTGTATAGGTTTTAGTCTCCCAGGGCAAAAAAAAACCACCCTGCATTCTAGGATACTGATAGGATCAGCTAGTAGTCTAGCCAAAGCTTTATGGATTATTTTTGAAAATCTCAGAGAACTGATAAAGTCTCAAATGACTGCAGGAGAACAAATTACTTATTATTTATTTATCCTGGCATACTGTTGACTACTGAAGTCTCTCAGAAGTAATAACTAAATAAAGACTTTTAAAAATATCATTAAACCAACAGTTAAAAGCCTGTTCAAAAATGAATGCCTTTAAGGGCCTGTTTATTTATTTATTACAGAAATTATATATTGCCTTATGCAAAGACTCTGCAGCATTAAAACACAGAATGAGATTACTTACTCTTTCTCTCTCTTTTTTAAACGCTGATAAAATCACCAAAGAATAATTATGGAGAAGATAACACTTGCAAACAGAAATAGAAGAACTGTGGCAAAAGAAAGCAAAGGTAGTATCAATAGTTATAGGTGCCTTAACTGCAATCCCCAAAAATTGGAACACCACTTGAACATCATCAGCATTGACAAAATCAGAATCAGTCAATGGCAAAAGGCAGTTTTACTTAGAATAGCTTACATCCTGCAACCATACCATTAGCACCATCAAACATCCACATCTACCTATCCCAGGTTCTTTGGAAGGGCTCAATAGGCAGACAAAAATGCCATATCCAGTCTGAACATCTGGCTGACAATGTGACGGACAAGTAATATAATCTAATTTGACAAAAAAACCAACACAAGGCAGGCTCAAGACTACTTCATTACTCACTTGGTGGGTCAGAACAGAGTTAGCTTTGTCTTTCTAAAACTTAGCAGGATAAGAGCCAATTATTCTGAAAGCAAATTGTTCCAAAGAGTCAGAATAGAAGCAAGTTGGTTCTTCCATTGGATGTTCTGCTTGAAGGAAATATTTCTGAAAGTAACTGGAAGCCAAGTCACGTAGAGCTTTAGAGATTAAGCTAGCCTTCTGAATTGCATCTCTATGTGACAAATGCAGTGATTGCAAATAAGTAGTTATTCTGCTATGCTGGCTCTCACCTGTTAGTAAGCAGGAAGGTGCTCCCTTTTTACACCCCTGTAATCCCTTAATTCAGGGTAGAGTCAGGGCAAATGGGTGGAGCAGAGAATTTTCTAGCCAGATGCCCTTCCTGACACCATGTGGAGTTTGCAGCAGTTACTTTCTCTTTGTGTCTTAGGAGAGAAACACCTGCCGCTACCTAATATTAAACTCTTAACCTTCTGAGTGGGAGGCAAGTACCTTCATCATTAGGCCTCCACACTGCTCCACAGGAAGCAGGAAGGTGCATTTTGTGTCAACTCTAGTTTCTAAGTGGTCTTCAAAGGCAGCCCCAAGTAGAGTCAGTTGTGATAATTTGAATATGAAATGAGAATAGCATGGGTCAATGACACAAGGGATTCTGGTCTAAGAAGGAACCCAAAACAGGAACACCAGCCAAGTTGGACAACACTCCCCCACCTATAACCTTCTGGACCACAAAAGCTGAGAGTCCAGGAGGCTGCACATGTTTCAGAGCTGCGCACACCAGGCTGTTGTTCCTCCTGCTGCTGCGGCTGTCGGCGCGACTCTCATTAGGGGAAGAGAAAAAAATAATAAAAGGCTCCACCATGGAGCGACCCACCCCGCTCCCCCACCCAACAGAGCCTTTTTTCCCCTCTCAGCTCGGCTCTTCTTTGCCCACCAAAGTGCTGGCCACGCTCGGCTGTCTCACTGTTGCCACGCACGCCCCTCTGCATGCCCGGCCAAAGGCCTGAGGGGGAGCGAGTGATGGCAGCGTGGGGTGGCAGCTACTGCTCCTGGGCTTGCTTTGGGTAGTGGGCAGTGCCCCGACTCCCCCGCCGCCACCACAACCGCTGTGCTGCCTGCCCGCAGAACCGAGGCGGGGAAGAAGATTGAAAGACGTGGAGCCACAGACTCCCCGCTTTTCCCCGCCCCACAGCTCACCTCCTTGGGTGGGACCAGAGCGCACGCAGGGTGAGTGGAGTTTGAGACCAACTTTAAAGTAAATGGGGCTGTTTGTGACTAAATGGGACAGAGAACATAGAGGAATGCAAGGGAACATAGAGGTGATCTAGTCCAACCCCTTCCCAAGACAGGAGTCCTTCCTTCTCTTTCGAGAGCTGTCAATGACAGACATGAGGGAAATGGTGTGTGTGTATGAATGAGAGAGAGAGAGAGAGAAAGAGAAAAAGAAAGAATAAGAAAAAGGAAGGGAGGGAGGGAGAGAGGGAGAGAACTTATGATCACAATTGAGCCCAAAATTTTGGTTGCTAAGCAAGAGAATTGTTAAGTGAGTTTCACCACATTTTTCAACTTGACCATGCCCACCTGGTCACATGACTGCCAAGTCACACCCACCCAGCCACATGACTGCCAAGCCACTCCCACAAAACAGACCACACCTACAGAATAGGTTCTAAAAACTTTTGAAACACAACACTGCTTCACTCCCTAAAAAAGGAAGGTCCATAAAGTGCCATTGGTCGCGTTGGTGGATGATCTCTGGAGGGCCAGAGATGGGGGTTGTTCCACCATCCTGGTCCTATTAGACCTCTCAGCTGCTTTCGATACCATCGACCATGGTATCCTATTGCGTCGTCTGGAGGGGTTGGGGGTGAGGGGCACCGTTTTGCGGTGGTTCTCCTCCTACCTCTCCGGCCGGATGCAATGTGTGCTGGTAGGGGAGCAGAGGTCGACCCTGAGGCCACTCACTTGTGGGGTGCCGCAGGGGTCGGTCCTCTCGCCTCTCCTGTTCAACACGTATATGAAGCCGCTGGGTGAGATCATTCGTGGTTTTGGGGTTGAGTACCATCTGTACGCTGATGATACTCAGCTGTACATCTCCACCCCGAACCACCCCAACGATGCCGTCGAAGTGATGTTCCGGTGCCTGGAGGACGTACGGGTCTGGATGGGAAGTAACAGACTCAAGCTCAACCCCTCCAAGACGGAGTGGCTGTGGTTACCGGCGCCACGGTTCAACCAGTGGGTCCCATCACTGGCCATCGGGGGTGAACAACTGGCCCCCGTGGAGCGGGCACGCAATTTGGGCATCCTCCTGGATGCCCGGCTGTCGATGGATGACCATGTGACAGCCGTGGCAAGGGGGGCGTTCCACCAGGTTCGCCTGGTGCGCCAATTGCGTCCCCTATTGGACCGGGACGCCCTTCACACAGTCACCCATGCGCTAGTGACGTCCCGACTGGACTATTGCAATGCTCTCTACATGGGGCTTCCCTTGAGATGCACCCGAAGGCTGCAGCTGGTCCAGAATGCGGCTGCGCGGGCAATCATGGGAAGTACCAGGTACTCCCATATAACACCTCTCCTGCGCGGGCTGCACTGGCTACCTGTGGCTTTTCGGGTGCGTTTCAAGGTGTTGACGATCATCTTTAAAGCGCTCCATGGCACAGGACCTAGCTATCTGCGGGATCGCATCCTACCCCATACATCCCTGCGACCAATTCGCTCTCACAGAGGGGGACTCCTCCGGGTGCTGTCCACTAGGCAATGCCAGCGGGCGGCGCCCAGGAGTAGGGCCTTCTCTGTGATGGGCCCGACCCTCTGGAATGACCTCCCCCCCGACATTAGAACAACCACCGATCTCCGCTCCTTCCGCAAGAAACTTAAGACCCACCTGTTCCACTTAGCTGGCCTGGCCTAACCATAGCTTTAATCTTTAATCCTTTTGGCTGGTATTTTAGATTTTCGGGGGTAGACTTTTTAGGCTGCTTTTTAATTTTTATTATTGTACAGCTTTATATTTAATCTGTTTTTAAGGGGTATTTAATATTTTCTATTGTGTATATGGTTTTTTAGCTGCTGTCTGTACACCGCCCCGAGTCCCTTCGGGGAGAGGGGGCGGTCTATAAATTCAATAAAATAAATAAAATAAAATAAATTATTCAGGATGGTCTAAATGTGGGGAAAATAGAGCAGTGTTTTTCTGTGTGTGTGCATGTGACATGCTAGTAGAGTCAAGTTAGGCATTTTCCAAATTTTTGATAGGCTGAGGTCAAAAGGTTGACCATCACTGGACTAGCAGATAAAAGAAGAATAAACTTAGGGCAAAACCAAGGTTCTATATGCAGTTCATGAATATCATTCATGGAAGAATTCCCTGTAGAGTTCCACTGAAAAATGAATCCAGAAATAAAAGTGTCACATTTGATTTTATCTCAAATGGGAATGTGATATTGTGTGACCTCCTTTAACTAGCTGAAGGCCCTCACCCAAAATTAAAGAAAATGTATCTTTTCTAGATCTCTTTCACCATCTATTTCCTCCTTTGAAAAACAGGAATATAGGAAATATTCAAAACCATAACAACCGAAGAACTAATGTTGATATGAAGTTTGAGCTTGAAAAGAAATATAATTTTACTCCATTCTTCCCATAATACTACGGGTTGAAGACCAGAGTTAGCAACAGCACACTTTTCATTGCAGAAATACTTTCCTTGAACAAAGAGGAATATATAAAATGATTAAATCAGCCACAGCTTAATTTCTGCAAATTGGCTCCCCTATGCTACACAAGCAGCTGTTGGCAGGTTAATAAAACTGAACTGATCTGCCGTGGAAGTCAGCTGTAGCCATGTAGATCTCGGACATCTGTGACCATCTACCTTGTTCATTATATACTAAGAAAATAATAGAAGAATCTCTCTTTCCTGGCAAACTCATATTTTAATAATTATTACCATATTGCCACAAACAGAGCACATCAAACTGAAAACATGATTCTTCTGCAAGGCTGATCATTATGCTTCAATGTTTCCACTATTTTAATTATTAAGAATATCACTTAAAACCTCTGTTCTACAAAGGGCGTCTGGAGACCAAGAGGGAAAGAAATGCTTGTGATTGCCTTCACTGCCAAGAAAATGTGAGAACTGCACCTGCAGTGCAATGGCCACACGGTATCCAGCAGCAACAGCTCTATAGCAAAAGCAGCTCTAATGTTAAGTGGAGAAGGTTGTCAGCCAAAAGGATGACTGAAAATATGCTTGCTCAACTGATGGAAAGATGAAATGAGCCTCATGAAGCTTAACCACAGAGAGACCACAAGCCATGTGAAAGCAATCAACAGGAATTCTTGATATGGAAGGTTCTTCCACCTTTACAGGCCAAGGCAAAAGCTTTTAACAAACAAAGTGTGTGATCACCCAGACAATTGTGAGTCTATTAAACAGCATCATCCAGCCCATGCTTTGCCATTTTATGAAGAAGATCAGGAGACACTGTGAAAAACTTTACTGAAGTCTAGGTATACTATTTCTACAGCATTCTCTTGATCTACTAAGCTAGTGACTCTATCAAAAAAGGCAATCAATGTTAATCTAGCACAACTTATTTGCAACAAACCCATTTCATCTTTCCATCAGTTGGCTCTTGTTTGGTGTAGCAGGCCAATCCAAACATTTCCAAATTGCTATTTAAGTATCCTGCCCAGTACAGACATGAAGCAGATATCTGTGTTTTCTTGGTTTCTTCTCTCCCCCTTTTTCAACTGAGGATGACATTTGCTCTATATCAGTCATTTCAGTCATCAGCAATCCTCCAGGAGTTCTCAAAGTTTATTGAGAGGAGTTGTGCGATCACTTCTGCTAATTCCATCCATAGCCTGAGCTTTGGAGACTTGCATTCATTTAAATTAGCCAAGTTTTACCCTCTCATTATATATATATTACCGGAAATGTTAGGCATTTTACACAAAATGCCAGAAATGAAATGTCAATGTATGAAACAATATTTCACACATTTTCCTGGGCATTTTGTGCAATGCCAAAAGGCAAACCAGAAAAGTAAAAAAATGCTCCCACCAATGCACGATCCTTCCTTGTTGCAACAAGTAGGTCAGGGGTGCCAAACCCGATTTCATTCAGAGCGCATCAGGGTTGTGTTTGACCTCATGGGGATGGAGTGGGCATGGCCAGAGGAGTGGATGTGCCAGCTCAATGTAACTTGTGTCGGGGGGGGGGGGGCTGTGGTTGCGCGAATGCTCTGCCAGAGAAAACAAGCTTCCAAACTCCATTTTCAGCTGCAACAGCCTCCTGCAATCCTCTGCATGGCCCTCCCAAACTCTCTTCACTGGCACCGTGGCCCAGTCCTTCACTGCTTACAGGGTAGCCCCACAGCCAGATCTAAGCGCTCCACGGACCATATCCAGGCCCTGAGCCTTGGGTTTTATACTCCTGAAGTAGGTCAATAGTGGTTCTTTTCTCTTTCTCTCTCTTTTTTTAATGACAAAGTCCTGTCCTTTATTTTGCTTACTCCTAACCCTTTTCATGACTCTCTTTTATGCCTTATCTAAATAGTTATTGTCACTCTGCATAATGCCTAGGTATTATATACAATGCCTAGGGAAAGTATGTAGCATATTAAAATAACCCGGGCATTTCATACTTTGCCTAAAAGTATTGAGTATTCTACAGATTTCCTAGGCATTCTATACAATGCCAGCTTTTCACACATTGACAGTAACATATATACTAAGCCACAATTCTCTCTTCTACCAGTGACATAATGATGACTAGCTTGATTGCCATCTCATTTCTGAGTTTCCCCTTGGTCCTGTTGGGAAAACTGAAATCATATTGATCAAGGCTAAAGACAAATTAACCTGTAGGAAAAAGCCACAGAGCCACCCCAGAAAGCCTCCTTCCATTCCAGCTGGCAATTACATAAGGTGACCAACCGTCCTCCTTTAGGGAGGACAGTCCTTCCTTTGTAAGTTCTGTCCTCCCTCGAAAAGTGTCCTCCTACATGTCCTCCTTTTTGATATTTGAAGGCTAATCTGTTGCGCGTTATGTGACACATTTTATTAAACAGTTTTTAATGGTGTTTTTTTTTACTTCATTGCAAGTATATTGAACAGATATTGAATCTTGTGTTGAATTTTTATCTAAAGAAATGCTAGACATTAAACTAGACGACAATTGTCTCTTTGAAGAAATTAGAAGACTGAATGTATATTTAAATTCTGAAAAATTAATACAATGGGAAAATCAACATGTTGAGATTGATAAAAGATAGGTGGATATTTTCAGCCATTTCAAAAATGAACATATTCTATGTGAACATTTATTTATACTTGTTCAATTAATGTTGTGCTGCCCTGGAACTAATGCAGCAGTTGAAAGAGTTTTTTTCAATTGCCAATGATTTTTCGACAAGTGAGAAATCGAGATTGAATGTTGATACTCTAGCTGCAGCACTTGCCGTAAAATTCAATATGAAGAATATTTCTTGTTCAGATATTTCCAATATATTGATAGAAGATGATACATTGACAAAAATATTAATTCAATTGAAAAGTACTCATTTAAATAATAATTAACAGGCATGTAAGCATAATTACAATATAAAATGTTGCAACTGTTTTTATTATGCATATATCATATTTTAGTGTATTATTGTTGCAATGAATAAAATATTTCTTTTATTTACGATATATTTTTTCCAATTTATTTGTCCTCCCTTTCATTGTAAAAAAGTTGGTCACCTTAGCATTTGGGACAATAGAACGTGTTTTGTCCTCCTTTTCATTGTAAAAAAGTTGGTCACCTTAAATTACAGGAACAAAAGAATCAGTAGTTAAGTAATGTTAACTTTCTCTCTTTTCCCTATAAATCTCCTTTCTTCCTATGACTTGTCTTTTTAGATAGCAAGATTAAGCACTGTCTGGTTTGTATTAGTCTGCAATAATAAAATAGTATTACTTTTCTGAATGGCCATCACTTCAGACTCTAGGAAGAAGAATGAAAATCTGAATATTTCTACCTTTCACAGTATAATCCTTTTTGACAGCACAACTTGTTTGTTGAGTTTGATACCCAACGTTTCTGCCAAAAATGGTACTCAAGGCAGCCAAAAACTAAAAGAATAAAAATACACTGGTTTGTTAAATCTGTCTGCTCTGTTGTCAACCCTTTCAAGGGTGTCCAAATTGAGGAACAAGATTCTATCAAAGTCTGGAATTAAATTTTATAAATGCAAAACTACATTGCAGTGCTATTATCTTCTAGTGTGCTAAAAAGAATTGGAAGTCAACACTTTTTTTCCTTTTCCCCTTTCTAGCTGGGTGATTTTGGCCCAGTCATTCTCTCATGCCAACCCACCTCACAGGGTTGCTGTTGTGG
This sequence comes from Natrix helvetica, assembly GCF_964273705.1. Taxonomy (NCBI): domain Eukaryota; kingdom Metazoa; phylum Chordata; class Lepidosauria; order Squamata; family Natricidae; genus Natrix; species Natrix helvetica. Next base: position 136,352,406 of record NC_138548.1, on the reverse strand, counting down.
AGGAAAACAGGAGGAGGAAAGTGTGTTAGATATCTTCACTGCATGGAAATGAGGGTGGGCTACAAACAAATATTCTGCCAAACTAGCAGTTCAAAAGCATGTAAAAATGCAAGTAGAAAAATAGGGACTACCTTGATGGGAACATAACAGTGTTCTTTGTGCCTGCGGTGTTTAGTCATGCCGGCCACATGAGCACAGAGACATCTTTAGACAGCTCTGGCTCTTTGGCTTTGAAACAGAGAAGAGCACCGCCACCCTAGAGTCAGGAATGACCAGCACATATATGTGAAGAGAACCTTTACCTTTACAAACAAACAAATAAAATATTTGTATTTGTTTGTAGTCCACCCTTATTATTTTTCACATGACCAATGTGGAACAATTGTTTAGAATAATTTCATATTTTTCTAAAGGTCCATTTAGAGCATGATTAACACTGCTCAGAAGTTAAATGAAACTCCCTAAAGGGAATTGCACACCTAAAGGATAGGTCATACACCACATGTATTCAGAACTCCAAAAATCTGTAAAACTTCCAGGTAGAGAATATATATTCTCATTCCCATCCCCAGAATTAGCTGATATTGCTTAATTAAATCATAATACTACAGGTTTACAAGCTGTAAAGTTTTTTCTATGGGAAGTGTGAGCTTTGACTGCCATCGATAAGAGAAACTGTTAGCAGTTTATCGTGAAGGGATTTACTGTAACTGTTTTAAGAATAGTTGCCCTTCTATGTTGATAGTTCACCCATATTTTGATATTATGAAAGGGCTTTAGATGTTAAATTAAGCATTGTTCCAAAAGCAAATTTAACATCCCTTATAAAAACAAACCAATGGCCTTTTAAGTGTGCTTTTAGTGATAAGAGTATCTTTATGACCCAGTTCTGCCACTATCTAGGCAGTGATAACAAATCCTTATAAAAACTATACATATATTTATTTTAAAATGTCCTAACATTGCCTTGCCAGCAGCTTGAAAAAGAATCACTGTATGTTTAGCAGAAGTATTTTAAAAACCTTTAAAGATAAGCAAAATTCCAACTTTCGATTAGCATAGAATATTATATAATTGTGTTTGCACATGCAACTAAGCCACAATCTGATTTGTTTAGTTTTAGCTTAGTTCTATTATGTGATTCCAGTCATTGTGTGTAATAACCCATGGTTTATGGCTTAGCCTGTTGTGCGAATCATTTAAATGTGGTTTATTCAACCATAACCTACTTGAGCATGGTAGGATAATCCAATCTGTGTCTATAGGAGAAGGAGGGGAAACAGAAAAGATGTAAAATAAAGAGTATGATGATTTTTTTAAGGTTTAGCAAACTAAATAAAAACATGTTTCTACATCACATCCTTAATATATCACTGGTTCATTTTGGTTCATGCACTTGAATTCTAAGAGCTTTATTAGTCAAAATTGTATTGAGATTTAATTTTTTTTTCTCTCTGATCCCACTCACCATGAGTTACTCAATCAAGGGAGCCATTTTTTTCTGGGAATTCCTATAGTGAATGGATTTTTTGATAAAGTTACATTTATCATTTATCTAGGCTGACATTCTTTCTATTTTATTTGAAGTACTGGCACTTTATGCACAAGAGAACTTGCATTTCATAATTTTAGTTCACCGCAATGGCTGGACAGTTACATTAAATGTTATTACACAGAACACCATTGATTTCAATTTAGGCAACCTTTTCTATATTTTATGCTTCAGGACAAGAAGAATTAAGAAATCAATACAAATTAAGGCAAGTAGTTCAAAAAGATGGGACCCAGAAAGAAATGCAAACACACTGTAGTCCTGCTATATGCTCAGCATCCCCATAGATTAGAAACCATAAGTAGCAAAAATTAAATTTGATCCAAGTTTTAAAAAACAGTGTGCTTCTATATTGCTTATACTCATTCTCTCAGCTAGCAAGTCAATAATCTGCTGTTCAGGGAACATGCAGAATGGTAATTGAAAACAGCCCCTTATCCGCCGGAGGAAATCAGTCCAGCTTTAATGTTTCGGTAGCTCTCAGCCAATCATGAGAAGCCTTGGAAAATGACTCAATGAGATGAAGAGACTATGGTGAGCGTGCTTCACTCTGAACTCCTTAGTGCTAAATAGCTGCAACAGTAATGATCGCCTCTGATTAAAAAAATACAGCTATTTCCTGAGCCTGGATTTCAACAGACTCCCCTGAGAATGTGTTTAAGGAAAAAAAGCTACAAGATACGTATGGACAGGAAACAAAGAGCTGCATAAAAACACAACCTCCATCCTGGGCTCAGAGGTCTGGCCAAACCAGTATCCTGTTTTCAATGCTCCAGATGCTTCAGAGGAAATATAGAAGACCACCAACTCTTAACATACAAGTTCCACTTTCTTATCAGTCACTTGGACGCCTAAAATACAGTCATCCTAGATAAATACATTATTATCTTGTTGTTGTTAGTTGTGAAGTCATGTCCGATCCATCACGACCCCATGGACAATGTTCCTCCAGGCCTTCCTGTCCTCTACCATCCTCTGGAGTCCATTTAAGCTCACACCTACTGCTTCGGTGACTCCACCCAGCCATCTCATTCTCTGTCGTCCTCTTCTTCTTTTGCCCTCAATCGTTCCCAGCATTAGGCGCTTCTCCAGTGAGTCCTTCCTAGATTATTTATTTAGGAGGGCCCTTATTTCTAACTGGGGCTGCACACACAGATTCCACTGTCACCTTCTTTGCAAACATATATGCATTTCCTACCAGTGACATGATAACCTTGACATCCATTACACTGCTTCAAATGGCCCAATTCCACTGAATGCATGGATTATATAAATCAATACCCAATGACAAATTTGTCTCTTTGAATACACTTTTAATTAACAGCCTTCAACATTTTGACTTCCATGGTCAGCCCTTTGATTTATACAGATCACCAATCCAGGGCACTTCATCAAAGAATAATCAACCCCTCTGGTACAACAATCTCAAATTTAAAAAACTCTGATCATTTAATAAGACAATAGAATGATATAATAAAAAAAGTTTTCTTCAGAGAGTTTTAGGAAAAGCTCTGGAGGTCCTGAAGAAACAGCTCTTGTATTATTCTCACGAGGATTTGCTACTGAGCGATGAGCACAGGAATATTTGTATTGGTCAAGAAACTCAGGATAACAGCCATGACCATATTACTGTACAACCCTTGTCTATCTGTATTGTGCAAGTGACATACAGTATATAAAAAAAGAATGGGATTTGTGTCACCATGGCTTTTTCTTTTGACAACCCCTACGGATGTCCCTGGATGGCTAACTGACTGATTTTAATACAGGAGAATACATTTAACTAAACTTTTTAAATTAGACTACATAGTATAAGCAAGAGGGGCAGATAAGTACTATAAAATGTAAAGACCTGAAGAAAAACCTTTTAAATTGTATGTCTGCTGGTTGTGGGGAGCAAAAATTATTTCAAATAAAGCAAAACAGGATTGAAATAGGAAGGGAAGCGTATTTCTCTGTCCCAATTCTGAAAGGAAAAGGAAAACCCATGAGAGAGTACTTGATGATGAATAAAAAGAAAATTAGAAGGATTAAAGATATTTTTGGACTGTGTGTTAGATAAAATGCTACTCAGCCTTTGGGCTGCCAGTTGCAAAACAGGTGAGAAAAAAAATTAGTCAAGTCTTTCCAGTATGGATCATTTCAGATTTTTTTTTCTTTTTGTATGGTAGTGAGGAGATGGATAATTTCCAGTTGTAAGGCAACATTGAACATGTTCATATCTGTATTTAAAAGTGAATCTCCTGCTAGGAATTTCCTGTAAGGAAAGATTCCTGAGATACGCTTTTTCAAGATGCAGCTGGCTGCTGTAAGCAACACTAATCTAGGAAAATAAGCAATATAAATTGATTTTTATATCAATGTAGTTTCTAAGGTTGTGTGGGGGGCGTATATTTTATTATCAACACACTACTGAAGCCTAAGTAATCATGTCTAACAATATGATAATTACTTTCAAACTAATTATTTTAGATGCCTTTTTCTGTTTTGCACTTTGCATATTTAAATAAGTGTTTTGTTTGCTTGCTAACACGGGGCTTTGCAAATTTCACGTCCAACAGTCACACAAAAATAAAGATGAGCGTATGCAAAATGGTTGATGTCTACTCTCATGAATCATCTCTGCAACCAGTAGCAACGGCTGGTGCAACTCCGAGTTGCATCCAGCTTGATAGGCTAAAGCAGCAGCAAAAAATCAGATCCAACAATCCTCCCAAAGACTTTCCACACATGTGACATAAGGCAAAAGTCAGACTGTGCTCCATTCAAGCTTGACAGAATCTCATGACTATCTTAATTACGTCTGGAATTCAACAGCAACTGAGAAGCCTTTCTTTTAAGCAGGGAGCGGTGAACTGGCTCCTAATTAGACCTGAAGATTAAGCTCACAGTGGCATGTGAGCAGTGACCAATGGCAGGGTGCCTTTGATTATAAAACGATCTCTATAGTCAGGCACTGAGCAGGGTAAATTCACAATCATCAGAGTAGCTTATATATGCTTTTGTGCTTTAAAAAATGCATTGAGCTGAAAAAAATTCACTAAATTGTGTTAACTATTTTTCAGTTACTTGAAAGCCCGGATTTCTTACATCAGGGGTGTCAAACTCAAGGCCCGGGGGCCAGATCCAGCCTTTAGGGTGCTTAGATACGGCCCGTGGGGCCGCCCTGAAAAAAGCGAAGGATCGGCCCATGGTGCCTCTGCCAGGGAAAATGGGCTCCCAATCTCTGTTTTCGGCTGGGACGGCCTCCTGCAACACTCTGTCAGCAAAAATGCAGCTCTGTTGCAGGAGGGTTGCAGGAGGGTTGTAGGAGGCCGTTCCAGATGAAAACAGAGATTGGGAGCCCATTTTCACTGGCAGAGCAGTCAGGCCACCACAGGCCCCTTTGACATCAAACTGGCCACGTTTATCCCAGCCCCCTGAGATCAAAAAACAACCCTGATACGGCCCTCAATTGAATCAAGTTTGACACCCCTGTCTCACGTTGATCTGATGGATTTTGTCTGTGAATCTAAATACCGTCATTTAGGAATAACTCTTTTGTTTCCCAGGCTCAAGAAACTAGCTTCTCAAATTATTTCCATCTAGCTTAGTTGTTTCTAACCACACAACTAATATCTCCAGTTGCATTAGGGAATAACAGCTTGATGTCAGACAAATGGCGGACAACCATTTAAATATGAGCCAGCAGTGTGCAGCAGCTGCCAAAAAAGCCAACACAGTTCTAGGCTGCATAAACAGAGGGATAGAATCAAGATCATGTGAAGTGTTAATACCACTTTATAATGCTTTGGTAAGGTCACACTTGGAATCCTGCATCCAGTTTTGATCGCCACGATGTAAAAAAGATGTGGAGACTCTAGAAAGAGTGCAAAGAAGAGCAACAAAGATGATTAGGGGACTGGAGGCTGAAACATGAAGAATGGTTGCAGGAACTGGGTATGTCTAGTTGAATAGAAAGAAGGAGTAGGGGAGACATGATAGCAGTGTTCCAATATCTCAGGGGCTGCCACAAAAAAGAGGGAGTCAAACTATTCTCCAAGGCACCTGAGGGTAGAACAAGAAACAGTGGGTGAAAACTAATCAAGGAGAGAAGCAACTTAGAACTGAGGAGGAATTTCCTGACAGTTAGAACAATTAGTGGAACAAGTTGCTTCCAGAAGCGGTGAATGCTCCAACACTGGAAGTTTTTAAGAAGATGTTGGATAACCATTTGTCTGAAGTGGTATAGGGTTTCCTGCCTAGGCAGGGGTTGGATTAGAAGACCTCATGGTCCCTTCCAACTCTGTTATTCTATTCTATTCTATTCTATTCTATTCTATTCTATTCTATTCTAAAGAAAGCATGTTCCCCCTTTCCACCCTTAACGTCCCAATAAACATATGGTAAATTTAATCAATAGGCAGTAAATTTCAGATACCAAAATGTGATTACCTGTAGGAAAAAAACTGTTCTTATATTGCCTCCTAAAATCATTTAAGAAAAAGAGAAAGGGGGGACCCCCACATTTTCCCAATCCTGATAAATTTACTTAAGTACTTATTGAGATTAGCAAGATACAACTCAAGATAATCTAACATGTTTCACTAGGCTTACACCTGAAAATATCTAATCAAAGCAAATCTCTACTCTAATATACACTTTTGATTAAATGACATAAAAATGATATGAACACCATACACTATCATTTTATGCTACAAATTAGCTAGCAGAAAAGCAATTATGAACATTTATGGCAAATTTGGGCTAAATAATACTAGCATCAGATCTGTCAAACTAAAACCCCATATGTATTATGAGAATTCTAACAGGGATGTATGCAGCAAGGGTCAAAAAAAATGACATGTTTTTTTCATTGTCTTTTCTTTGGGGATTTAATGGATATTTGCATCCACAGGCAGCAAAGCCTTTGCAGATTACATTAATACCCTTATTAGTCCAAATTTCAAGTAGAAATAGAATTTAAGAAAAAGGGGTTGGATGAACAATTAGATGGCTAAGACGGGGAGATGAGTTTCTGTGCTTTTAAAATGATTTTTCACATATAAAATAGTCCCTCGGGACCTTAAAATAAGGCCACCATTCATAGAATACTGCTCAGTTTAAAATTAATTACATCAGAATCACTGTTTGTATTTCCAAGAAAAAAAGCAGAAGTGTGTGTGTGTGTGAGAGAGAGGGGGGGGGCGGGAGATTGTGTTCTATCCTACCACACTAAAAATAACTAAACAGCACAATTTGCTTAGGTGTCACTAAATCAGATTTGACTCCTGGTGACTTATCAGAGAAATGCTATCCATCTTAAACTATATCCCCAAATCTGTAACACTTCCATGATCATTCCAAAGATTGATTTGATCCTATCCATCTACCTTATTGGTTGACTTTTCCGTCTTTTACTTGCTTTAAACCTGCCAAAACCTAATCACTTTTTTCTAGTCCATTATTCACCTGCATCACCTGCTTATCGCCTGAAGAAGCAATCAGTTTTTATTTGGCCAAGACTGATTGATTGAACTTTCCAGTATCCCGTGCTTCTTTTAATAACTGCCTCAAAATCCAATCTCTGATTTTAAAGTGTCATTTTTTTTTCTCAATGTCCAGTTTCTGCAGCCATACACTACCACTAGAATGAGCATTACGTGAACTATTCTGATCTTTGTTTTGATTGAAATGTCACTTTGAATGGGAAAGAAGGATGAATATGCTTCTTTCTGCATAATTTCTGAAGTCTTGGCTTCAGTTCCAAGACAGCTACCTTTAAAGTTTATGCTAAAGGCTTCCAATGGGCAGATAGTAACTAATTCAAGAATCAAACAAAGTGACAGGAATATACTGAATTTCTGTACAATAGGGATGTCAATATCCAAGATAGCTTAGAACAGCGATGGCAAACCTTTTTTGGCTCGTGTGCCACAAGTGGGGGGAGCAAAGGGGGGTCGTGTGCGGGTGTGCCGCACCCATAATGCAATGTGCGACCCCCCCAGTGCGCATGCACGCACAACAGGCGCGACCCCCTCCCATTTTTACATGCTTTTTTCACCCTCCCCAGGCTCCAGAGGCTTTATAGGAGCCTGGGGAGGGTGAAAAGAGCCTCCCCTGCCCCCCCCGGAGGCCCTCCGGAGGCTTCAGGGACCATCCGGAGGCTTCCCTGAAGCCTTCGGAATGCTTAAAATGACCCTCCGAGCAAACCAGAGACTTCCGGTTTGCTCGGAGGGTCGTTTTAAGCGTTCCGAAGGCTTCAGGGATGGTCCAGAGGCTTCCCTGATGCCTCCGGAGGGCCTCCGGGGGGGGGCAGGGGAGGCTCTTTTCGCCCTCCCCAGGCTCCTATAAAGCCTCTGGAGCCTGGGGAGGGCTTCACTGGCTTAGAAGATGTTTCCTACTTACAGGAACCTCATGTGCAAGAAGATAAAGTTGGACAAAAATTTTTTAGAACCTCTTCTGTAGGTCTGGCCTGCTTTGTGGGAGTGGCTTGCCAGCCATGTGACTGGATGGGAGTGGCCTGCCGGCCATGTGACCAGGAGGGAGTGGCTTGCCAGCCATGTGACTGGGTGTGCGTGGCTAACTTGTAAAATGTGGTGAAACTCACTTAACAATGCTCTTGCTTAGCAACCGATATGTTGGCTCAGAAACTCTGGCATTTGGAGCATGCAAGTCTTAAAGCTGTCAAGTTACAAGAACCTTGCACCCCTAAACCTTTAGAAAAAAAACCCAGGGGTTTTCAAACTTTACAGCTTTAAGACTTGTGGACTTCAACTCCCAGAATTCCTCCTCTTGCTCTTCATCTTGATGATGTGCAGACGGGCGGGGGGAGGGAGCTGGAACCGGTTCTAAACGGCACTGTAGATTTGTGGAACCTCTTCTATAGAAGAGGTTAGAACTAGCAGAAACCCACCCCTGCAGCACTCTAATCATAACTGAGTCAGAAAGTTAAGGAATTGATGTAGTGTAATACCTATTGAAATATGGCAAGAAGCATCAGCAAAAGTTCTAACTAAGCTATCTGGAGAGTAGCAGTAGCAATACCAATTAGACTTATATACCACCCCTTAGTGTTTTATGGCTCTCTCTGGGATGTTTGCAATGTCAACATATCCCCCCCCAACAATCAGGGTTCTCATTTTACTGACCTCAGAAGGCTGAGTCAACCTGGAGCCGGTCAGGATTGAACGCCAGGCTATGGGCAGAGTTAGCCTGCAGTATTGCATTCTAACCATTGTATCACCTTAAAAGCCTAAACAGTATGACCTGTTTTAAATATTTACTCAATAATTTTAAAAAATGAAATGCAACTTAAGGGGTGTGGAGTGATGTCATGCTTGCCACCCAGTCCTATATTCCAACTAATCAGTTTTCTACCCAACTGGCAGGGGAAGAAGCAACTTCATAATGGACTTTCAGTCTTATTCTACAACGTTCCTTAACTCAGGTTCAGAATGGCTGTAGAGATGGCCAAAACTTGTGTATGTTTGCCCATATCACATCTTACCATTCAGTGTTTTCTCTTTTTTTAACAATTATATGCATCCTTCCCAAATACTGTGTAATAGTAATACAAGATATTCTTTTTTTAAAAAAAATATCATTATAGTACATGTTGAAATTCAAAATCATATTTTTCAAAAACCAATGTGCCATTGTTAATCATTTGACTGTGCTCTTAAACAGGCTCTTCCCCAGCTTCTTTCATTCCTAAGCTGTGCATTGTTGGGCTGTGGAAGGGAATGTTGGCAGCTGTATCTCTCACATATCCTAGCCAATAACATTGGACACTAAACAATTCTAACCTTTGCTGTCTTGATGGAACAGCCCAACCACTTTTATAACAGAGGTTTCTTATAATGGCAAGTTTCCTGTTCCATTCTCTGATGACAAACAGGGTAGGCGTCAAACAGAAGATTCTGCCCAGCTTGTGTTAAACCATTTCAATCTCCCTTTCCTTTTTTTTTACTGTGACTACTAAACCTGCACATTACATCTGTTTACTTGATGAGTTGAATTATATGCTGCTGAACAGATGCAAGTAGTAAACCAGTTCACTAAATAAATTAGAAAACAATGATTATGGGAAATCTGTCTAGACTTGAACATTGAGAGGGAAATACATTTTTTGCTGGTTTAGGCCTGGGGAATCCACTCCATCCCTTCCTTGTAGAAAAATAAATGTATTATTTTGTCCATTAATAACAAAGTGAAAGTAGAATGCAGAATGTTCTGTTCAATAATCACTGCAGGTCTTTAAAATGCTAAAGAAAACAATGAGGTACAGTATAAGTTGCAAAATCCTTTGATAAATGGACTAATAGAAATAATAATTTAAAACAAAACAAGGAGGATGGACAGATTCCTTCCTTCCTTCCTTCCTTCCTTCCTTCCTTCCTTCCTTCCTTCCTTCCTTGAAAAAGAACTATTTCTTTTGATAGAAGCTCCTTACTATTCATTTTACTTTTAGTGGCAACAGTAGTTATGTGAACAAGATTGTGCACTTTTGAGGGGATTGAAAAAATTCCCAAGTAATGGGCATTAAAAGACCAAAGGACAAGATACCAAATTGAGTTCATCACTGATCATGTGAAATCTGATGGATTTGTACCCCCTCCACATGGTGGCTTGCCTTGAGTATTGGTCTGCAGTGATTCATTGGTGGCCACTGAACAACAAACAGGATGAGGCTTTGTTTATATGCAGCCATAAGCCTGCAACCTGCCAAAATTAGGGTCCAAAAACTGAAACAGCTTTCTTTCCATAGTAACATGGAAAATTCGCTACTAGGCAGAAGAAAAAGACTAATCACTCTTCCCATAAAAGGGTTTCAGCACAGTCAAAAACAACAATGCTTCCCAGGGATAAAAAGGGTAAGATTTAAGCAGGAAAAAAACATGGCTGCAAACAGATTTATATACTGGAGCTCTTAATCAGGATTTGAATTAGAGTGATAGTTGGGAACAAGGATTTAACCGAATTATGTTCCCTCGTGCTACTCAAAATGTAACTCTCTCCCTAACTCTAATCCTTACAAAGCAAGAAAGTTGGGAGCTCTTGCCCTTTCCATCATTTGAGAACTGCTAAGAATGAATATTACAGCAGGCATTTCAGCGGTATTTATCAGCCACTATAATAATAAAAGGAGCTTTTTGATGGCTACAATCTTCCCAAAACTCATGTCTACCCAATATGTTTGGACTCAGTCAAAGCATGCTAAGAATTCTGGGAGTTGAAGCCTCAACACACTGGGAAGATGGATAAGTGAGCTTATTGTATTCAGTCACAGTTTCTCCATGCAAAAGAATCAGGTTTTTCTCTTTAAAATTGTAATCCCATAACAATTATTTGTTTGTTTGTGTGTGTGTGTGTGTGTGTGTGTGTGTGTGTGTGTGTGTGTATGTGCGCATGTGTATTTGTTTTCATAGATTTTCATGGGTGTAGGTATGCTGGTCTTGTTGTATTCGGATCTTTTCCCGTTTCAGATTGAGATTGTATTGGCAATGTTTCGCGAGGTCTCACTCGCCATCCTCAGGCTGGTGTTTTCAGCTTAAAGTGTGATCAGAGCTGCCGTCTTTCTATAAATCTTGGTGTGTGTGTGTGGAGTGCTGCCGTTGTTTCAGTAAGTGGATTGATTGGATGTGTGGCTGTATCATGATTGGAAGATTTATGCTGATTGGTGCTGGCTGTGTGTCCATTGTTGCTTTCTGTTGTAACGGGCTGGGTGGTGGGTGGAGCTCATTTGTTGACTATGGCTGGTTTCCAAATGTCTGGTAGGCGGGAGGTATCGTCACATTTATTCATGTTGTGGGGGTGTTACTCTATAGCCGTGATGGCGAACCTATGGCACGCGTGCGCTGGCCAGCTGAGTTCACCTTTTTAAAAGCTATTTTTCGCCTTCCCCAGGCTCCAGAGGCTTTATAGGAGTCTGGGGAGGGCGAAAAGAGCCTTCCCCGCCCCCCGGGAGGCTTCAGGGACCTGAAGCCTTCGGAGCGCTTAAAACCACCCTCTGAGCCTGTGACTTCCGGGTTGCTCGGAGGGTCGTTTTAAGCCTTCCGAAGGCTTCAGGGACCATCCGGACGGCCTTCCTGCCATACATCCCACACAGGAATCCGTCCCCTCGGGGCTTTGCGCGGGCATCGCGAGGGTTAAGCCGAAAGGGAGTGGAAGGGGGAGGGGGAAAGCAAAGGGGGCTTTGTTGTCAAGGCGACGGCCCAGCCCAGCCTCCTCCTCCTTCTCCTTCTCCTCCTTTCCCCCTCCGGCTCGAACTCTGAAGGAGGGGAAAGGCGGCAGGCAGCCAAGCTCCGAGGACGGAGCCGTCTGCGGGGCTGAGCACGATGCGGCGCGGGGCCGCCCGAGGCCGGGATCGAGGCAGCTGTGCGGCCTGCCTGGCGTAGCGTGGCTAGAGGAGGAGGAGGAGGCGGCGACGAGGGTGGCGCGGCCGAGGCCCAACGGACTTTCCTTCGGACGAGCCCGTCCTGGCGGCGGCGGCAATGTGAAGGCCGGGCCCTGGCGAGCGCGCTGAGGTTGGGCGGAGCGGCGCAAGGACGCTGGGCCCGAGGCGCTGTGCGGCGGAGGCAATCCGGGCCCGGGCGATGGAGACGCACGTCTCGTGCCTGTTCAGGGACTGTCCCGAGGCTTCCCTGAAGCCTTCGGAGAGCTTAAAACTTCCAGGTTGCTCGGAGGGTGGTTTTAAACATTCCGAAGGCTTCAGGGAAGCCTCCGGACGGTCCCTGAAGCCTCCGGGGGGGGTGGGGGAGGCTCTTTTCGCCCTCCCCAGGCTCCTATAAAGCCTCTGGAGCCTGGGGAGGGCGAAAAAAGCATGTAAAAATGGGGGGGGGCATGGCGTTGTGCGCGCATGCGCACTGGGGGGGTGCGCATTGCATTATGGGTGCGGCATGCCCGCACACGACCCCCCCGCGATCCCCCCACTTGTGGCACGCGAGCCAAAAAAGGTTCACCATCGCTGCTCTATAGCTTCCATAATTATTCTCTTGTTGAAGTGTTCAGTTTTGGAGATTAACCTGGTTCCTTCGAAATTAATTTCATGTCCTGTAGCTTTAAGGTGCTGGAAAAGGCAGGAAGTTTTTTCTTTTTTTCTTACTGTGTTCTTGTGTCCTGCGATGCATGCATTTATTCTCCTGTTCCTATGTATGTTGCAGGGCAGATTTTGCATGGTATTTCGTAGACTACTTGGTTTTCTAGCTGGATTTTGTATTTTGAGTTTCTTAAGATGTTGGCTATTTTTTGGTCAGTGTTGAAGGCTGTCTCGATATTGTGTTTGTGGAGAATGACAGTTGGTCTTACCTGAACGGTTGTTTTAGGAGGTTTTGCAGGATTAGCCAGGATTGGGTATTGTGATGTCCAATTGGCTTTGGGACAGACTTAATTTGAAGCCACGCCTCTGTGCTCCTTGCTTCTGGTTCCCAGTTTCAATGAGTCAAGACCACAGCAAAACACCTGAAAACAAGTCACAAGGGAACACGTACTACCCCCTGAACTCCCCCAACCCCTGGACCAACACTAGAGCGGGAACCTTGCTAATCCTGCAAAACCTCCTAAAACAACCGTTCAGGTAAGACCAACTGTCATTTTCCCGAGGAATTTTGCAAGATTAGCGATTGAAGATGCCTCTCCACCCAGGTGCCAAGTGCCATCGCCTCGGTTTGAAGAGTCCTGGAGTGTGTGCTGCCCTGTCGGTTGACGTGTGCCTTTGCCGCCACGTTGTCAGTCAGCAATCCCAAACATGGTCCTTGAAGTGACGCAATACCAAATGAATCGCTTGCAGTTCCAGCCAATTTATATTGTGTTGGAGGTCCAACCAGGTCCAACGCCCCTGCGCCATTTGGGACTTCAAGAGAGCTCCCCACCCGTACAAGCTGCAATCCGTTGTCAGGATGAGGTGCTCCGGCTCCCTGAACTCGCAGCCCTCGTGTAGCACTGGGGAGAGCCACCACCTCAATGACAGCTGCACCTGTGGTGTCTCTGAAACTTTTCCTTGGAATTGCTGGAATTTGACCTCTGATGTGGCAGGAGACACCACTGGAGTGGCCTCCATTGTAGACGAGCCCAAGGCACCACGTCTATGCAAGAAATGAATTTCCCCAGCAAGCTGGAGAGCACTACCACAGGAACAAAATGTTGACTTCTAACTTGTCTAACTAAGGCTAACAAACTAACTTTACAGTCGTGGGACAGAAACAGCTTCACCAGCTTAGAGTCTATGATGGTCCCCAGGTGAGGAATCCTGGTGGCGGGAACAAGGGAACTATTATCTAGGTTAACTGAAAAACCTAACTGCTCTAGTGTGGATACCACCAACAAAATATCCTCCCTTCCCCGCTCAAACGATGCTGCTTGGACTAAGATGTCATCGCAATAGCATTGGAACCTGACAGAGCACTCATGGAGGTAAGCCGCCACTGCAGCTATGACCTTAGTGAAGGTCCGTGGCGTTGACGCCAAGCCAAATGGTAGGGCCCTATACCGGTAGTGGCTACCGAAATAGGAGAACCTGAGATACTTACGATGGCCAGGGAAGACGGGGATATGGAGGTAAGCCTCCGTCAGATCAATGGAGGCCATGAAGTCATTGCGCCTGACCCCCGCCAAGATGGATTTAAGCAATACCATCTTGAATCTCCTATAGACTAAGTGAAAATTTAGCAGTTTAAGATCCAGAATCGCCCTCCATCCTCCCGAACTCTTCGGAACGACAAAGAGGTTAGAATAGAAACCTGACCCCACTTGGTCTGGTGGTACCGGTTCTACCGCCCTAATCTCTAGGAGGTGTCAGATCACCTGCCTCATGAGAGAGCGTTTATCTTTACTCTTGGTGACCAAAAACATCCGAAAGTGGTTCGGCGGGATGGAGAGAAACTCTAGGCGCAGGCTAAATCTGATGGTATTCAGAACCCAGGCGTTAGTGGTAATCTCAGTCCAGGTGTCGACAAACAGAAGCAGTCTGCCACCTATGGGTGGGGTCGCTATTGAGCTATCTGCCCCAGCGATAGGGACTGCCACCTCCCACCCCGAAAGGGCTTCTTCCCCTGGGTTTGGAACCTAGGCCTATCCCTAGTATAGTGCCTATCCGACTGCCTGTGAGGAGACCTAGACCTGGATCTAATGGGCGATCTAGACCTCAAGGGAGAACTAGGCCTACCCCTCTGTTCAGCCCTGGACACCTGCTTTTCAAGGGCCCTGTACCTCCTTTCCTCATCCTTCTGCAAGGCCTTGGAGGATTTCCCAGCTGCTGCAGTTTTTTGCCGTCTCACAGAGGCTGTGGGTCTCACTCGTGTCCTACTGGAGGTCCCCTCCCCAGGGGACAATGGGGGGAACCCGGCCTCTCCTCTGCACCTGTCATGGCACCAGGTCAGAGCTCCACCAGGCTCTGCCCACCAAAAACAGCAGCGACCAAAAAACAGCTTCCCCCAATCACTCATGGCCTCTATGCGATGAAATCAGCCTCTGGTAGACCTTTCCTGCCCCTTTTGCAAGCTGCCCGGCTGCCGACAGCACCACGCAGATGCCACACGGTCCTCACTGTCCTGCACCGCTCCAGGCCTCCTGGAGTCGATCTGGGCCTGCAGGGCCTTGCTGCTACCACCACTGCAGAAAGGATGGCCACCCAGGAAGGCAGGGATGAAAACGAGGCTTCATAGTAGCCTCTGCCCCAGCCCATGAGGCCTGCAGGAATTGACGCCCCAAAATGGCCACTGTAATGTCGTCCTGCCTCTAAAGCCCCAAGAAGCCACTTTTAAATCCCTTACCGGTGGCCGGAAGTGAGCCACACCAAGGGGAGGCTTCCAGGTATCAGATGGAGGTAAGGGGAAGAAGGCAGGGAGAAGGAGTTTGCAGGATGGCACTGGATTGTTTTTGGAAGAATCAGGAACCAAAAGCAACCTGTTTTTCTTCGGCCAGACAGAGTTGAAACTGGGAACCAGAAGCAAGGAGCACAGAGGCGTGGCTTCAAATTAACTCTGTCTCGAGGCCAATTGGACATCACAATACCCAATCCTGGCTAATCCTGCAAAATTCCTCTGGAAAATTTTGCTGATTTTATCTGTGGTGCCTTTGATGTAAGGGAGGAGGGCGATGCCGTTGTCCTGTTCTGTGTTTCGTTTTTGGGGGGGAGTCTCTCTTTGGATTACGTTGGCAATTGTTTTTCTTTGGAATCCGTTGGAGATTAATACATTTGTGAGAGTGTGTAATTCAGTTTTCAAGTGGTCTTTGTCGGTTAGGCGTTTGGTTCTGGAGATGAGGGTCTTGGCTACAGAGTTGATCTGTGCAGGGTGGTGATGGGATTGTGCACTTAAGTAGCGGTTGGTGTGTGTTTTTTTCTGGTAGATAGTGTGTCCTAGGGAGCCATTGGGTTTTTTGTCGGTTAGGATGGCCAAAAAGGGAAGTTCTATTTCCATAGTGAATTGTATTTTGGGATGTAGGTTGTTGAGATGTGTGAGGAAGTTGTCCAGTTTTTCTTTCCCATGTGGCCAAATCACGGAAGTGTCATTAACATATCTCAGCCAGAGTTTGTGTTTGTGTTCAGATTTATCTAAGGCGTTAGTTTCAAAATGTTCCATGTATAAGTTTGCGATGACGGGTAAGAGAGGGGTGATCCCATGGATGCTCCTTCTATCTGTTTGTATCTTTGTCCATTATGGATGGTTAGGCAGTGGTCAGGTCCAGGATGTGTTTAGGGGGGGTTGTGTTTGTTCTGGATAGCTGTCAAGGCTTCTTTATAGGCACTTGGGTAAAGAGGGATATGACATCGAAGCTCATGAGTAGGTTGCTGGGCTGTAGGTTTTGTTTCTTTATTGTTTCTATGAAGTAGAGTGAGTTTTGTATCTGTGAGATGATGGAATCTGTGTAGGGTTGGAGTTGTTTGGTGAGGAAGATTCTGTAGAGGTGAGCCTATGGAGCTGACTATGGGTCCGAGTGGTGTTCTTTCTTTGTGTATCTTGGGGAGGCCATAGAGTTTGGGGCATCTGGAAGATTTCTCTCTGGGGATGATTCTTTGCTGGATCTCTTCACTGATGGGAGAGGCTTTTATTTTGGATTTGATGTTTTTTTCCAGGTAGGTAGTGGGATCTGTATTTAGAGATTTGTAAGCACGGTCTTGGAGTAGGTTGGATAGTTTGGCTTGGCAGTCAGACGTGTTCATCACCACTGTGGCGTTACCTTTGTCTGCTGGGAGAATGATTATGTTGTTGTCTTTCCTCAGGTTGGTGAGTGCTTTTTCTTCTTGTTGTTGTAAATTGCTTCTGGGTGGATTACTGGAGCAAAGGATGTTGGTGACTGCAAGTCTGATTTTATTGGCTTCATCTGAGTTGATTTTGGTGAGTGTAGCTTCAACTCCGCATATGATGTCTTCAGTGGGGATGCATTTAGGGGCGACTGCAAAGTTGAATCTTCTGGAAAGGACATTGGTCTCAGTGGTGAGGGTTCTGTCTGATATGTTGTGTACTGTTTGTTTCATGAGTTGCTGTGGAGGGTGGTTGGGCTTCTGTTGTTTTTCTAGTCTGTGGAGTTTGTTGGTGTGTTTGTCTGTCTTGTAGGAGATTTCTCCTTTGGCTCTCCAGAGGGCTAGTTGTTTGGATTTGTCTCAGAGTGCTGGGTGGATTTTGTTGCTGAGTTTGAGGTGAAGAGTGAGTAGGTCCCGGTTGGTTTGATCTAGTAGGAATCTTTTCCTATGGAGTTCATTTCTGATTAGGGCTAATTCAGTTCTTTTCACGATCCTTTTGGTGGCTGAGGTTTTAGAAATGGAATTTTAGTTGGAAGCATGTGGGGATCAGGCTTTTGTCTCGGCAGTTGCATAGGAATGTGAGGTCACATAAGATTGTTGCTCTTCGGACTTCAAGTTTCTCGTAGGATTTGGTAAGCAGGAAGGTTTCCTCCCTGTAGAGGTAAGTTATTTGTTTTCGTAGATTTTCACGGGTGTAGGTATGCTGGTCTTGTTGTATTCGGGTCTTTTCCCATGTAAGATTTAGATTGTCTTGGCAACGTTTCGGCGAGGTCTCACTCGCCATTCTCAGGCTGGTGTTTTCAACTTAAAGTGTGATCAGAGCTGCCGTCTTTCTATAAATCTTGGTGGGGATGTGTGGAGTGCTGCCGTTGTTTCAGTAAGTGGATTGATTGGATGTGTGGCTGTATCATGATTGGTAGATTGGTGCTGATTGGTGCTGGCTGTGTGTCCGTTGTTTTGTGTTGTGATGGCCTGGGTGGTGGGTGGGGCTCGTTTGTTGACTAGGGCTGGTTTCCAAATGTCTGGTAGGTAGGAGGTATCGTCACATTTATTCATGTTGTGGGGGTGTTTCTCTATTTTGATAGCTTCCATAATTATTCTCTTATTGAAGTGTTCAGTTTTGGAGATTAACCTAGTTCCTTCGAAATTAATTTCATGTCCTGTAGCTTTAAGGTGCTGGAAAAGGGAGGAAGTTTTTTCTTTTTTTCTTACTGCGTTCTTGTGTTCTGCGTTGCGATTTGGGCCAATTAAAAAAGCTCAAAGTTTGATTGGTACTCAACTGGAATGATGTTCTAGGTCCACTTCCTAGGTTCAGATTATTGATGGGACCTGGATATGCTGACATTGCCAGAACATATAGGCCAGGCAGAAATTACTAGAGGTTAGTTCATAATCTTTCGCTGTGATGGGCTCTATAGGTGATAACTGCAGCTCACAATGTGATGCAGCTGCATTTAGACAACCTGTCTTTAAGTACAGTCCCATATAAGGCACATTGCAATTATCAAAATAGGATGTGAACAAAATGTGAATGATAAACTTAATGGCTTGCCAGCCTGACTATGCATGCAAACTGGTATACACTATGTTGGTTGATTCCAAAGCCTTCCTTGCCATCTCTGTCATCTACTGCTCTAGCAGGTCCTAGACCTAGAAGATCCCAGAAAGGAAATGCAAATCTTTCAGGATTTAAGTGGAACCATTCCAGGCTCAGTAGGCCCAAGCAGCTATTAAGTCTTGTCACTCTGTTTTTCCCTATCCATTCAGCCACCAGACACTGGGACAATACCTTGTCAGCATTAGCTGGTTGATCTGGAGGTGAGTTTTATAGCTGGGTATCATCAGTACCATCCTCCAAACTCCAATCTCTAGACTCACACCTTATGATCTTATATTAGGTGTTAACAAATTAGGGTAAGAGGGTTAAACCTTGAGACATTTTTCATAACAGGGATTTTTGGATCAATTTCTCCCCTCTTATCAATACCAACTGAATCTGACCACCACCGAGAAAGGAGGAAAAGCCACTTGCAATACTATGCTACCAGTATTCATACGTAGTCTAGAAGGATATCAACAACTACTGAGAGACTAAATAGAACCAATACTGCTGCAATATCCCATCTTAAAGTCTGCTAAAGTATTAATCAGAGTGAAAAGGGTCCAGATAATGCATGCAGAGTATTTCACCCCAAATTAGGACTTTTCACCAAAAAGTATTACAAAATTTCAGAACGTCTCTGGTTGGCAGAAACAGTTTAGGACCAAAATGAATCTTTTGACTCAGCATTCATCTGGAATATGTAAGAACACATGCCAGAAATGGAGAGACATTCCCTGGGGCAGATAAAAAAAATGAAATATTAAATGTAAGTGTAGGAAACATCCAAAACATGTCAAAAGCAAACTAAATGGAATTAGAGCAGCTGATAGCAGTTCTGGCTCCTACAACCAGGGCCTCAAGAAAGAAAATTGCTGATTGTGTGTGTGTGTGTGTGTGTGTGTGTGTGTGTGTGAATATATATATGGCTTTTTGTTGCAAATAGGAAAGGAGGAAGAGGATGACACAGTCTGCCTTGCCAAATACCATTCATCATCTCCCTGTACTCTTCTGGTGCCATACACAGTTTTGTGCTATGGGTTTCTATAGAATTTTGGAAGTTTCTACTATATTTATTAAGTCAATGGGATATGAAGAGCCTGTTGTCTTCTATGGCCTTTAAGCAGATATACCTGTACAACCTTAATGATATGTCTATACAATTTTCTATAGATGCCGTCTTCATAATCAGCTGCAGATTTCTTGCTAGTTTATATTCTTTAAGAGACTGTGGCACACCAGAATAAATTTCATGTATGAATCCTACATACTATTCAGTATGATTCATTGCTATTTCAGTACTTTGTGCCATATATTAATTCCACTCCTGCTGATCTTAGTTTCAGCTCTTTGACCCAATGCTCCTGCCTATCCATCAGCGGTGATCTAGTCTGACAAGCTTTTTGCATGTTCATGGTTAAGAAAACTAGTCCTTTTGGCTACCCCTTTAGCGGGAGTTTGATTGACAAGCAATAATACTTCATTCCATGACACAAAAAAGTTCCCTGGGGGGATTTCAGCTTATCAAATCATGTTAAAAATCAGAGGGGCCAGCTCAGATTATCGATCCTCTCTTTTGCTTTCCTAGTCAGTACTCTAATCTAGTTGTCAATGTTCTCATGTTTGCTGGCATTAAGATCAAAAACTGCAGCCGATCTAAGAAAAACAGGGAAGGACTGATGCTATACAGTCATGTACGATTAACAGGTTGTTATTAGTTACTTTTAGGGCTATAAAATTTAGGCTGCGAAAATCCAAATACTCACCAGGTAGAAGCCAAGAACTGGAGCAGTGTATCCCCATTTTTGCAACCCAGATCTGGCAACTCTAATCAACTTGCATATCCAGATACTCATCTTCAGACAATCAGGGGGAAATTGTAGTGGAGAGGAGGAAGAGACTGGCAACAGAGTAAGGAAGAAGGATTTAATCTCTTACTGGTGTCTTCAACTGCCTGACCTGTTGGCATTTGGAGAATGAAAGTAAAGTATTTACTTAATTGGATAACTTGTCCCCTCTATGAACAAGAGTAGTAAAAAAAAACAGTAACAATTCCTATTCTGCTTGCTAGTGTATTCCGATGATTTAAGATAGGGAAAGAGAGGTGTGTTTCCTTTAAACAAGGTAAAACCATCAAGGCAGTAAGGGACCCAGGACAGATTCTTAAAAGGTGATGAAGAAAGGTTTGCTGAGATTTTCAAAGGCTTTTTAGCAATTCTTTCAAAACCTATGGACAATTAATCAATTCGTACAGATTCTAGTGAAAAATGTGACAAGATCTGAAATCCAATGTACAAGGGTCAACTAAAAAAAAGGTTGTCATATAGAGGACAAATTGAACCTAGCATATCCTATGTTCTTATATATCAGTGGGACCCGTAAGTTTTATTCATGTTTTCTAGAGGCTGATTCCAAATTTTAACTCTTTACTGAGAAGGGAAAAAGAAACTGTACATGGAAAAGTTCTAATAATTAATGACATTAATTTAACTTGAGTGTTTAAAGTTCAAATTATTCAAGATTTTAGAGTCTTCCCTCGACCAGCACTCATCCCAAACTTGATGATATCTCTGAGTTATCTATTTATTTCAAATTAAATCTCCAGGTAATGTACAAGCTACAATATCAAACTTTAACTGGCAAAGGGCATACCATAATAAATGAAGATGAGGATTTCTGCTCATTAGGTGTAGGCAATTACCTCTGTTTCCCCCAAAATAAGACTTGGTCTAATATTATTTTTTGCTCCCAAAATGCATTAGGGCTTATGTTCAGGGAAATAAGGTACTAAATGCGTACATATAGCTGATGAACTTAACTGGGGTTTATTTTAGGGGTAGGGCTTATATTATGAGCATCCAGAAAAAACATGCTAGGACTTATTTTTCAGTTGGTATTATTTTTTGGGAAACATGGTAATGATTGGCCAGATATTTTTCTTATGGTTCCTTGAAGTTGACCTGTTGGAAGTTGAAAGATCTACTCTCTTGTCTTTGCTCTTCCTGAAATCTAATGTCAAGTCTAATTGCAAGTATTGTACAATGCAAAAAATAACTTCCCCCTTTGGGGGAAACACAAATAGTTGTGTTTCATCCACTAATCACCTGCTCAGGCCACATCTACTCTGCTACAGCAAATATACCTTAAGGGTGAATCGCCTCCAGATATTCACAAGAACTCTCTATCCAGCTTATCTTGGAGTATTTATTCAGCAGTATTGAGAACAGCTTAAGCCTCTAACCATATGAGTGCCTACTGGTAGAGCAAGCAGAAAAAAACCCCTCCCTTTAATGCAAATGTAACAATACGTGGTCTATGTTATCTGCTAATTAAAAATTAGTAATTTTAAACAGCAGAAAGCAGCACCACTGGTCCTTCATGCTGTTTTCTATTACTCAAAGTATATCTAACAGCAGGAGTGAGAGAAATTGTTTGGCACATTAGGCCTGTCAGGTTTCATCTCTGTTTGGTTCTTTTCTAGGTCTAGACAGCCGGGCCTTCTGGTTCACACCTGCCGATGTGTGTTTTCCCAGCATTCAGCCACCCCACCACATGGTCTGGCCTGATAACAGAATAAAGCAAGTGGAGTGGGGAAGACCAGCCAGCCATAGCAGGTCCTAACAGCAGAGGATCATTAAGAGGGAAATTGTTACACATGCTGACAGCTTAGCTAAGCTGACACCTAGGATTTATTTTAAAGACGGGCAAGAGAATTTTTTTTAAAAAAATAATAATAATCCCTCCCTACGGTATTATTATTATTATTATTATTATTATTATTATTATTATTATTATTATTATTATTATTATTATTATTAAAAACAACCTAACAGGAACAGATCAGGATTTGGTTGAGAAACCATTTACTACATTGTGTCCCAATCAGGCCTACTTTCTAAAGTGGAACTCCTTCAGCCCATGAGAAGCCCTAGGGGCCTCTGCAACCTGGTGTCCTCCAAATAATTCATCAACAATTTCCAGCGGGCACAGCCAACATGAGAAATGTCAGGGGATGATGGGGGTGAATATGTATCAAGGGCCCCATGCAGAGAGAAGAGTTTCTAAGCCCTTCTCTCCCCTCATCTCTCTTTCTCTCTCTCTCTCTCTCTCTCTCTCTCTCTCTCATGTCTCATCTAGCTTGAAACCTCCCTACTCCCTCACAGTTAGGTTGTGAGCAGTGTGCAAATAAAAAAATAAATAAAATAAAAATAAAATAAAATAAAATAAAAACAGTATATAAAATGTAAAGACAGGTGAGGATGATTAAAAACCAATGCGAAAAGTTAATTAAAAGATGTGGGGAGAGCTCTCAGGGCGCTAACCAGGCCTACTTGCTTCCTAAAATTCTCTTCTTCCTTAAACTGTGGTAGATTTCTTATACATGCTATCATGAATGCATCTGTGGGAGATCAATTATGCACCATTTTCCACGTGTAAATTGCTGCATTCCTCTTACCCTTAGGGTAGCCATTTCAAAACAATAAATATCCTGAATGCTGTGAGCATTATCAGTTAGAAGAACCTCTGCTCCCATTTCTCTCTTTCTTCCCTTGTTAATGTATTGCTTGTTAAATTTATAAAAAAAGAAGGAGCTAGCTGGAAAAGCCGGAGAAGTTAAATGTGGAAGACATATGGACCACCATAATATTATCTAATGAATGCAGGATGCTTGTACAATAAAACCATTGCTGGCAGCTTGAAAGAGTCCCAAGCAAGACATTTTTGATGAGTGCTCCCCTCCCCCTTGACTGAGCTGGTTTATTGATTGACTGATTGACTGGTAGTAGACCTGCTCTTCTTCCATTGAACCACTGGTGGTGCAGTATTTAAAGTGCAATATTGCAGACAAACTCTGCCCACAGCATGCAGTTCAATCCTGACAGGGCTCAAAGTTGACTCAGCCTTTGATTGGTAAAATAAGGACCCAAAATGTTTGGGGCAATCTGCAAATAATGCTTCTTCATTGTAAACCACACAGAGAGTGCTGTCAAGGGAGCAGTATATAAGCCTAAATGCTATTCCTATTTCCCTTCCCCCCAGGTATTTTCTATGCTTACTCAACTATACTGTACTTAAGTTTAGCCAGACTATCAGCAAGTCCTTTCATGGCACTAGGATAAGGTTTGCCTGATCCTGGAGATTTAAAATCACTGAAAGGAAATAGGTATTTTCAGCATCTCAAACTTCAAGCGTCCTCCTTTATCCTACTTATTTGCAGCTGCAGAATAGGTTGTGCATGATTTTCCATGGGAGAAGAGTGAGCCAGCTAAGTTGGTTGGTATTTAGGACTTGGATGGGAGACCACCAGACAGATGAATCAAAATTGTTTCCGGGGGGAAAAAAGCAGCGGCAAACTACTTTGGGGAGTTGCCAAGAAACTTGTTCTAAGGAAATTAGAATCCTGTGAGTGCTTTTCAGTTCTGGAACCACAGGTTGCCCATCCCTGCAGTGAATTATTATGTCATTTGCATGGGTTTGTGTTAACCCAACTCAATCCTCAATCCTCCCCCACATAAGGTGATGAGGAATCGTGTTATCCATGAATAATGTGAATCCATGAACTGAAAAGAGCTGGACGTACAGATTTGATTTCAGAAGGACAGCTGATGAACTCAGAGGTAATGAGTATGGGAAATTCTGTTAAAATAGATACCAAAGGTACAATTTCAACCAGTTGTCTTAAAGAAAAATCAAATGTCAAAATGGATATAGGCAGATGTTTCCAAAATGTTGAAATGAAAAGGGCCATGTGGAAGAAAAAGAAGGAAAGCGCTATAACTAGAGAAGAAAACGAGGTACTGTAGTCTCTAGATCATGTAAAAAGTGTGCCAGAAATGCTAATGCTCAGAATGAGCTCAGACTTGCAAGAGATGTCAAAAACATCAAAACAGGGCTATTTTGAGTACATTAGAGGGGAAAAATGAAAGCCAATCAGGAGGTAGGTCTATTGCAAAGAGAAAGAGGTGCATTGGTGATTATGATAAGGCAGAACTGTGTAACTCTATTTTTATACCTGCATTCTTTTGGATAGGAAATTGAACTTTAGCTGGTTATCCTTATGCCACTAAGGGACTGAGGGAACAACAGCCTAGGATAGACCATGAGACTAGTAAGATATGATTTATCTAATTTAAATGAATCTATATGGTTTACACACAAGGGTACAGGAAATAAGTAGTGGAAATCATTGCACAACTTTTCTCAGTAATTTTTGACCATTCTTGACTTGAAGATTGAAGAAGCCCATCCCCAGAACCAAAAATAGGGAGGAGGAGGAACCAGGAAAGTATAAGCTTCATGTAAGTTTGATGCATATTCTGGGCATGATCCTTAAACAGATGACCAAATAGGATATTTGTGAAGATTTTGATTGGTATACTGCAATTAACAGGAACAACCATGGGTTTGTTTCAAACAGATTGTATCGGGCTAATCTTTTCTCCTTTGATGAGTTATTAGCTTAGTAGATCAAAGGAATAGGTAGACACATCTGGACCTATGCAAAGACTTCAGCACACCGCCTCATTATATTGTTCTTAATAGATGGGAAAATGTATGCTAGGTGATAATAGTACTAGTAGTATCATCCATAAAATAATTGGCTGAATGCCTGTATCAGAATCATAAATTACCAAGGACTCACAGTTGGCTGACTTACTGTATCCAAATAGGACGTGTTAATGCCCGGGGGAAAGCAACAAATGAAACGCCACAGGCTCTGTTCCAGATTTGTGCGGTTAAACATTTAGCAATGGCTTGGGTAGGGGAGTATGGGAGGCATTTATCAAGTCTTCTGATAACTCAAAGCTGGGAGGGGCAGCTATCATTTTAGAGGGGAGATACAGGCTTGTGCAGTGCTCTGAAATAATAAAATGGAATTTAGGAGGCAGAAATGTAAAGTTCTGCATTTGGGTTTGAAAAATGAAAACCACAGAGGAAGTATACCATGGAGGGAAACTTAATTGTACTTGTGAAAATAATATGTGAGTTCTTAATAATCATAAGTTAAAAGGGAGCCAGATGGGAGATACAGCTACTAAAAAGGCAAATGCTATCTTGGGTAACAGAACAGGACAAGAAGATCTTAGGAAGTTAACTGCTCTATCCTGCCGTTATCAGTTAAAAAGGGCAAGGACAAAATGGATCAAGTTCAGAAGAGGGCTACTACCAAGATAATGAAATCAAGCCCTATGAAGAACAATAAAAGGATCTGGGTATGTTTACCCCACAGAAAAGATCATTAAGGAGAGATAGGATAATGGTGTCAAATTACATGAAAGGGATTCTTCACACTGAAGAGAGAGTGAGACCAACTGCACTCAAACTACAAGGCAATCGATTCAGATTAGACATCAGGAGGAACATCCTAACTGGTCAAGCGTTGAGTCTTGAAAGTGGCTGCCCCAAGAAGTAGTGACTCATTTTCCCCAGGGATTCTTCAAACAAGGTTGGATGACCAAGGAGTGGGACTAGATGAACTCTAAAATCACTTTCAACTGTATAATTCTAATGATGTGATTATTGTTGGTTAATATGATTCAGCATGTTACGCAATCCCCATGATGGCTAGTTCAGTATATGAATCTACGTATTCCTAAAGAGCCCCAGACTGACTCAAAAGAACAGAAACTAGACAAAATCGTCTGCCCTCTGAGATTCAGAACGCGGCTCCCAGTGACAAATATAACAAGGTTAGACAGAGAAACATCTGATGGGCTAGCGATATTCTTATAGAGCTTATTTACAGATTTTCCTCAACTTCTGACCCCAACTGAGCCCCAGATTTCTGTTGCTAAGTAAGACAGTTGTTAAGTGAGTTTTGCTCCATTGTATTACCTTTCTTGCCACAAAAAGTGAATCACTGCAGTTGTTAAGTTAATGACACGGCTGTTAAGTGAATCTTGCTTTCTCACTGATTTTGCTTGTCAGAAGGCTGTAAAAGGTGATCACGTAACCCAGAAGTTTTCTCAAAAACATTATGATCCCTTCCATTGTTTTGTATCTTCTCCTGCTCCCTAAATTACAAAATAAAACCATACTTCCTCAAAATCATTTTTAAAAACCATCTCTATCATTGCCCTCTTTAGAGCCATGCAGCTGCCTTTCGCAGACATCCATTAATTTTTATTTGTCTCGTGTTATTAAGCTTGCGAAGAAGACAAATAATATCTTAAGCATGAAGGTAACGGTAATCTGTCTTCCTGGATATAAGATAGATTGAAATATTTACAAGTATAACAGAAACAACACAAGACTACGTCTCATCTCAGGAAATTTCATCGGAATTTTCCATTCACTTTTGGATTGTTTGCTTTATGTCTTTATCCATGATCTGTTATCCAGGAATTTCAAGTTTAAAACAGAGATAAAAAGAAAAAAAAATATGTAGCATGCTAATTTTTCTTAGCTGTTTTTCTCTGCTTCTCTTCACAAGGAGACTGAGTGAAACTGTCGATTCAGTCAGAAAGTTACTTTCTGACTGAAATTTTTCTCAGTGTATTGGTTCAAGAAATTGGGGAGGAAAGTTTGAAAACATCCACCCCAATACATATATTTGATCCACATTTTCTATTATATATAGTTATTTTTAAAGAGCTAAAAAAATGACAACAGAGTCACCATATTTGGAAAGCTCTGAATTTCATGAGGCCATCTGGGTTGTGCACCTCTTCAGGAGGAGCCAATTATACAATTTAAATCAAATAGTTTTCTCCATCATTATGAAAACTGCCCAGAACTCATGTTCTCACTTGTCTCATCCTATTATGTGTGATGTGGGGGTATTTTTGGCCCGGAAGCAGAAGTGTATATGTGTGTACTTTCCTCTGTTTTTCAGAACACAGGAAGGAATTTTGGGTTGGCATAACTGAACAGTCAGGTCACTCCACCTAGTTTTTCTAAAGGTCCACAAGAATGGCAGGAATCAGGGAGTCCATCCATCTTCAATGAAATCATAACACAGGCCAAAATCAAATGGAGGAGGGGGGAGGGAGGGAGTCCTTGGAGCTTAGATCTTTGTTTATTTTGAGCAGGGCTGTGTTATGATAGTTGATCAGAGCAGCTCAGCATTTACTTGAGTGTTTACAATAGCTGCCATCCCCAAGAACTGCCAGAATAGATGTTGTGGGGTGACAAAGTTAGAAATTTTCAGGCATGTTATCTACACAAGCAAGACAATGTAATTGCACCAAGCATATAGAGTTCCTTCCACCAACTTTCTGCTTTGCAAAAGTGTGTTGCTTAGATACCATTTCATGTGATGTTATGTTTTCAGTGGAATCCTTCGCTTTCCAATTGCAAAACTTTATTCAAATATCAAATGGACGGCAGAGTAAATTTAAAATGTTTTGCAGCTAAATTCAGAAACGTTTGTGTAAGCATTGGTTTCCTTCCCTTGCTACTTTTACAAAAGAGAACTTGACTGTTTGGTTTACACTGGGTAAATATTGCTTCTTTATCATCTCCTCTCAAAGTAAACAATATAAAGAATTGTTCTATTTAGAAATGTTGGTATTAGAATAAAGCATTTTCTGAGCCTTGGGCTCTGAAACACTATACTGAAAATGAGCCATATACGTCTTCTATGCTGACCTCTTGCAGGTTTGCATAAAGCTTTCAGTTTAATTCCTTCAATCCTTTTAGTTTTCCTTCCATCTATCAAAGTTTCTAGTCCTATGGAAGAAGCAATACATTTTAAAGGACAATAGCTTTCTTTACAGTGTGAAATAGCTATTGGAAGTAAGATGGACATAATGGATATGGATAAATTTAAAATTGATTACACATAATCCTTAACGTACAACCACAATTGAGTCAAAAATGTCAGTTGCTAAGTTAAACATTTGTTAAGTGAGTTTTGCCCCATTTTACAAGATTTCTTCCCACAGTTGTTAAGTGAATCATTGACGTTGTTGAGTTAGTAACATGGTTGTTAAGTGACTCTGGCTTCCCTATTGACTTTGCTTGTTAGAGGGTCCCAAAAGGTAATCACATGACCCCGGGACACTGTATGAATCAGTTGCTATGGATCTGAATTTTGATCCCGTGACTATGAGGACGCTACAAAGTTTGAAAACCAGTTATAAGTCACTTTTTTCAGGGCCGTTGCAACTTCAAACCGTCACTAAATGAAGTGTTGTAAGTCAAGGACCACCTGTGTAAGATTAAAATAAAAACTGGCAACTACCTTGTGAATTTGGTTGCAATAGAAGAGATAGATATCTGATTCCTAAGTAAAGGATTGATCCAGAAAAGAAAGATAAATGAAGCATTGATAGCAATACAGGATTGCTTCATAACTTCAGGTGAGCATTAATCAGCATAAAAATTAAAAGCATCTATCCAGGAAAAAAGGCTACATTCTCTGTGCTGGTTTTAAGCTACAAATCATGAATTATTAACTGGAATAATGATTTAAAATTTGTGACAAGACTTTAAAAATATTGTAACTTCAGAAATATGCAAACTTTAACATTAATTAGGTTGCCCATTCTGAAGCCTGTTTCTTTTTCCTTTTACTTCAAATAACACTAGAGAAACTATGAAAGTTTTTCTAAATTAAAAAAAAAAAGCCCAGAGGAAAAAGTAACTTAACTCGGCGCGGGGGGGGGGGGGATAGTAATGAAACATACACAAAAGCACACAAGCATAGATAATAGTATGTCAGTTCACAATGAGCAACCTTTTACACGTAAGGCAAAGATCATAACTGTTAGGGATGTAACCCTAGGCTTGGCTTGGCAATGTATATAAGCTATGATTACTTTACTGTTACTTTAAATGTTAGAGAGATGTAATTGGCTTGTTACCTCAAGCAGCTATAAGAGGGAGCCAGAATGGCTGTTAGCTCTCTGTTTTGTTAGAAGCTGGTTGGTGTATTTTGAGGTATTGTGGTTTGCTACTATTTAGCTATATTTTGTGTGCTAGACTGACTATTTGATAACTGAATTACTGAACTGTGTATGACTTGGACTGTTACCCGGACTCTGAATACCTCTATATTTCTACATAGTAAACTACTATATTTTTATACTATTCAGTGTCTCTGTATGCTAGTTTGTGCGTGTTCTTCCATATCACTCTTATTACGCTTCTCTGCATACTCCCTCTTCTAACGGGGAGCTTAATTACTTAACAATAACTATGCTGCTATTTTAGCATTGCAACTAAAGGGAGTTGTGGAAGATAATCAAGAATGGCAATGCAGAGAGTTTTATTTTAAACATGGTTATTGTGTCCTCTTGGTGCTTCTTGATGCTTTAACCTACATTTATAAAAATTAAGTTTGCATGTATATGTACACATATATGTATGTGCATACATATATTTTCCAAAACACAACACGAGAGAGAGAGGGGCGGGGAGACCTGCCCATTGGATGGAAAGTGATTGGCAATTGCTTTCCTGGAATGTCTTATCTAGACTGAGCTACAAGCCTTCATTCATGTAATCCCCTTAATACCATTTTCTGAAAACAATCAACCAAGTAGTAGCAGAATAAATGACAACCAATCTGGCATTATGGTGATTGTTCAATTGGATGGGAGACCAAAGCTCATGTCCACACTCGGTGATTGATTTACTGGATGGATATCATAATGTGCCCTCAGTTTAGACAGCCAATCCAGAGTACAATTATTGATGACAGTGCAAGTGATACATTCCCATGTAGAATTTTACCCACAAGGGGCAGCAAGCAGCTCTCCATTCTCAAACCCATTCCTCTTATGTCACTAAAGGCAATCTATAGGATTGTCTGCAGTGAGCTGTCATAAAGCCATTAAGATTCCAGGGATTGGAGCTTGCTGGACAGAAGGGGGTGAGTCACAGAGACAAAGAGAGAGTGAGGTGGGGGCCCTTAAACTCCATATCATTTGAACCTTCCTGAAGCAGGGATTGGAGCTTGCTGGACAGAAGGGGGTGAGTCACAGAGACAAAGAGAGAGTGAGGTGGGGGCCCTTAAACTCCATATCATTTGAACCTTCCTGAAGCAGGGATTGGAGATTGCTGGACAGAAGGGGGTGAGTCACAGAGACAAAGAGAGAGTGAGGTGGGGGCCCTTAAACTCCATATCATTTGAACCTTCCTGAAGCAGGGATTGGAGATTGCTGGACAGAAGGGGGTGAGTCACAGAGACAAAGAGAGAGTGAGGTGGGGGCCCTTAAACTCCATATCATTTGAACCTTCCTGAAGCAGGGATTGGAGATTGCTGGACAGAAGGGGGTGAGTCACAGAGACAAAGAGAGAGTGAGGTGGGGGCCCTTAAACTCCATATCATTTGAACCTTCCTGAAGCAGGGATTGGAGATTGCTGGACAGAAGGGGGTGAGTCACAGAGACAAAGAGAGAGTGAGGTGGGGGCCCTTAAACTCCATATCATTTGAACCTTCCTGAAGCAGGGATTGGAGATTGCTGGACAGAAGGGGGTGAGTCACAGAGACAAAGAGAGAGTGAGGTGGGGCCCCTTAAACTCCATATCATTTGAACCTTCCTGAAGCAGGGATTGGAGATTGCTGGACAGAAGGGGGTGAGTCACAGAGACAAAGAGAGAGTGAGGTGGGGGCCCTTAAACTCCATATCATTTGAACCTTCCTGAAGCAGGGATTGGAGATTGCTGGACAGAAGGGGGTGAGTCACAGAGACAAAGAGAGAGTGAGGTGGGGGCCCGCGCGCCGTTAGGCGCGCGAATCATATATCTATAAACCAAAATAGCAATAACACATTCTGGATTAGTGTGCTTGAGATTGTGATTTTATTTTATTTCAAAATGACTGGCTTAGTTCAATGTAATAGCTGTCTTGCACCTGTGTTTCGCAGTACTCTTTTCAAATTTGGATACTGTCCCCTTTGTAAACAAATTACTAGTCTACATAGACAGATTACCTATCTAGAATCTGTAATCTGTGCTCTCCAAGCAGAAACTAGATGTCTACTTCAGCCATTCCACTCTATGGAAATGCCATGCTATCAGCCCCCTCTGCCACAAAGATCTTGCAGGAGAAGAGCAGTCTGGACAACCGTGGGATCTGGCAGGTTGAGAGCTGTGAACCATAAACACAAAGCTTTTGCTGTGACCCAGCAAAACAGATATAGTGCCCTTGCTGACCTTAATGGGGACACTAAAGAGATAGGTCAAGGTAGGTGACTCAAATAAGCAGGGGATCATGGTCCAAAACGAAGTACCTTCTTCGGAAATGCGAAATGGGGAACCAGGTATCACACATCAGTCACAGAAGAAGAGCAAGGTAAGCAAAAAGAGAAGCCACCTTCTGGTTGGTGATTCAATTGTAAGGGATGTAAATTTAGGAGAGGATATGGAGGTTTTAAAAGAGGTCAGGGGTCTGCCAGGTGCTACTGCCAGCAGAGACAAGAGGTGTATTCTTAAGATAGTCAAGAATGCAAGTAAGGACTGTGACGTTGATGCTATTATACATCTTGGCACAAATGATCTGTCCCAAAAAGATGTACTTTCTGTGCAGAATGATTTCCAGAACTTGGGATATGAACTTAATAGTATAGGTTGTAGGCTTATCTTTTCAGAGGTTTTACCTGTATATAAGGAACAAAAAGGGAAGGGCCAGCGTGTAGCAGAGTTTAATGTTTGGCTAAAGGAGTGGTGTAAAAGGGAAGGCTTTGGTTTTATTAGTCATGATGCCTGTAGCTGGTCCAATGAAAAACTGTACAAAAGAGATGGGTTGCACCCATCCAAGAAAGGGACTGAGTTACTTGGCATTAAATTCACAGATTTTCTTGATAAACATTTAAACTGAAGAGCGGGGACAGAGAATTAATAGATACAGAACATTTCTGTCCCCAGCAAACTAAAATTCATAGGGTTATAAGTGCATGTAACATAGATATGTGTGTGGGTAAGATTATCACTCCTGCTGTCAAGCAAAACCAAGCATTTAATAGTGATTGCCATACCATGTGCATGAATCACACAAGTGGCAAGAAAACAGGGGCAGTCAGTCATAACACAGGTTATGTAGACAGTAAACACAGGGTCAATCAAAATGGACTCAAATGTCTATACACCAATGCACAGAGTATGAGGAATAAACAGGGCGAATTAGAAATTCAAGTAAAAGAGGGCAGATACGACATTATTGCCATTACAGAAACTTGGTGGGATGAAACCGTCAAATGGAACATACAGCTAGAAGGATTTAAATTATTTAAAAGAAATAGACCAAATAAAAGAGGAGATGGAGTTGCACTATATATAAGAAATAACTACATCTCTACAGAAATAGAACACAACAATGATGAGAACTATCTTGAATGCATTTGGGTCAATATTAAAGGTTGTGGGGGAAATGACACTGCCATAGGTCTATACTACAGGCCACCCAACCAAGCAGAGGAAGTAGATGAACTTTTTGCTAGTCAGCTAACTAAGGTATGTAGGAAGCACACCACAATAGTAATGGGAGATTTTAACTACCCTGACATCAACTGGGAAACAAACTCTGCACCAAGTGGAAGATCCAACAGGTTCTTAAGAAACCTAGCAGACAACTTTGTTTTCCAAAAAGTAGAGAAGGGAACAAGGGGATCAGCCATATTGGACTTAATCCTCACTAACAGAGAGGAAATGATAGAAGGTGTTGAAGCCATAGGAACCCTGGGGGCAAGTGACCATGCAATATTGGAATTCAACATTATCCAAACACAAGTAGTAGAACAAAGCCAAACTAGAGTCTTGGACTTTAAGAAAGCTAATTTCAATAAACTTAGAGAGAGCTTGGGAAAAATTCCATGGATGAGAATCCTCAAGGGGAAAACAACTCAAGAAGCTTGGGAAATTTTGAAAAATGAGATTACAAAAGCCCACTCTAGCACAATACCAATCAAGAAGAAAAATATCAGCTCCCAAAAGAAACCAGCATGGCTGCATAAAGAACTATCTGACAAACTGAAAGACAAAAAAGGTAAGTATAAAACGTGGAAGGAGGGGGACATAACTAAGGCAGAATATCAGCAAACAGCCCGAGCATGTAAAGATGAAGTGAGGAAAGCTAAGGCTCACAATGAAGAAAGGCTTGCCACAAAAGTAAAAATTAACAAAAAAAGCTTCTTCCAACATGTTAAAAACAAGAAAAAAGTTAAGGAAACAATTGGTCCATTGCTAGGAGAAAGTGGCAAGAAGGTGACAAGCAACAGGGAGAAAGCAGAACTATTTAACTCGTGTTTTGCATCTGTCTTTACACAAAGGGATAAAACAGTCCAACCTGTCAAAAGCAGCACCACAAAAATCAGATTAGGAACACAAATTGAAATAGGGAAGAAAATGGTAAGTGAGCACCTGTCTACCCTAGATGAGTTCAAATCACCAGGACCGGATGGATTACACCCCAGGGTTCTGAAGGAACTAGCAGACGAGATTTCAGAACCACTGAATTATATCTTTCAGAGATCCTGGAACACCGGGGAACTACCAGAGGACTGGAAAAGAGCTGATGTGGTTCCCATCTTCAAAAAAGGGAAAAAATAGATCCAGGAAACTACAGACCTATCAGCCTGACCTCAATATCAGGAAAGATTCTGGAAAAAATAATCAAGCAACGAATTTGCGAACACCTAGAAGCAAACAAAGTAATAGCCAAAAGTCAACATGGATTTGTCAAAAACAGATCATGCCAGACTAATCTTATTGCATTCTTTGATAATGTGACAAAATTAGTGAACCAGAAGAATGCCGTTGATATAGTTTACTTGGACTTCAGTAAGGCTTTTGATAAGGTAGACCATAACCTACTACTAGATAAAGTAGAAGAATGTGGGTTAGACAGCATCACCACCAGATGGATTCGTAACTGGCTGACCAACCGCACTCAACGTGTAGTCCTCAATGGAACTGCATCTACATGGAGGGAAGTATGCAGTGGAGTACCCCAAGGCTCTGTTTTAGGCCCAGTACTCTTCAACATCTTCATCAATGATTTGGATGAGGGAATAAATGGGGAACTCATCAAATTTGCAGATGACACCAAGCTGGCAGGAATAGCCAACACTCCAGAAGATAGGCTTAAGATACAGAAGGATCTTGACAAACTTGAACATTGGGCACTATCTAATAAAATGAAATTCAATGGTGAAAAGAGTAAGGTTCTACATTTAGGCAACAAAAACGGAATGCACAGGTACAGTATAGGTGGTACCGTGCTCAATAGTAGTAACTGTGAGAGGGATCTTGGAGTTCTAGTGGACAACCATTTAAATATGAGCCAGCAGTGTGCAGCAGCTGCCAAAAAAGCCAACACAGTTCTAGGCTGCATCAACAGAGGGATAGAATCAAGATCACGTGAAGTGTTAATACCACTTTATAATGACTTGGTAAGGCCACACTTGGAATACTGCATTCAGTTCTGGTCGCCACGATTTAAAAAAGATGTGGAGACTCTAGAAAGAGTGCAGAGAAGAGCAACAAAGATGATTAGGGGACTGGAGACTAAAACATATGAAGAACGGTTGCAGGAACTAGATATGTCTAGCTTAAGAGAAAGAAGGACTAGGGGAGACATGATAGCAGTGTTCCAATATCTCAGAGGTTGCCACAAAGAAGAGGGAGTCAAGCTATTCTCCAAGGCACCTGTGGACAGAACAAGAAGCAATGGGTGGAAACTAATCAAGGAGAGAAGCAACTTAGAACTGAGGAGAAACTTCCTGACAGTTAGAACAATTAATCAGTGGAACAGCTTGCCTCCAGAAGTTGTGAATGCCCCAACACTGGAAGTCTTTAAGAAGATGTTGGATAGCCATTTGTC
Organism: Natrix helvetica; assembly: GCF_964273705.1. Lineage (NCBI taxonomy): Eukaryota > Metazoa > Chordata > Lepidosauria > Squamata > Natricidae > Natrix > Natrix helvetica. The sequence goes on along the minus strand of NC_138548.1, from coordinate 136,317,263 downwards.
TGGAACGGTATAGGGTTTCCTGCCTAGGCAGGGGGTTGGACTAGAAGACCTCCAAGGTCCCTTCCAACTCTACTATTGTATTGTATTATTGTATTCCCCCTATAGAAAACTATACTATACCCATACTAAACTATAGACAATCTGCTGTTCACTGATGTCATGGCATGACCTTAGAAAGTGTGTGTTTGTGTGTGTGTGTGTGTGTGTGTGTGTGTGCGCGCGCAAGGGATCAGTCTATAGGTGTCCTCCTCTGTTAGATTCTTCAGGAATGGAATGGGACAACTCACAACGACCAACTTGTCACAGCCAACTCACCATTGTCAATTCACCATGGACAACTCGCTGTGGCTAGCTTGCCACGGGACAACGCGCTGTGGGAAAATTCAACTATTTTATTTATTTAAAATAATTTTTAAAATAAATTTCATTTTTGTCATCCACATTTCATTTTCTCCCTTCTTTTACATCCTTCCTTTAAGGATTTTATTTCATAATTTATTTGATATTATGTAACTTTTGTCCCGCAGCAAGTTGTCCCGTAACGAGTTGGCTGTGGTGAATTGTCAAGTTAGCTGCGATGAGTTGTTTGTGGCAAGAGTCCTAGATCCCTTCAGGAATGTCCTGGCTGCCAGCTTCTACCACAGGAACCATTCTATTCTGGTTCTCCAATATGGATTTATGTCATAAACTAACTAACCAACCAACCCTTTCTTTCCTTGTCAGAAGCACTAAGCCAAAGCAGACAACGTTTTGGTATCAACACATGGGAAAAGTTTCTGATAGTGTTGCTAGAGTCAACACCATGGTATTTCATGTTATTAGAATCCATTCATTTACAATTGATTAGAACAGACAAGGGATCTATCTATGGCCCTTCAGATATTACTGAATTGGCAGGACCTGAGGAAGTCTGCTGAGAGTCGTAGTTCAACATCATTTGGAGGGCCACAGACTCTTGGATTTTAAGATCTATCTTAGGTGGACAAATGTGCATTTTCTGGATCTTTTAGTATTCTGTTATTTAAAACTGCAAAGCTTTTGCTTCTATTAGATTTTTTCCCCTTCTGAATTTAGATGAAAAGATGGTTCAGATCACAAAAATAAACCGGGTTATTTCTGAACAGCTATAAAGAAGTTCCTTGCTTCATTTATTCCTTTCAAGTGGAAAAGCATTTTTAATTTCTCTTAGAATGGCAAAAAAAAAAAAAAACCTTACATACATATCAAACTGTGCATCACATTGTTTATATTGGATTACTATTGGCATAAGTAGACACTTAAGAATTTTAATGAACCTATCGGGAAGAGTAGAGAATATGAAAAAGATGAATACCTCAAGTTTAACATGTATATTTAGAGATTTTCATATAGTAGTCTTAAAATATTGTAAAGAGATTAATAATTAAGTATATTTTTATGTTCAGGCAAATTCCTAAATGATGTGTCAGGTTTACTATGCTAGAAATTTAGAATTCTTATCCAAGAATTTTCCCTGTTTTGGTGTAATATCCATAAGCTTAATATCATTTGGGGAAGAGGTATGCAATTTAAATCATGCTGAATTATCTAGCAAAAATTTGTAATTCATCAACACAAGGATAATTCTGGATTTAGCAAACATTACTGTGTTATGATGGGCGGTATCATCCTGGACTTACACTTTGAAACTATGACGTGCTTACGTTCTTCTTATGAACTGACTCTCCATCAACATAATGGGAAAAATAATCATTACTCGTTACATTAAAATCAATGTTTAATCCTATGAGCTACGTTCTGCATGTCTAATATATGTTTCTCTCATTTTAATATTTATTTGGGAATTGTAAAGATATTTTACCACTGCCAGACCTAGCATAAATCCCCTCTTTGTTCTGTTTCACAGATGCAGTTCTTGACTGCCTGTTGTGATGAGAACTGTATTAGGCGATCAATAGCAGCCTTTTCTCTTTTTCCCTAAAACTCTTCACCGATGCATTTCATTTCCAAAGGATCCTGCTAATTAGATGTGGATGTCTCACTGAGCATTGCTTCTTCACTTAATTGTATACTACCCTGTGAAGAATTAATAGATTTAAAGTTTCCCCAGACAAATAGGAGGAGGAAGAAAAAAAGCACAAGGAAAGAAGAAAAATTAAACAACTTTCAAGCACTGGTGCTGGGCTATTAAAACTTAGGATATCCTATGGCAGCGATAGTGAACCATTTTTGGCTCGCGTGCCACAAGTGGGGGGAGCGCAGGGGGGGCGTGTGTGGGCGTGCCGCACCCATAATGCAATGTGTGACCCCCCAGTGCGCATGTGCGCAAAATGCGCGACCCCCCCCCAATTTTTACATGCTTTTTTCGCCCTCCCCAGGCTCCAGAGACTTTATAGGAGCCTGGGGAGGGTGAAAAGGGCCTCCCCCGCCCCCCCCCAGAGGCCCTCCGGAGGCTTCAGGGACCGTCCGGAGGCTTCCCTGAAGCCTTTGGAACGCTTAAAACCACCCTCCGAGCAAACCGGAAGTCACTTGCGTGCCCTGACAAATGGCTCTGCGTGCCATTTGTGGCACGCGTGCCATAGGTTCACCATCACTGTCCTATGGTAACTAGGACACTTTGTCACTTGTTGATTCAACTTTTTATATCCTAGATCTCTGTATAGGTCAAAATCAGAATATAGATGCATCCATAGTCAACTGTAATGCAGAACAATTTTAGCCTCACAAAGGTCAATTAGCACCTTTTTCGTTTCCATATACTATTAAAACAGCTTGCAAATGGGGAGGCTTAAAAAGGTTTTGGCAGCCCCGTTACTTGGAACCTGACAGGCTTCCTGGGACTCAGATCAGAAAAGGTCTGTTTTCAGCCAACCAAATAAAGTACTTCTCTGCCCTTATTGCACCTGCCAATAGTCACCCAGCAGCCCTGTTCGGGTGATTCAGTCTCTCCTTGGAGGAAGCAATGCCAAAGTCTACCTGAAGGGTCGCTGTGAAGAATATATTTTGCATTTGGCAGATAAAATCTGCTGCATCCGGTCTATGTTGAACTCCAGCCTTAGAGCAGAGTCCACAGAGATGAGGGAGGTTACATCTTGCAAGGTGATCTAGGAAGAGTTTGAGCCTGTTATACCTAAGAAAGTGGTTAGGGCTCTTTCAGCTGCTAGTTCAACTGCTTGTGTGTTAGATCTGTGCCTTTCCGGGCTATTTAAGACCTTATGGAAGGGGAGGCATGAGTGATTCTGGCGAATCGATAACTCCTGCTTGAGAGAGGGATTGATTTCACCAACTCTTTAAGAGGTGGTAATGCATTCCCTTTGCAAAAGTCTATTGCTTGACCCAGCTACTGTTTGCCCAGTCTCAACCTCCCTTTTCTAGGGAAAGTGGTGGAGAGAGTAAACACATGGCAACTACCAAAAACACCCAATGATGGGGACTATCTAGGCCAGTGGAGAAATTCAATTTTTTTACCACCTGTGGGCGTGGCTTGGTGGGCGTGGCAGGGGAAGGTTACTGCAAAATCCCATTCCAACCCCATTCTGGGACCAGCCAGAGGTGGTATTTGCCAGTTCTCCGAACTACTCAAAATTTCCACTACCGGTTCTCCAGAACCTGCTGAATTTCACCCTTGATTTAGACCCCTTTTCAGTTAGAGTTCAGACCAGGGTTTGGGACTGAGATATCATTGATTGTGCTCATGAATGACCACGGAGGTAGTGCATTCATCCTGGCTTTTCTTGACCTTTCAGTGGCATTAATATCATTGATCATGGGATCTCTCTGGGTCAGCTCTGGGAACTGGGGTCAGGCGGAACTGTATTATGCTGCTTCTCATCCTTTCTCTGGGGCCAATTCCAGTTGGTGTTGATTGAGGGACAGTGATGTCACCCATAGCCCCTACTTTGTGTGATGCCTCTCTCTCCTTCTATTTAACATTTATATTATCTGTTGGTTTGGGATGAGATATCAGCATGCAGATGACATCCAGCATTATATCTCTACCCCGGGCCCGTGAGAGATGCCGTAGACATTCTACCCTAGTGTCTGGGGGTTGTTGAGGATTGAGCACAAGCACCCTCCACTCAAGGGCCCTCTGCTCACAAGGGCCCTCTGCTCACAAGCTCCATTTGGGTAGTGGAAGGCACGCATGTGTGCTTGCCCCCCCCCCCTCTATGTTGGGTCGCCAAACTGGAAAGGTTGGGGATTGCTGGTTTAAGGAACTTGGCAGAGATCTGTAAACAAACTTATTTCTTCCTCTTGTATTGTTGAGCCAAGAATAATTGGGGGGGGATTTGTCTGGGTTTACCTTGCTTTGAATATAGTTTCCCTTGCATCTGATGCTGCTATAGAGAACTAAAATGATGCTGGACTGGGACAAGAAATTCCCACAGATTCGTGGTGGGATTCAAATAATTTAACAACCGGTTCGCTTAGGGTCAGGTTGGCTGTCATGGGAGGCGTGGCCCATCCCCATGCTCCAGCTCCACCACACATGCAGGATGATCCTCCTGCAAGGACCAACTTTACCTGGGCAAGCTGGTTGTTAAATCTCCCTTCCCCACTATACCAAAGTGGATGCTGGGCGCTGTACTGGAATGGAGAAATGGAAAACAGAATGGCTGGCCCGAGGGGAGAAGGAGGAGCAGGGACAAGAAAGAGGGAAAGGGGCCTCCTCCTTCCCTCATGCCGGCCATTCCGTTGTTTGTTTCTCCATTGCAGCCCAGGATCCACTTTGATAGCGGGGGGGGGGGTAATTTAACAACCAGTATGCCTGAACCGGTGCGAACTGGCTGAATCCCACCACTGGCACAGACCATGGTATTCCTTTGGTGGCTTTGGCCAATCACAATTTCTCAGCCAATCCAACTTTATAGTGTTCTAGTTCTGAAGATGAAATGAGGGGTAATACTTACATGTGCTCTTCTAAACTCCAGAAAGAGGGAAAGCAGGATAAAAATATACGAAATAAAAATATAAAACACAGAGGCAGACATTAATGGCAGATTTTGAGCCAAAATTTCTTCAGCTGAGGCCTACGAATGATTTGAGCAGGCATTTCTGGTATTAGTTCCCCTAATGTTCTTACTCCAACAAATGTGCATAGCTATTTAAATAGGTATATCCTCATATTCATGATTGCCATGTCAAAAAGATTATACCCCATGCAACTAATAGAAGCTGTGCAGCTCCCCTTACATAGTGAGGCTTGGCTGATGTTGGAAAAATATTAAGAGCTTCAGGACTTGAATGTGAAACTATCAGGAAATGCCAATGTTTTAGGCTAAAATGGGAAGTTAAGAAAAGTTGCAGAAAAAGGCAGTGAGAAACCACTGCCAACTGTTCTCAAGAAATTTGACACTGACCAAGTCACCAGCTCAGCCCCACTTTGCTTCTCCCTAAAAAAAAACACATCACCTATAGTTACTATTTGTATTTTGCTGACCGCATCAGAGGTGGTATTCAGCAGGTTGTGACCAGTTCTGGACAACCGGTAGCGGAAATTTTCAGTCGTTCGGAGAACCGGTAAATATCACCTCTGACTGCCCCCACCCACATCTATTCTCTGCCTCCCGAGTCCCAGCTGATTGAGAGAAAATGGGGATTTTGCAGTAACCTTCCCCTGGAGTGGGGAGGGAATGGAGAGTTGACAGTATTCTTCCCCTGCCATGCCCACCGAGCCACGCCCACAGAACCGGTAGTAAAAAGTTTTGAATCCCACCACTGGACAGCATCCTTGATTGGCTAGCATATTCTTTAATTATAGTCATAGATTATCAGCTACTTAGGAAAATTTATTGTATTTGGTTTTCAGTTGTTGCTCAGATGAAATATTTCTTTATCCTATGTCAGAGCACATAATGGCCTTTCTCAGTGTTCTCATCAATCTGTCTCTTTGTTGATTTTTGTAACGCTTCTTCAACCCAGACAAAACAGATTTTATTCAAACACTTTTATAAGTGGAATGTTGAATCCATCCATTGAGAAAGAAACACTAAGGCCGATACTTTTAAGAAGACACACACATCTATCAAGTTGGGAGGATAGTTTCCCTTTTTTATGCTCTAAACTCAGCTGCAAATCCCAAGGCTTCATTTGTTTTAATAATGTTAACCACTTGGCACTGAAAGAAGAGAACAGTGCCCATTTTTCTAAACTACTGTAATTTTACAACACGATACCCAAAAGGAAGCTGTAGTAAAAGCCAAACTTGGACCTAGAAGTTCTAAACATTTCCAAACTAGTGATGAACATTTTGTTTCCTAGTCAAGGTGATTGTGTAGGTCATTGTCAAACCAATTCAAAACACTAATGGATGAATCCTGGCTTCAATATGCAAAATACACTGTGGTTGCTCTGCAGGAAGTCTTCTGCCAAAAAATGAAACCTTGTTAATTTTTAGAGGAATGCTGCTATTTTTGAAAACCTCAACCACATTATTCTGACCTACTGTAGATGAGGAAGTTTGGAGTTGCAGCTTTTTTGTAGTTTTTCCCATACACTGGATAAGCTTTGAACAGCTCACCCAGATGTATGGCATTGAGTCTATAATCAATAAGTGGATGACACCTAGAGGAATCTAATGCCTGGATATGGTAATGGCCTGGACAAAGACCAATAAAATGAAATTCAGTCCATATTTAAAAAGACAGTGTTAGTTAGCAGCTCATCTATCTAGGTGAATGGGATTCCAAGCAGTTTAGTTTACTTTATTGTCGTTGCACATCGTACAATGAAATTAAATGTCATCTCAGTGTACATTATAACTGTAAAAATAAAAACACAAACACACATCCTCCACTTACTATATAATTGAAATTGAAAACCTGAGATTGCATTAATATTGCACTATATATAGTTACTGCCCTGGGATAGAAACTGTTTTTCAGCATGTTTGTCCTTTTTTTTATTATCCTGTACCATCTGCCAGATGGTAATAGCTCAAAAAAAGGGTGTCCAGGATGAGATGGATCATTAAGAATGTTTTGAACTTTTTTAAGGCAGCGGGAGCTATAAAGCTCTTCCAAAGAGGAGAGAGAGCAACCAATGATCCTCTGAGCAATGATGTTAACCCTCTGGAGCCCTGTCCTTGTCACTGCATTTATTTGGTTTGCCAGCTGTGCCTACATTCTGAGTTATACGGCAGAATGAACTGTTTCTTATCAGTAATGATTCACTGCGCATGTCATACATTCCATACCTTCACTTTACCTTTGCTTTTGTCCGCCTGCCAAGGCAGACAGGAACTCTCTGCCAAGATGTAATTATTTAGTTAGTAAGTTTGTATTTTTATTTCCTTTACAATAAAATGTTTTTCTTAGAATATACCTCGGGTTTATTTTGCTTATTTCAAAAGTATGCTTCAGGGATATGCCAAGATCCATACCTCATTCATTTACAGGGCGGAATTCACACCCTGACAGTCCTATCTGTCACTGTGCAATTGGCAAACCGTACACAGTAAGTTAAAAATACTCTCTATGGTGCAGTGGTAGAAGGTCACCAGCAGTTTTTCAAGTATTTTGGAGGCTTGCAATTTCCCAATTGGATCAAACTCCTAGTCTAGGGTATTCATTGATCAATCTGAGTAAATAGATATACAAGTGGCCTATAGGACGCACAAAAGTTTCTACCAACCTAGAATGGTACGCCGGCTATGACTCCTTTTTGATCAGGATTACCTTGTCCAAGTTCTGCATTGTTCCCTTCGCTGAACTTCTCCGCAAAAAATGATTTTGAAAATCTGATTAACAATGAAGGCGCTTTTCAAAAGTGGTGTCAAGGACTCCAAAGAAAGTTCTACGCAATAAGTTCTTCAGTAAGGTGCACACACGTGTACACACACACACTCCTGAAACATATAGGAGGAATTTTCCATCCTTATTTATATTTGAGATTATTTGAAACTGTTCTTATCGGGATTCTTTTCACATGAGCTAAGCTACTTTTTGGGGGATAAACTGCAAATTGAGTCACCTCTTGATGGTACACGTGCACCTTCTCTTCCATTCCATTCCTAATCTTCCTACAATCTCTCAGAGGAGGCCAAAGGTGAACTTTTAAATTTTCTCAAGCCATTAAAATTTATTGAAGCTTTAAACTTTGTTTCATCTCTTTTGCTTGTGGAGGGGTGTAAACGCATGCATTTTCAGCTACATTCTTTCTTAATTTTGCTTTTTGTTTCATTCTTAATAGATTTTCATTTCCTACATTAAAGCTACCTGGATAGGTTTTTGTAGTAGGTCCACCTTTAATAAGTGTAAATAAATGAATGTATTATTTAGTTCTGAATGGATTTAGTTCTAAATGAAATATTTAGTTCTGGCTGACATTTTAAAACACAGTGACCTAGAAAATGGCACAAATTGGTTGCATAAAACCATGCTTAATCCTAGGGTTCCTAATTTAACATTCTCTTCCAGGTCTATTCATTGAAAGTTATGTAAACCAATAAATAGACACCCCCCCCCCCCCATGCAGCTTTTATAAAGGAAAAAAATGTTTTCTTTTGTGGCCATCAAAGGAAAGAAAGGAAGGAAATTGGGAGGGGGGGAGAAGGAGCTAAGGCAAAGACAGACCCTCAAAATTGCAAAAAAAAATGCATCAGAAAGAAGCTGCTGGAAGAAATGATACAAATGAAGGAAATACACACACACACACATATACTCTCTCTCTCTCTCTCTCTCTCTCTCTCTCTCTCTCTCTCTGTGTGTGTGTGTGTGTGTGTGTAAAAACAGGCCAGGTTTGAATTCCAGCAAGGGTATGGCTAGCTGAGGAGAGCTAAATAGCTTGAAATAGATCTATACTAGTCTCCCTTCATTTATTTATCAGCAAAAATGCAACACAAAATGGTTTGTTGTATAAGAGACTGCCTGGAAGGTTTCTGGAGTGGGCTGAAAGACGAAAGGGAAGCTCCCTCCCATGTTTGGACACACCAGGTTCTTTGACAAAAGAAAATCTCTCTCTCTCTCTCTCTCTCTCTCTCTCACACACACACACACACGCACGCACGCACGCACACACACACGCACACACACACACCAGGATAATGTTGCAGGATCCAATCTGAGTTGGTCACCATGACCAGAAATTTTGTCTTTTGAGTTTTCAGATTCATGCTAGGATTCATGCTCAGGACTCTACACGTCCTCTCCCAGAATGTGTAGAGATAAGTTCTCTGAGGATGGCTCTAGCACGAGTCCAAAAGCTCAGAAGACTAAACCTCTGGTCCCAGTGACTGACCCAGATTGGAAGAAGTGACAGTTGGAATCTTTTGGCCCAAACAATAAAGGCAAATCCAGAGAATGAGTTTATCTGTTTAGGATTGCACTCAATGTTTTCAATTCCTTATTTCCTCTCTGCTTAGGAAAGAGAAAAGCAGTGGGTAAAGATGTTTAAGGTCCTTACATTTTGGACCTCAAATATCAACCTTTTTCTCATATATCAGATTTTATCTTTGAACTACCAACCCCCCTCCAATATGACCCCTTATATCACTTTGGGATGATGGGAAGCTAAAATATACCGACAAATATTTAGCTTGCAGTGATATCTTTATAAAACACAGTCTTCTTATTTCTTTTCATCTTGGCTATGGAGTTGCTCCTGTTTTTGCTTGCTTGCTTGTTAGAAAAGTATATTATTCTGATTGTGAATATGGCTGTCAAAGGGGTTATTGTGGTTTAAAGCAGCTTCAAATCAGCACTGCCAATTTTATTTTTGACATCTTTAACTTCAGCTCTCTGAAATCGAGGCTATCATACAAATTAGACTAAAATGCTAGGCTTTACATGTGCCAGTGCACCATTTTGATTTTGCACACTCCTTTCACTTCTAGCATTGCAAAATCTAGTATTCCCCAATGTGGCCCATGCTACTTCCATTTGGAAGAAGCTGTCAGATATGTTTTAAATCTGGTTGCTTAGGACTGTGGATTGCTAGGTCAGAAGCAGCTTATGGGAGTTTTTCGAGATGGCTGCATAGCATGGACTGTGCTTGCGTTTTTAGATTGGTTAGGCTGAATGGAGCTCTTTGCTGAGGGTGCATGTGGGGCTTGGGTCACAGAAAATTTGTCCCATTTTGGGGTGGATGGGACAAATAATACCCTATCTGTAGGGGGGTGGAGGAGTGGGAGATTGCTATGGGCCACTTGTGGGCAAGATAGACTTGATAGCTTAGATTAATGCGACGCTGCAACTCCAAAAATTCCTCTTCAATGTCCTGATGCTCACTTGCTACTACTGAATGCCAGGTTGGCTTTTATGTAATTGTGATTGAGAAGTTTGGCTTGGCCTGCATAAATGAGCATTCCTCTGGTTTGGATTACTGCAATGCATTCTACATGGGGCAACCAATGAAGATCACTCAGTGGCTGCTGCTGGGGCAGAATGCAGCTACATGAGTAGCTATAAGTGTATTTCAACAGGCTCCTATAACAATTCTCTTTTGCAAAGCTTCACTGGCTTTCATTAAGCTTCTGGGTGCAATTCAGAGTGATGGTTACCATCTATAAAACCCCTCATGGCACAGGGCCAGGTTATTTGTGGGAATGCCTGTCTCCAATTATTTCTGCCCACCCTATGAGATCAGGGTGGGCATATTCCATGCCCTTTTAAATAATGGTGTCATCTTAAAAGGCCTAAGAAACATGTCTTCTTTCTTGCCGTGCTAATCCTATGGAGGAATATATTGCCTGAGATTAGGATGGCCCTAAACACACAGTATTTTATAAAACATTGAAGACCTGGTTACTCCATGGGCATTGGGATGATGGTATATTAGAAAGGCTGTGCATTTTGTGTTAAACTGTTACACCTGGAAATATATTCTGTTTTTTAATGTTTTGTTTTTAATGATTGTGTGTCATCTGGAGACATGAGTAGTAGCCACATAAACTGAATGGATAAATGAAGAAATAAATAAACCTCAATTACCTTTGCTATTAATCAGATTGTTTTAATTAGCATTTAATTAGCAATGGGTTGTAAGGATAGATTCTACACACACACAAACAGAGAGAGAGAGAGAGAGAGAGAGAGAGAAAGAGAGAGACTTGCAGTGCCTGCCTATGAATGAAATGACTCTTCTCATTTGTATTAGTGGCTGCATAGTCTCAATTTGTTCAGAATTTTTTTGAAATGTTGAAGACCACCCGTGAGATTGGAATGGAACATGATGACGCCTAATGGTAAGGCTATAGTTAAAGCAAATAGTGAGAAGCTAAAAAGAAAACCTTGTCATCTAGATATGGCATGATTTCATGACATTAAAAAACTAAAGGTGAGGGATTGAGAGTATTCTGACCGAGATATCAACACCCTCATATCCTTTCTTGAAGATTAAGAATCACCTTTCTTCATTGAGGTGTCCTCAAATTCTGAACCTGGTTTCTCCATACAAACTATTTAGTAGCCACATAAACTTCCTGTGCTACCAGCTTAGTTATCTTGGGATGTATGTAGAACATATCCCTGTTCTAGTAGTACTATCTTTGATTATCTCCCTTCCCTGGACTACAAATCAGTCCCCTATTTTTTTTTTAAAAAAGAACTACATCTGTTAAGGGATATTGTTACAAAATAAACCATGATGAAACTCAGAGATTTAGCGAAACAAACCATTTAGAGCATGACATTAATGAGCAAGAACATGTACGATTAAGAGGAATATAACATTTCCTTTGTATTTTACAATAGTATTGGTTTGTATAGAGTAGACCTATATTGTTACTATTGAACCTGGGAATTTATGTATGTGTTCTACTACCAAGTTATGTTGGTATACAGGAAATGCATATTTAAGAGATACTGTACAACTCCAGTTCATAAGGAATACAATTGAACACATTGTTCAGATTCCCACTCAGATTGAAATTTACTGAGAGATTTTGGGTCACTATCAACTAATGTATCTTATTAGGAAGATAAAATTGGGACCATAAAAAATGCCATTCCTCACTGTATATGTCTGTCTTCCTCGCTGATTTCCAGATATGGGCTGTGTGTTTGTGTGTGTGACTGAAGATAGTCATTGAAGTGAGCATTCCAACTATTATAGTAGTAAACCGTAGTATAATTTTCTGCTTACACTAAAATTTCCATGCCTGAAAACAACAGATGCTTGAATGAAAGTAATGGTGGTAATGCCACACAAGAGAACTTTATCTGAATTAGATACTAGCAACCAGCAATTCTCTCTCTCTCCCTCTCTCCTCTCTCTCTCTCTCTCTCTCTCTCTCTCTCTCTCTCTCTCTCTCTCTCTCTCTCTCTCTCTCTCTCTCTCTCTCTCTCTCTCTCTTTTCTCTTAAGGTTAAAGTAAGATATAAATGTAAAGGCAGTTCATGACATTTTGATCTGGTCTGCAAAAATTCAAATATAGAAAATTACATATAGCTATTGTGTAGTGATTCTCCACATTTTTACAGCTCAAATATACACTGATCATCCTATACACTGATCATCCGGACAACTTTGTGTTCAAGTAACTCTGCTTACATCTGGGCTCTACAACAGGAAAAAATTGCTATTACAAACATAGACATACTTGAAATGATTCTAACACAGCCATAAACAATCTGTTCTAATAGATGAAGTTTATGTCTTAGGGAACTTTGGTAGGTTCATAGCTTTGGAATTGAAGCTATCAAGCACTTTGCAAGACTTCCTTCTTTGTGCACTTGGAGGAATGAAGGAAAGCAATGCAACCCATCAGCCCTGACTGCAAGAAGAAGGCCTTCCAGTAAATCAGCTGAGACAAGGGCAGCTTGGAGAATGTTACTAGACTTTTGGCTCTCCAGCAGTTTTCTAGTTTTGATTCCTATAAATTTAAAATTTTGCTTATTATCTTGAACAATGTTTATATATTTAAAAATCCAGTCTCATATAACAAGAGGGTGTGTGGTTAATTTCCATCTGCCACGTTGACATTACCCAGTTAACCTTGATGCTGCCAGGGTTTAAAGACTGCAAAAGGAAGCTATGCTGCAGACATCCTGTTTCAACTCTAGAAGCAGGAGCTCCATGCAGACATCCTGTTCAAACCCTGACAACCTATTAACCATATGGATCTTCCAAAAGTTTCCCCTGCACAATATCAGGTGTTGAAAGAATTTTTTTTTTTGCTCAAGCCATCATTTGGGAAGGATTTAAGCAAACAAGATGTTTTTAACCAACTGAGACAGATACATGAAGCAAATCAGTCCAACTTTTCAGTGGGAAAGACATCAAATGAACAAAGAACTAAAGACCACAGGTAGTCTTCAGCTTATGTTTGTTTAGTGTTCTTTCAAAGTTATGCCACTACTGAAAGGGAATGGACTTACGACCAGTCCTTAAAGTTCTGGCCAATGTAGCATCCTCAGGGTCACATCCTAACAATTTAAGTGCTTGTCAACCAGCTCACATTTATGACAGTTACAGAATCCCACGATTCATGTAATTGCATTTGCAACTTTTCCTGCCAGCTTCCAACAAAGTCAAAAAGGAAAGTGGCAGGGGAGATCACAGGTTTGAAACTCCCTTAAGTTGTCCCTTTTTTTCTCTTGAAGAGCCCCATTACCAAGTACCAAGGCATATCCCTGTCTGCAGTACTCCTCCATCTGCTCACTGCCCAACCCACGGTCTTTGCGGCTTACAGCCTTTGCCCCTCAGCCTGTCAAAATCAGAAAACAGACTCCACAAGGAATATTGGAACTCTATTTCATTGTTACAGGCTACAATAACACAATACTGAAAGTCTGACAGCATTTCTTTCCCTTTTTATACTCAAGAGAGTTAAGGTGGATGAGTGGGATATTTATTTCCTATCCTGAGCTTAAATTATGCTCCGCTAATTGCCTAATTTTCCAAGGTCATCTCTGTTCTCTGCAAAATTAAAAAGCTGTAAATACTTGGGGATTGTTGGTGGGCTCAGGCTCTTGGAAGGTTTCAGTGGATTTTGCTACAGCTAACAATAAAAGTGTCTATCGCCAAAAGCAATGTGGCAGCTCTCTTCAAATGCTTTCATTTCAAAGGAGGACAATCATAATTCCAAGCCATCAAGAAAGCTCAGGTTAAAATCTTGGGCAATGATTCTAGGGCAGTCAGATTGTATAGTGGTTAAAGAAGGCCCAGTTTCAAGTCAATCTTTAGCCAAGAATTCTGGTGGATAATTTGGGGCCTGTCAGTCTTTCTCAGCATTGTGCCATAAACAGGCTTCAAGTTGATACAGGTCTTCAGATTTTTAGTTTTGGATTATTCTTCTACATTTTCCCCAGCAGGACTTCCCAATTACCATTTCTCTTCTAAGGAGGTGAAGTAGGTACATACCTTCCTCATTCCCACCCCAAATATCCAGTTTAATAACTTTCAGCCCTAATGACTCAAACACTTAGAGAGAGGGAAAAGCAGGTCTGTAATTGTCTTACCTCCCAAGTACAGGGGAAAATTAAACAGATCTGCAGACAAATGTTTATACGGAACATTGGTTGAATTTGAGCTTGTTGTCACTTATCTGGGCAGCCTGCCAAATCTTTTTGAACTCACCAGTTACTTGCCTCGTCTTCTGACCTTGAAACACTATTCGGGCATCCAGATTGGCTTGTTTCAATGTTCTCCTCTCAGTCATGGTACGGAGAAGATATTACAAGTTTCCCCCTGGGAAGCAACTTTGCCCATATAAAACCAGGGAAGTTGAAATAGTGGGTCATGTCCTTGTGCACTATTTATTTTGTTGTGACATTCACTTTGCTCTCATTTCTCTTTTATGCATTTAAGCCAGGTAGACCCGATGGATTTTATATCCATTTCTTTTGGGCAGATCTTAAGCCAACTACTACACTTGGCACGTCAAAACTCAGTTGCTGCCTGTAGAATTAGGCAAATGTTGATCTGGGAGTCCAAACGCTTTGAAGCCACATTTTTCACATAAATTTCACATTTGATATAAGCAATCAGAAAAATGCAATCAGATACAGTACTTTCATGCCAACTAGTACGGTTTCATTTTATTATAGTCTAGGTAGGAGGAACATCATTATATATGTATTGAATATCTGGTTATTTGCTCAACTGAATTATATTAATGAATATTGTGAGCCAGTCTCGAAAAGGATACAACATTTTGCATAAATACATATACATGTTGCTCATCTGCTCTTCCAGTGCATATGAAGCACTCGGGGTGATTTACCATACTGAAAATCAATACAGGGTTTAACGAGATTGGAAAGCATGCAAAGCACCATTTCTGAAAGTCTTCCAACCACTTTTCCCCTCAATGACCATAGGAAGCATCGTATTTTCTTCCGGGTACTGAAGTAAAGCGTAGCATCTCCACATATGCATATGTTTCCGTTCCCCCATAATGTGTTTCTGGTGATATGTGTGTGTGTGTGTGCGCGTGTGCGCGTGCGTGCGCATGCGTGTGAGCCCACGGACACATGGGCGTGCACATGTATTCCCTAGGAAGCACAGGATGAGTTGCACAAGCTTCTGTCTGAGTGAAATCATCAGAAAAAAAGGGAGAGGGGCTTAGAGTGGAATTGACAGCAACATTCTGAATAGTTGCAGCTTTTTTTTTTTTTGCCCCCAGCCAGATTTGAATTCAATGTTTCTTTTCCGAACCAGACCAAATTCAGTCCGATTCTGTTCCATTTTTGGAGACATGTCCCATTGATGAACAAATGCACAAGCAGATGGGCAGACAGAGCTCCCTTACATTATTTGTTTCCAGCCTTCTGTTTGATTGGAAAGAATAGTAATGTTTTTTTTTAAAAAAAAACTAAAAACAAATTAATTTTTTTAGCAGATAGAAAGAAGAAATAACTGTTTAAAACATTGTGTTGCCAATGGGATTAATACCTTCCTAAAAAAAAAAGGTTTTGCTCTGAGGGCAAAATACCATCAGAAGAGGGGCACCAGAACAGCTTTCTCAGGAAGGGAGCTCCGTAGTTTAAGTTTATCCATTGAGAAGACCTTTTCTCTTTTCCCATCCAAAATTGCATGCCATGGTTGAGACCTAGATGTCTGGCAGGCCAAGCAATGGATGGACTGCCCACAGGAAGACATGAAAACCACAGGCATATGCTCTGCCGATGCTGCAGACCAGACAAGGGGGGGGGGGGAGCAAACAAAACTGCACAGCCCTGTGATATGATAGGAATAATGCAAAGAACAAGAAGATGGTGGGGACCTAGAAAAGAGGCTCTCCATAATTTCTTATGCAATTGCCAGACTGCCAAGAAAATTAGCCCAGATTAGATATTCTGCTTCACCCTCACTCCAAGTCAAGGTATGAAGTACTCCAGGTTGGCAAAGTTGTTTTTTCCCCAAGAAGATCCCTCCCTCTCACCAAAACCTTCTTTCCTAGAGCAAACTAACAAAAGCAACAGACTAAAATAACTAAAGATACTAAAAACTCCTTGAAGAAATGTAAATATATTTCACGTGGAATGAAAGAAGACTGTGTCCAGAGAACATACTGTACCACAAATTAACCCACCATATTTTAATGAACTATATTGTATGACAAATCTACCCGTGCAGTTGATTAATGGTTCGGTGGGTTCTAAATAGGTTTATCCTAGAAAAAACAGCTTGCCATTAAGTTTTATAAATTTTCACTGGATCTTGAAGTGAAAATTTAAATAAACAGGGCATGTTCTTTCCAAATGAAAAGAGTTTTCATTTGGAGTGTAGCTGCAGCCGAAAGACTCAGCAATAGTATTATCCTAGGACAACCCTTCAGTGATTAAAGAAATTACTGTTTGTCAGCTCTAACACCACTAGAAAAAGCTGCTGTTAAAATGTCTAGGAGAAAAGCCCAACTATGAAAAATCTTCCTAGAGAAAACAAAGCATGGTAAGTGCAGTAGGGAAAGTACTCTGTCATTTACTGGAATTTTCATTATTACAAATACAGTTTTATAAATAATGTAAAGTAGAATTCTACCCGCACAATCAATCAATCCCATTGATCAGCGGTTCAGTTGAATTCATTATAACAAATCAATGACGTATAGCAAAGGACGCAGAACGTTCTACTGTTAAGGATTCTGGACACACCTCCCTGCCCCACTTCAGTTCTCCATGCATTACAGACATTTCTGATTGCTAGCCATGCACAGAAGCATAAATACTAGTGCAGCTGGACTTATTAATTGTAGTAAAGAATGAAAAGGCAGCTAGCATCATATTGTGCAATTTAGAATCGATTCCCTATTGTGATGTTTCAACAGAAGCTAGCTGTGACTTTCAACCTATCTAAGCACATCAAGAACAGCAATTTCTTTAGCATACTGTTCTTTTGACACTTGAGAAACCATTTTCTAAAATAAGTGCAATGCTTATTCTTATTTACCAATCGTGCACTCCCACTGCTTCTATAAGGAACACAAGGCAAGTTCCAACATTTCAATGTGAAACCTGAATTTTCTTCTTATAAGGATATCCAAGCCTAGGATGTTAAGGATGCCTACCAACAAGAGTGAGGGATATAGAATAGTTGGGTTTATTCTAAGGTGACCAGATTTTAACATTGGTAAAGCGGGACACCATTGACAGGGAGGGAGGGAGGGAGGGAGGGAGGACACTCGGAGGGAGCACAGCCAAGAGCGAGACTCAGTCTCCGCCCCAGCTGCTGCCCGCCCGGCGCTTTCTCTCCCCACGGCTTGCTAAGCGGAGAAGCGGCCGCCTCACCTGCCACTCTGCTCCACTCTCCCTCCCTCCCTCTGCAGACCCAGAGACAAAACAAACAGAAAGGAGGCGCAAAGCGGGGGGGAGCCACCTGGCAGAGCGCTCACAGCCAGCAGGCGGAGGCGGCAGGGGACAAAAGGCAGGCCAGTGCTGGGCTCCTGCCTCTCCAGGCCACTGAGCGAGCGGAGCAGCATTGCGGACAGCCCGCAGCCAGGGCGGGGAGGCGGGGCATACATCGCCGGCTCGCCCGTTCTGCGGTGCAACAGGTAAGGCGAGCCAGTCCAGCCCAACCGGCCGAGGCTCTTCCTGCCTGTCTCTTGCCCGCGCCGATCCTGGCCAGAACCACAGAGGAAGCGCCGCTTGAGCGCCCGGTGGGATCAGGGGCCATGGTGAAGCCCCGCTCCCCAGCCTGCCAGGGTGGGGGGACCGACGGACGGGGGCCGCCAGCGCTGCTTCTCCACGGGCTCCGCGTGCCGCCACCTCCGCCTCATCTCGGCTGTGCCATGGCTCCACTTGGGAGGCATACTCGCACCGCCACCACTTCCCCCAGAGCCAATTCCTTGGAAGGGGCAAAAGCCGCCGCTGCCGCGTGAAGACCGCGATGTCTGGCTCGGCCTCAGCTCCACTGCCGCCCGGGGGGACGTGGCTCACGCCGTTCCCTAGCTTGTCGTACATTCTTTCCAAAAATTGGGACTTTTTTTAAATGCCGTGGGACGCAGGACAAATTGTTAAAAATCGGGACTGTCCCACCAAAAGCGGGACATCTGGTCACCTTAGTTTATTCCCCTCCTGATTCTGGCTATTAGAATCTTGTCTTAATTGTTGTAGAGTTCCCAAACTTGTTAGCATCTTAACCTTGAATAAATGGTCAGCCCTTCAAACAATAACAGATCTGAAGGCTTTTTGTGCAACAAACCTATTTGGAAGCAAAGGTGCAAGATAATGCCTCCAAGTCAAGATCCTGAAGACACTTTCAAGGCTGAGTGAAAATTTCATCCAGATCTTCCTATTTCAGGTCTAATTCCAAGGCTGCCTCAGTTGAAGCAAGAGCAGGAATAAGAAATTATTTCTCTCCTGAGAACACCGATTGCTACCTCATCACTTTAAGATAGCTGCAGCTATAAATTAATTTTATTAGTTATTTAATCCAGAAGAGAAACCACAAAATAGTTCCAGGTTCCCTATCACCTAAAGGACAGAAGAGGGGAGGGGAGAGGATAACAGGGGAGGAGAGGAGAGGTATCTCTTTCTCTCTACATGTATTGCTTTTGTGTCTTATTACAGAACTGATAATACACTGGACTTTTAACAGCCTTCTCCTTTTTTCCTTTTGGGCTGTGCTTTAGAATCATTTGTTAATGTATTGCATATTCCTTCAGAAAATTTTGCAGTCCTCCATTGCATTTACGTGGAAGCTATGAAAGAACATAACAAGAGGTTCTTGATGCCATGGCAATTTCCTAGCAGATCTGACAAGACATACCAAAGCTTAATCACAAAGCCATTGTTGTTACCATTTCAGTTCAAAAAAATAGTATACATAATGCATACAGTTGATTTATGAATTCCTCTACTACATAATCAGCAAAGGATCACAGTCAAAGAAAGTTGCAACTACAGTAAACAAAAATACTCTAATACTGTATTTTGATAAAAGTATTTAGGCTGTAACTACTTCTGGCATCCTCTCATAGGAATCAAGCAAAAAGATCCCTTCTTCCTGATTCACGCTCTTAAGTTGCCATAGATTAGGGTGTCAAACTCGCATCATCACAGAGTTGTCACGTGATGTATCATGACTTTTTCCCCTTTGCTAAACTGGGTGTGGGCCAGAGGTGAGTTGCTGCCAGTTCGGCCCAGTTCAGCCGAACCGGTAGTGGCCCAGAGCAGCTGAAAGCGAACTGGTACAGTGGCTCTTTTGGCCTGCCCACCCACACTCTATTCCTGTTTTTACGGCAAACGGCAAATTGCGCATGCATACACAGCATGTGGCGCCTACGCGAGTCCAACAATCAGCTGGTTGTCGCAAGGGTGATGGATTGCACAAGGGTGCAAACGAAATGCACATATGCGCGATCAGAAAACTGGTAGTGAAGGTGAGTGCAACCACCACTGGCGTGGGCATGGCCAAAGCATTACACATCTGACTCATAGGCCGCAAGTTTGACACTCCCGCCATAGATGTTTGTTATGTGTGAAAAAAGTATTGTCGCCCACTCTCCAAATTTTAAGAACTGTCTCAGCGCCTGCCAACCTAGCAGTTCAAAAGCATGCAAATGGGAGTAGATAAATAGGCACCAATTTGGTGGGAGGATAACAGCTCTCCATGATATCATGCTGGCCACATGACAGCAGAAATATCTTCAGATAGTGCTGGCTCAATGGCCTTGAAACAGAAATGAGCACCACCCCTATAGTTGGCAATAACTAGCGGAGTAAAATCCACAGGGACTCTTTATCAAAGTAAAGTATTTCACGGATGTAAATTGGAGACAACAGTAAAGTTTCTTTACACCAAAGAGGTAAATTTCAGAAAGGCTTCTTAATTATACACTGAAATGCTCTTTTGCTTTGGATTATTATTCCAGTCACTGCACAGCCAATATCAGGTAAACAGCTCCACTTTATAAATTCCACTGAGTCACCCTTAATGATCTCTAGTATATTATCTTTATTCAACCATGTTGCTTTCTCAGAAGTATAGAATAGGGGCTCGTCTCTGTTTGTGAAATAAATTGCTTCAGTCCTGGTGTTCAGAGGTTTTGAAATTAGCCAGTTCAGCACATATGGAATCAAGTACACTTGGAACAATCAATATGGATTCAATCCAGTGATGATAAATCCAACTATAATGGAATGTCATTAAGGAAATCTGTCCATCTCTAGATTATGCCAATGATTTGTGTATGTATTTTGTCCATTCTTTCCTGACTGCAGAAAAACTTGGAAATCCTGATATTTGGATACAAGTGCAATGTATTTCAAGCTAAATCCCCCATTCTCCCCTTTCAGTTGCAGCCCCCAGTTCCTATACAGCAAGATCTATACAGATAGTCTTTGACTAGTCTTTCATTATACAAGTAAAGATGAAGGATTCGTTTAAAAGCCACTAAAATGACACAAAGCCACCACTAATAGAGTGGATACAAATCCATGAAATCTAATGCCATAATATAATGGTCTAGTTTTCACTGACATCGCAGGCTTAAGAATCTCAGAATGGTATACTGTAATCCCACCAATTACATTCTATGCATTACCAAGACATTAGTGAAATAAATGAATTGTCATGCTCTCTATCTAAATTTTGTACAATTACTTCAAAGTGGGTTTCTTTTGAAGAGATATTGTAGGGAGCTACATTTAGGAACAAAGGAATCATGCTGTATCAGCCTCTGGTCCATTTAACCCTGTACTGTAGCTCTTCAGGACTTCAGGTGCATGCATTTTTTCCAGGCATGGAAAAATTGTATTCCAGGAAATGTATTCTATGAAAGTATGTCTTGTCATTGAGCTAACATCATACAAAAGCAGAGAAACTGTGTCCCAACAGATGTTTCTAAACTTGAAGTCCCAACATATCTTATTGATGGGTCTGCTAGGAGTTCTACAACATGTTGGAGACCCACAGGATTTTTGCCTTTTATGTATATATTTATAATAGATCAAATACTGTACATAGTCTTCTTATCCCAGCAAACATGCGTTCCAAAATGTATGCATTTTGTTTGCATGAAATAATGAAAAGCCATCTGAATACAACATTATGTGAAATACTTTTTGAAAACGTAATGCTTTTTTTGCAAGGCACGCCAATGGAAATTTTAGAAAAATGCCCTAGATAAAAACATTGCTGCTTTGGATATTGTGATGGATGTTGATTTGCCTCGGGAAGGGGTAAGAGTATGCTGAGCCTTTGCAAGAAGTGTTTGAATCCTGGGAAACTATACCTTATGAGTGATTCCAAGACTCATAACTAGATTCTTCCTATTTCCTGATCTTGCCTACTTCAAAGTGAGGAAAGCTAAGGCTCACAATGAAGAAAGGCTTGCCACAAAAGTAAAAAAATAACAAAAAAAGCTTCTTCCAACATGTTAAAAACAAGAAAAGAGTTAAGGAAACAATTGGTCCATTGCTGGGAGAAAGTGGCAAGAAGGTGACAAGCAACAGGGAGAAAGCAGAACTATTTAACTCATGTTTTGCATCTGTCTTTACACAAAGGGATAAAACAGTTCAACCTATCAAAAACAGCACCACAAAAATCAGATTAGGAACACAAGTTGAAATAGGGAAGAAAATGGTAAGTGAGCACCTGTCTACCCTAGACGAGTTCAAATCACCAGGACCGGATGGATTACACCCCAGGGTTCTGAAGGAACTGGCAGACGAGATCTCAGAACCACTGAACTATATCTTTCAGAGATCCTGGAGCACCGGGGAACTACCAGAGGACTGGAAAAGAGCTGATGTGGTTCCCATCTTCAAAAAAGGGGAAAAAACAGATCCAGGAAACTAAAGACCTATAAGCCTGACCTCAATACCAGGAAAGATTCTGGAAAAGATAATCAAGCAATGAATTAGCGAACACCTAGAAGCAAACAAAGTAATAGCCAAAAGCCAACATGGGTTTGTCAAAAACAGATCATGCCAGACTAAGGTAGACCATAACCTACTACTAGATAAAGTAGAAGAATGTGGGTTAGACAGCATCACCACCAGATGGATTCGTAACTGGCTGACCAACCGCACTCAATGTGTAGTTCTCAATGGAACTGCATCTACATGGAGGGAGGTATGCAGTGGAGTACCCCAAAGCTCTGTTTTAGGCCCAGTACTCTTCAACATCTTCATCAATGATTTCGATGAGGGAATAAATGGGGAATTCATCAAATTTGCAGGTGACACCAAGCTGGCGGGAATAGCCAACACTCCAGAAGATAGGCTAAAGATACAGAAGGATCTTGACAAACTTGAACATTAGGCACTATCTAATAAAATGAAATTCAATGGTGAAGAGTAAGGTTCTACATTTAGGCAACAAAAACGAAATGCACAGGTACAGTATAGGTGGTACCTTGCTCAACAGTAGTAACTGTGAAAGGGATCTTGGAGTCCTAGTGGACAACCATTTAAATATGAGCCAGCAGTGTGCAGCAGCTGCCAAAAAAGCCAACACAGTCCTAGGCTGCATCAACAGAGGGATAGAATCAAGATCACGTGAAGGGTTAATACCACTTTATAATGCCTTGGTAAGGCCACACTTGGAATATTGCATTCAGTTTTGGTCACCACGATGCAGAAAAGATGTGGAGACTCTAGAAAGAGTGCAGAGAAGAGCAACAAAGATGATTAGGGGACTGGAGACTAAAACATATGAAGAACGGTTGCAGGAACTGGGTATGTCTAGTTTAATAGAAAGAAGGACTAGATGAGACATGATAGCAGTATTCCAATATCTCAGGGGTTGCCACAAAGAAGAGGAAGTCAAACTATTCTCCAAGGCACCTGAGGGTAGAGCAAGAAGCAATGGGTGGAAACTAATCAAGGAGAGAAGCAACTTAGAACTGAGGAGAAACTTCCTGACAGAACAATTAACCAGTGGAACAGCTTGCCTCCAGAAGTTGTGAATGCCCCAACACTGGAAGTCTTTAAGAAGATGTTGGATAACCATTTGTCTGAAATGGTATAGGGTTTCCTGCCTGGGCAGGGGGTTGGACTAGAAAACCTCCAAGGTACCTTCCAACTCTGCTATTGTATTGTAAAGGACTGACAGATCAGCTGCAACAAACTCAAACATCTTTTTTAATCGTTTTTTCCTCTGGAAAACATTTTCTATTCCTCAAAATACAAGTAGTTCTTGAATTATGACTGTAATGCAGCCTTCCCCTTATGGTTGTAAGTTGTGATGGTTGTAAATCGAATCACCTATATGACCGACCCAATTTTACAGCCTTTTTTGTGGCAGTCGTTAAGTAGACCACCACAGTCATTAAGTGAATGCCGCAGTTGTTAAACGCACCAATGTTTTGTACTGGGCTTGTTTTGCCAAAAACTGGAAGTAAATGTTGGAAAATGTGACCACGTGACCACAGGATGCTGCAAACCGCCATTAATGTGGTCCAGTTGCCAAGCACCCATGTGACCACGGTGTGTGTGTGTGTGTGTGTGTGTGTAACCTTTGGAACTTTGAATCTGGGTTGTAACTTGCTACACAACGGATAAAAAACCAAGGATTACCTGTAGAATCAGGATTCACCAAGATTGGGACAAGGGACAAGGGAGGCATCAGTTCATACTTAACATACTGATGAAGCGATACCCCTTCCTCCAATTATCCACATACTTATCATTGACATCCCATCCTTTAAATTCTTTACACCATTTGCTCATCATCAGGCTCTTGCTTCAACCCCAAATGCACTCCATCTCACGTTTCTTTGCCATTCTATATCCATACCGCTCACCAATCCTCTGTCAGGATTCTGCGTAACATTCTGTGTAACATCCTGTTCCGTTAAAAAAAATTCCCTTATCCACCTATCCAGTGGTGCCTTTTGTACTTCTTTCCATTGTCTCCTCCAACACCATTACTTTCTGTAAAATCTTTAGCTCCACTCCAGTTATCCTTTGCCATGCCCAGCTAAATATAGACGCTAAAAACAGTATGCACTAGAGTACCATACAAAGTGAGGACTGAATATGGCTTACCAGATTGTTCATCATTCTGATGTACATGGCATTTAGATTTCTTTATTGGTTCTTAATTGGATTCTCAGAGATATTACAACAATGTTTGGCATTCTAGCAGCAAACATTCTAGGACAGTGAGGGCGAACCTTTTTGTAAACGTATGCCAAAATTCATTTCTGAACTTTCTGTTGGCCCGTTGGGCCTGTTTTTCACCCTCTCTAGGCTCCAGAGGCTTTCCTGAAGCCTGGGGATGGCAAAAACGGCCTCCCCCAGCTCCTCAGAGGCCCTCTGGAAGCTGGAAATGGATCGTTTCTGAACTTCTGCTTGGCCAGTTGGACCCAATTTTTTGCCCTCCCCAGGCTCCGGAGGCTTTCCTGGAGCCTGGGGAGGATAAAAATGGCCACCCCCGACCCTGCGGATGACCGAAAATCAGCTGGCCAGTGTGCGCATGCACACTGGAGCTGACAGCTCGTGTGCTGGCAGATATGGCTCTGTGTGCCACCTGTGGCACGCATGCCATAGGTTCGTCATCACGGTTCTAGGATGCTAAGAACAAGCGTCTCTGCCTCTGAATAAGTCATAGACAGAATAATCTGATGGGGTACATAAATTTCTATTGCAGCTATAAACCACAGAGGATAAAGCCACTTCTCTATTCCTGTCTGCCAAATGCTTGAAACAAACCATGGAATAACTTATAAAGTAATTATATTTGCTATTTGTAACCATTTCATTTTCCTTGGATCAGGAGACTTCAAAACACTTGATAACACTTAAAATGTGAACTATGGTATTTATTTAAATGTTGTTATTATAGTAAACAAAGATTGGAAAAATTATTTCAATGTTATCATTTATAAGACATAATCAATTCCTGATTATGAAAATAGCAACATAGGCTGAATGAGATGGCTAATGGGATTCAGCATTTGCATCCTATACATTATTGAATGCAGCTTTCTAATTTTTAAAAATCTTCTTTGAAACCCAATTATCAAGATCCAATTTACCCCCTTGAAGGATGATGCCTGCAGTTTTTCTGAAAGTAATAACTGCAATATATTATGCTAATTGAGGTTTAACAAACATTGCTTTTGTAGCAAAAGAATAAATGATAAGTCTGGTTCTTCAATTAAGCATTGCAATTGTTCTCTTTTGTGCATCATGGAGTTTTGGAATGTACTCCTAGCAGTAACTGGAAACAGAAGATACTTCACTGTTAATTTTTAATTGACAATTGACATCAAATTTCATTTAGAAGCAAGCAACACACACACAATGCTCAAAGCACTATTTCTTTGGGCACATTATAAATTTGTAATTCAGTCTCCTTTTGCCTCTAATGCCCATCAAAACTATGTCTGTTCTGATAAACTGAAAGATGAATTGGTGACTTTACCTATAATGGATATCTTATGTGCAAGGAAATTCAAAATATATTTACTCAGAGATATATCTAGTGATTTATTTATTCACTGAGAAGAGTGAAAGGTATTGGATTGCTAAATTCATTCTATTTATGGCTTAAAGGAGCATTTTGCCAAGTGACATACATGAATATAATTGTAGAAAAAAAAACCTTGGAGATATACTCCTTATTTCTGGGATAAGAAATCCCATATCCTTCGTCCTGCGCATATTTATGTTTTTGGGATGCAAATGCAATCAGCAGCATAGGTCTCTAGGCATTCCATGATATTTTCCCCTTCTTTCTGTATTTTCAAGTGAGGAATAACAAGAAACCATTTCTTCCAACAAGGGAAGATGACATTGCTTAACCAGTGAGTAGATCAATCCTACAGAATCTCTCTGGATAATAGCAATAGCACTTACAATATTCTTATATACTGCTTCACAACCTTTTCTAAGCGGTTTACAGAGTCAGCATATTGCCCCCAACAATCTGGATCCTCATTTTATCAATATCTGAAGGCTATGTCAATCTTCAGCTGGTGAGAATCAAACTGCTGGGTAGTCAGCAGAATTATCCTGCAATACTGCATTCTAACCATCGAGCCACAACAGATAAGGATGGGAGATGATCTACTTGTGCTCCAGATGGATGCTCTTCACAAGGAGACAACAGGACAACATTCTCCTGCAGAACTGAGCACTGGGAAATGAAGAGAAACACTCTCAACCATAGTGGAGCCTTTTAAAGGACAATGGGCTCTTGGAGAGCGCACTTCCTAACCAGTTTCAGAAATTACCTACCTAAATATCTTAAGTTTATTAAAGATCTTCCAAATGACAGGTTTGCAAAGCCATTTTGTGAGTTTACTTTCATTCCAGAAAACAAGAAAAATTAAGTGTAAATTTAAGAATGTACAGAATTTGAAATAAATGGGAAAAGAAAATACATTACTCCAAAAAATTTGTAAAAGTAATAAAAAAATTAAGAGACCAGATGATTTTGGAATATTAAAACTTTACCAGTTAGATTGTGGAAACATATAAATATCCCCTTTTTGGAAACCAAATTGTTTAGTCTATTTTAAATCATTACAGAAATTTGATACTTCATGATTTCAGAATCTGAATACAAGAGTGGACTAAAGAGTCCAAACATAAAAAGGAAAAGCTAAAGGTCCCAAGCTGCCCTTCCCACAATTCCTTTGAATCGTCTCACTGTGATTTCACCTTTTTTTTTTTAGGTACAGCTTACACCACAAGAAGTAACAGTGCTTAGAGCCATTTTGATTTTTTTCATTTAATTTATATAATCAAGTAGATTGCAGAACGTACATACAAAATATATTTTCTTTTTTTTTAAACTTTTTTTTTTGTTTTAATTAAACAAAAAACGCACACAAAAAAATCATTCTTCATTACTTCTTTCAGAAAGCATGTCGATTGGTTACAAATAAATTTCGGGCGTTACTACCACACTCATTCTTTATACTTCCTTCATATTGGATTGTACATTTTAAATCAAAGATCTTTATGTATTTTACCATCAATGTACCATCATTCTCATTTAACTATAATTGTTTAAACATGCTTTTATCTAGAATCATTTATATTTAAAGACACAACCACATACTGGCATTCATTAGCTGTTTCTGTAAACCTCAGGCTTATACCCAATTGCTTTCATCAATGCCAACACATATAAAATCATTAAACATTATCCATTAACATTTCGTTATTGTTATTGTAGTTATCTAACATCTTTATAACAAAACCTAAAACAAAAAGGTATTAGTAAAATTGATAAATCTTTTTCCCAGGTCCCAAGTTATAGTTTATATCCAAATTGTTTTTACTAATTGAAGTTATTAATTCATTATTATTATCATAATGGATTATTTGTTAACGAATAAACATTTTACAAACAAAGACATTCTATAATCATCTACAAAATCCTACTTATTAGTCACCAAGAATTAACTAAATTTTTAATTATCAACACTCCTTGTCAACCTGTGTCTTTCCAGTAACAAACAATCTTATCTCTTTAGCCAGTAACATTTCGTTATTGTTATTGTAGTTATCTAACATCTTTATAATAAATCTAGACAAAAATTTATTAGTGGAATTTATAAGTACTCAGAAGAGGTTACCTCTTTTTAACAAAATCCAAACAAAAAAATATTAGTAAAATTAATAAATCTTTTTCCCAGGTCCCAATTTATGGTTTATATCCAAATTGTTTTCACTAATTAAAGTTATTATTTCATTATTATTATCATAATGGATTATCTGTTAATGAATAAACATTTTAAAAACAAAAATATTCTATAAGCATCTACAAAATCCTACTTATTAATCACCAAAGATTAACTTTTTAATTATCAGCATTCATTGTCAACCTGTGTCTTTCCTGTAATAAAATAATCTTAACTCTTTAGCCAGTTGTTGCGTCAATTCTCTTATTAGCTTCTTTATAGAGTTCTTAAAAACTTCTCTCCGCACTTTTTTGCTCAGAAGATCTTTCATATAGTCTCGTTGCCCTTCAGCTGGTATTAAAATTAACATGTCTTTGATTATTAGACATCTTTCTAAAGATGTTTCGCTTCTTAATTCCATCATCAAATCCATATCTTGACAAGAGAGGTAGAGCTCCAGATAGTCAAATTCACTTTTCAATATCTTTTCACTTTCACTCATGGGTGCTTCATTAGTAGGTTCATCTGTTGTCTTGCCTTTATCTTCTACATCTTCTATATCTTCATTCTCTTCTTTAGTTTTTGGAGCTCCAACCCCTTCATCTTTTACTATGCATAACAATAATTTATCCAACTTCTTATCAAATCTCTCAGATCCTTCCAATAAATTTTGAAATCCATCCAAAACATCTTGGAGACTTAAGGCTTTCTCATCTGTATGTAGATACATATTTCCGAAAAAAGAAAAAAAAGATCTAAACTCCACTGCCACTCTCGCCTTCAATATCTCTTTGATGTATAAAAATACTTTTATTTTGAATCCACTTATGCACAAGTTTCTTCTAATTTTTTCAGAGATGGAGGGTTCTATCTTTTCTTTTCCTTCCCTTGCCCAAAATATTTCTCATAGATACCTGCAAAGGAACAGTCCGTGTCCTTGAGATGTTATCAGTCCACAAACAAGCTGCAAACCCTCCAACTTCAGTAAAATCAAAGAAAGTAGAAGAAAGGATACATTGTTTCAAAAGAAAAAGAAAAACTAAGTTCTGGCTTCCGAATAGCAAATTCAACTTTCTCTTATTCGTTTCAGGCTTTAAAAAAAAGCAAAAGTCTCTAAGTCTTAAATAAAATTTAATAAACAGTAGGAGGAAGGACTGTTAAAATAAAAAAGAGGTTTTAGTTCAGCCTAAAAATAAGGTAACAGGGAATAGAAGAAAAAATCAATTCATTCACTTAAGAGGAGAAACGGGAAGCGTTACAATCACTTCAATCCACAAAACATTGTTACATAGAAAAAAAAGGGGGAAAAAACTTTCTAAGGCAGTCCAATAGAGATAAATTTCGCTGCTTTATTCTTAGCTTAAAAGACTAATTTATCCTAGAAAAAAAAAGTTTCTTTGGGCGATCATTCTCAAAGAAAAAAAAATCTCACCAAATAGACTCACTTTCACTTTCATTGCCTTTCCTCCGGAGCCGTCTCTGACTTTGTCAGCCTGGGGTCTGTCTATTTACCGTCGCTTTGGAGAGCTTCCCTAGGGTCAAACAGTGACTTTGTGATGTCCCTGTGACCAGCAAGGATTTGTCTCCCTTTCACCCTCTCTCCGGGACGGCTTAGGTCCATATGGACTGTTACAGCAGTAAAAGAATCAACGGCGGTCTCAGACTATCGAGACCGCACATTGTGTCATTGCGACGTCTGGCTCTCGTCTAAAAATATATTTTCTTAAAACAAAAATTGGTCTGATCAAGTACTGAATATTTTATTACTTATGTGAAGAGGTCTAAGGTTACATTCTGAGCTACACCAAGCATTATGGATTTCCAAGTTCATTGTAATGTGAAAACTTAGGGAACACTAAAAAAAAGATATATTTTTCATAATATTCGAAAGCTGTCCTTATCAGCTATTATGACAGATGGAGAACCAATCCAGCATTTGCTTAGAAGACTCTTCCAAATGCGAATCAAGATATTATCTGCAACAATATATAAAGACAATTCACTGAATTCACCAGTTGATGATGACGGTGGTGATTATAAAATTGGAAACATAGAAGATACACTGAAGATACACTCAGCTACAATTTTCTCAACAAGAAGTTAAGTGACTAATAAAAACTGTTTCTGAGGCTGGGTGCTATAGGACTTTTCAGCTTTTTGTTCCTCCTTTTCTTTTATTCATTTGGTGGATAAAGTGAAAAGCTGTGTCCTCTGGCATGCCTACTCCAAATAATAGGCATGCTGCCAAGCCCTATCATCTGGCAATTAGGCCTCATTTTCCTTTCCACATTACTAACAGAGATGTTAAATAGGATTTGATCCCAGCCGTGAGCCCTTGGGGTTTTCACCTTGTTACTGCTTTCTAGGAAGATATACTGACATTCGAACACCTGAAGGTCTACAAAGAGTAAGAAAGTCTGTGAGAATAAAGTAGTGATTCTTGACAAAACAAACCCTGACGTACAACATGTTTTCAGGATTGTGGGTGTGTGACTGATTTATGTACACATTTTTAATGGAGCATGCTACACATCAAATGCCTTATGCTCCTTTCCATTCGGAACTCCACATATTGCCTTTTCCCACCTAAAACGTAATGTTGTATAAGTTTAGGACTGTGAGAGTAAGAACTTGAATGTTTATGCTCTGGAAAAATACAACTCTGAATTCTAAATTCCATGGGAGTTAATAACAAATCCCAGTTACCTAGACCTCAGGGCCCAGTTCTCTTTGAAGTAGTAAACCAGGATCACTCTGAGCCACATCATTTCTACTCATGTAATTTATTATACTGCCAGGTAAAAATGCT
The DNA here is from genome assembly GCF_964273705.1 of Natrix helvetica. Classification (NCBI taxonomy): domain Eukaryota; kingdom Metazoa; phylum Chordata; class Lepidosauria; order Squamata; family Natricidae; genus Natrix; species Natrix helvetica. Next base: position 136,286,512 of record NC_138548.1, on the reverse strand, counting down.
TACCATATAGAAAAATGAAACAAAATTTCAACCCTCTCCTTCTCCAGTACACGTAGTTTTCTTTAGGGGCTTTTTCCCTATATACAAGTCCTTCATCACTCTGTCCCTAAAATAAGACTACTACAGAAAAGTTACTGAGAGTACCATTTAGTGAATTTTTACTATCCTGATTTAATTGAAACACTCCATTGCTAAGATAATTTTATAATAAATTATTATTTAATTAATAAATTAAATAAGATGAATTAAGAAATGCCACCATTTTAGTATACCATGTTGTTGGTCCTAAAATAGAAATTATCTATAATGGAACTTCTCATTGCTCAATAAGTGGCAATAGCACTAACCACAGTACTTTGACCTCTTCACGGTGCTTTACAGCCTTCCCTAAGTGGTTCATAAAATATTGTCCTCTATTATCTAGGTCCTCATTTTACCAACCTTGGAAGGATGGAAGGCTGAGTCAACCTTCGGCCGCGGAGAATCAAACTGCTGGCAGTTGGCCGATTTAGCTTGTAATACTGCGTTCTAGCCTCCGTGCCGACCATGGTAATCAAGTGTCCAATAAAAAAAAGTGGAGAACAGCATTTAACCTTTTTTTAAACACAGACTATGTTAGTGTTCCAACCTGAACCCAGTTATCAATCATCTGCTTTTTTAAATTAGAGATTGTAATCTAGAGTCCATGCTTTTCATAATATGGAAATACTTTTTAATGAGAATAGTACTGAAATATATGTTACTATGTATGAATTATGTACTATGAAAGTTTAGTAACCTGTTCCATACTCCTATCGAGTAATTTCAAGCTATCAGCAACCACATTGACTCCTCTTTCCAAACACTTTTTAAAAAGCTACTCTAGAGCATTGTTTCAGACCCACAGGTCAGATTTATATAAATTACTTTCCTAGGGGAACTTCAAAGCAAGATCATTTTATGGTAAATCAAATTGTTCTCTGACTTTTCCAAGGTAAACAGGGCATGACAATCAATTAAAAATAACTTACAAATGAAGACATGTGGATCTGCGTCATGGAAACAGATCTTCCAGTGTGATCCCCATTTTAATTTTGAATGAAGAATGAAATTCTTAGCTCCTTTTCAAATATAATAAAACTCGGAAGAGGCAGTCACATCAGAATCTACATATATTTAGCCTCTTTCAAGTCATCATTAAATACAATGATTGTATATTGATTTGTTCAATGTATAAGATTAAAAAACAAAATTAACAATGATAAAAAGATCTTCAGAAATCAATATGTGCCTTCCCAAATCTTCTTAAAAATTGCTAAGATTGTATAAAGAACAAAAAAGGCCCTCATGACAAGATATACAATGATGAAATGCCATGGAGTTACATGCAAGTATATTCCCAGAATTTCTAACATAATCATCCCTTGTCTAAGAAAGATGAAAAATCTATAATAAAAATGAAAAATCTTTTCTCCACCAAATTGACACTTCACTTTACAGCCTGCAAGCAGAGTGATTTTTTTAATATTGTTTGCTAGAAGACATTTCTGGTTATCCTAAGGAACTTTGAAGGGGAAAAAATGAATAAACTCCTAAATAGAATATGAGATTTAGCATGCAAACACTTTTTTCTTTTATTCTGTATTTCAGATGCAATTGACTTGTATACTGCCAACCTATTATTTTTTGTGTATGCAAAGTTTTCAACTCAAAGATTGGAATGACCTCAAACTGGCATATTGAAATATTAAGAAAACAAATATTAAGTAAGCAAGGGTAATCTGCAAGACCCAGAGAAGCACAAATGGAAGACAACAAATGGACAGGATTCCAAAGCCCTGGAATGCTCTTGGTGATCCCCCCAGAGACATCAGGGCAGGTTTTTGCTGGGTACAACTTAGTGACACTTAATTCAGTAATTCATTCTTCTTTATTTCATTTAACCACTTAAAGCAACTTTTCGGTCAGAGTTTTGTTTTTGTGTTCAATTATTTGTTTAAAAAATGTTTGTATCCCATTTATTAATTTTTTCTTGTTCTACTGGAAAACACTTGTATCCCAAATGGCTAATACAGTAGAAGCTGAATTAAAAGAACAGCTAACACTTATAACCACAGTTAAAAGGTACAATGGATACACTAAAAGTCCTCAGACTACCATCTGTATATCCTGTCAGTTTCAGAAAAGGTGGGGAGCATCTCTGGAATCAAGCTACTCTTTGAGTGATTATTCATTTGATAGAATACAATCATTACTACTTTCAAGTTAGCATACCTATGTGTGAAAAGCATATTTTTCTATTGATCCTTTAACCAGCTGAGCTCTGAGGTTCCCTTGACTTTCTCCATAATAGCTTTTAAGCAGGGGTGGGATTGAAAATTTTTAGCAACCGGTTGTCTGTCCAGTTGCTGGGTGGATGTAGCCATGGGGGGGTGGTGGTCTACTCAGACTCCTCATGGAGGGGGGGGTCACCCTCCCCAGGCTGTGGACGCTTTCCCTGAACCTCCAGGAGGGTGAAAACAGCTTATGGAACTTCCAGTAGGCCCATTTTTTGCCCTCCCCAGGTTCCATGTGGGCCCTGTACTTACCTGGCATGATGAATGGGCAACATGGAGACTCCTGAAAGGGGAGGGGTGGGCAGGGCCAGCCGGTTCTTGTAACAACTGGTTCAGCAAACGAGATGCAAATTAGCATCTGGTTCGCTCGAATCAGTGAGAACCGGCTGAATCCCACCCCTGCTTTCAAGTGAGATTTATGGAACATTAGGTATCACTCTTTGTATGTTTGCACCTTGTCCAGCCCATGACTGGACAAGATGTCCTACAAATGACATTTTAAAAATCAAATCATCACATTTCTTCAAACGATTACAAGGATTTTCTGACAAATACAGGTCGACCTCGATTTGTAACCATTCATTTAGGGACTGTTTGAAGTTACAACAGCAAATGGGGGGGGGGGGGGAAGTGACTTATGACCGGTTCACATACTTACAATTATCACGGTATCTCCACAATCACACAATTAAAATTCAGGCACTTGGCAACTGGCCTGTATTTATGATGGTTGCAGCCTCCAGGAACCATGTTCTCGTCATTTACGCCCTTCCCAACTGGCTTCCAACAAACAAAGTCGATAGGGGAAAGTCTGATTGCTTAAAGACAATGTGATGCACTTACCAACTGCAGTGATTCACCTAATAAGCATGGTAAAAAAAATTAGGCACAACTCGTTGAAGAACTGCCTTGCTAGCAATGGAAATTCAGGTGCCAACTGTGGTTGCAAGTTGAGAACTACATATAAAATCACCTGTATTTTGGGGGAGGGGGTTTCCTGTGGTCACTGAGAACATATGGATACAGGAAGCCACTGTTCAATGCATGGGGGAGTAAATAGCTGAAAGAAAGAAGAAAAGTCGCTATGAATGAGCATGTTAACCCTACTCTTCTCTTGAATCTTTTATTTACTCAGAATAAATGCTTCTAATGGAGAATCACTTTTCTCCATTAAAGCTTTCCAGACCAATGAGGTGTCTGCAAAACCAAAGTCCTGAACTAGTGGAAAGTAGGGTTAGCATATTGACTGAACAGGATGACAACTTTATGTGTTCATTTACTCAGGAGTAAGACCGACTAAACTGAATGGAAAGGCACTTTGAGCAATGTACTCTCAGACTATTCCAGCTCACCATTCTATCATGTTAATGCTAGTTCTTTCAGAGAATAGAAAGTTTTGTGCTTCTGCCAAATATAATGCATATCAATTTCTCCTATGGGGCATTGCAAACGGAAAGTGTAAAATACTTAAGCTTGCTTTGGCGATGAGTAATCCATCTTGGTCTTACAACAGACTGCTACAGGTTCCCTAGAAAAATCTCTGTTTTATTATTGGTATACTTTGCACTCAATCCACAATGTGACAGCTGCCAAGAGCAATTGCTCCTCACTGTGCAGGATTTTGTTCATAAGCAGAAAAAAGGGGAAAAAAGATGTCAGAATTAGACTGGATTTCTGGCAAGTTAAGCCATGAACTTCAGCACAGAATGGTTTGGTGTGATGTGTAAACCTGCCCACATGCAGCTCCAATTATTGAACAAAACAAAAGACATGTCTGCCCTATAATTGTAATACAATCCAAGCATGATGGCCTATTGCACATAAATCTGGTTAATACATGCAATGAGAAAAATTTACTGAGGAAAGCATAAATTATTATAGAATTATGATTCTGGATTCTTGGCTTTCAGAATCCCAGTTTTTGGACCTGCAAGATAAGGGCAAAAGGTAATCACGTATTCCCATCGGAGAGAGGTCTGCTTTATAATATGTACAGAGAGAATAACACAGTTATTTATCATTATTGCCCTAACCTGTTATAATATGTCCACCTAGTATGCTTATTTATTGTTGCATACATTGGTCTTCCTTTTTATTACTTGTCTCTGTCCATCCATCATGCAAAGAAGATATACAGCATGCTGTAAATTCAGAGCCCATAAAGAGAGTTACCATGGCAACAGCACATTTTTGTTTTGTGTAAACAAAATGCGGAGACAGAGGTCAGTAACATGAACAGCATATGAAGTCCACACCAAATATGCTTCTTTCCTTGATCTTAAGTGGCTTTTTGATGATTAATTAGAGGCCATAATATGGGTAGAGGCAAACATTACATGCAGTTTTAGATATTGTTCAACCATATAGAACAGGGTGGTAATTTGATGTCCAGCTTTCCCAAAGCAACTGGTTGAAAAAAACCCCGACATAAATCAAATATGCCCAGGAGGGTATTTCAAATGCCACCCTCACCTCAATTTGCAGGATTTATCTGAAAATTGGACCTTCCCTAACCATTTCCTTTATGGAAACTATTAAAAAAAAGGCCAGGATCATAGTTATTGTGAAAAACAAAAAAGGGGATTTTTCAGAAGTCCAAATTTAACCACAATATATGCATTTCCACTTTTAGTGTTGAGATGATTTTGCCCTGGAATAAGATAGATCATAGTGTCAACCCTTAAGCTGGCCTGACTGAGGCCATTTTGAGACTTCAGTGCTGACACACTGGAGAAGAGGGATAGGGAGGGGGGGGAATAGAGATAATTGAGGTGTTGCAGTCACAACAAAATACTTTCTCTTGGGAATCAAGGACATTCCTGCAGGTGCTCAGGAAGAGGGGACTGGAGTCACCTAGCAACTGGACGATGTGACTGATTTACTTTTAAAGTAAAAACACTTACTGATTTACTAATTAAAAGTAAAAACGTTTCCTTTTAATTAGGTGAAAACTGCAGGAATAATCGGAGTCAGTTTTCACCAGCCTGTGCCATTATGACATATCCAATAAACTTATTCTTTGAGGAATCTACCTGCCTCCGAGTTTATTTTGCTATTTTGTTACTTGGAACCCTGACCCATAGCTTCAAGATAAATTACTAGGACCCAAATACTATTATTCGGCAGAACCTGTAATCAGCTATGCCTAGATTTGAGATGTCAGTGAAATGCTCTATTCAAAACACAAGCAAAAAACCTTGCCCCGGGCACAGGCTCTCCAATTATCCATCCACCACTGATATTGCTATCAATTCTCAAACCTCGCTGGTTTCTCCTGATATAAGAGCGTTACTGAGCAGACAATTTTTGCAAACTATGGTGTCCTCTATTTTTGTCAAGTACATCCTCTCTTTTGCTTCTAGCTTTCAGAAGCAACTTGATTATTCTGGAACCATGAAAGAAAAGAGAAAAAGTTTGGCTTATGTACCAAAGGTGCTTTTCAAAGGCAACTTGACTTTCTTTGTTTTTTCCTTTAAGACTGTTTCATTTCTCATCCAAGAAGCTTCTTCCATTCTGACTGAATTGGGGGTTCAGTACGGAAGAAGCTTCTTAGATGAAAAATGACATCTCTTCAAGGAAAAATCAAAGAAAGTCCAGTTACCTTTGAAAAAGCACCTTTGGGACAACCCTGACCTGGATGACTGAGAATCTCCATAGACATAGTACTTATGTACTTTCTTTTTCACTGCAGCCCATTTAACACAGCAATTTTCTGGAAGAATTTTGCAGGATTAGCCAGGATTGGGTATTGTGATGTCCAATTGGCCTTGAGACAGAGTTAATTTGAAGCCATACCTCTGTGCTCCTTGCTTCTGGTTTCCAGTTTCAACTCTGTCTGGTTGAAAAGCAAAGACAGGTTGCTTTGGGTTCCTGATTCTTCCAAAAACAATCCAGTGCCATCCTGCAAATTCCTTCTCCCTGCCTTCTTCCCCTTGCCTCCATCTGATACCTGGAAGCCTCCCCTTGGTGTGGCTCACTGCCAGCTGCCGGTAAGGGATTTAAAAGTTGCTTCTTGGGTGTTTAGAGGCAGGACGGCATTATGGCGGCCATTTTGGTGCCTCAATTCCTGCGGGCCGCATGGGCTGGGGCAGAGGCTACTATGAAGCCTCGTTTTCATCCTTGCCTTCTTGGGTGGCCATCCTTTTTGCAGCAGCGGCGGCAGCGGCAAGGCGCTGCAGGCCCAGATCAATGCCAGGAGGCCCAGAGCGGCGCGGGACAGCGAGGACCACATGGCGCGCTGCTTGGCACTGCCAGCAGCCACACGGCTTGCAAAAGGGGCAGGAAAGGTCTACCAGAGGCTGATTTCGTCGTGTGGAGACCGTGAGTGATTGGGGGAAGCTGTTTTTTGGTTGCTGTTTCTGGTGGGCAGAGCCTGGTGGAGCCCTGACCTGGCGCTATGGCAGATGCAGAGGAGAAGCCAGATTCCCCCCCCCATTGTCCCCTGGGGAGAGGACCTCCAGTGGGGCCCGAGTGAGGCACACAGCCTCTGTAAGACTGCGAAAAATTGCAGCAGCTGGGAAATCCTCCAAGGCCTTGCAGAAGGATGAGGAAAGGAGGCACAGGGCCCTGGAAAAGCAGGTGTCCAGGGATGAACAGAGGGGTAGGCCTAGTTCTCCCTTGAGGTCTAGATCGCCCATTAGATCCAGGTCTAGGTCTCCTCAGAGGGGGGATTCCCCCGTGTATCTCAGGGACATTTCACCTTCCCCCCCCCACTCTCCATGGAGGAACAGGGCCCCTATCTAAGGGATCCTTTTCCGTACAGGGGGGCCAGGGGAGATTGTCCGATCAGGTCATTATTGGCTCCACAGTCTGAAGGCTGTGCACAAGAGGAGGAGGAGGATTCCTTCATTAGAGACATGGAGCAGCTTCCAGCAAGCATTCAGAGGTTTATCTCTTCTGCAATTTCACATGGAATTTCTGCTGGGTTACAGAGGGGTCTGTGTGACCCGCAATGGTGACAAAGGTCCCTGGGTGGGGTGCCATTGCTCTGGCCAGGCCAAGGCCTCCCCCCTTGGAGGTGCGCCGGCCTGTTTATCCTTCTCTGGCTAGTGAGGGTTCCATGGTGGGGGAATCAGGTTCAGAGAGAGGTAGACATGCCTGATGATGAGGATCCCTCAAAAACTGAGGCACCAGCATTCTCTGGTCTGTTTCCTCCGGATATGTTCAAGTCACTGTTGCGCAAGGCCAGGGTCACAACGCAACTGGGTGAGATGGAGGGCGCCAAGCTGGGTGCCAAGGAGGGTGGTCCAGAGAAAAAGCTGGAGGATCGAGTTTACTCAGAGCCTCCTCCAGCGAAGGAAGACATCCCTGCCCCGAAGTTGTTCCTAGAGGTAGTTAAAAAGCAGTGGGAAAAGCCAGGAGCATTTCCCAACCCCAGCAGCAGTGATAGGAAGTTCTTTTGCATGGAACCTAGTTTCTCTGAGGCATTGCAGGTGCCCATAGTGGACCCTCCAGTGGTGGCATTGGCGTCCACATCAACGGTGGTGTCCAGTGATGTGGCTGATTACTTGAAGGCTGAGGACAAGAAGACGGAGCTGACCCTTCCTAAAACATTCCAGTCTTCCACGTGGGCCATCAAGGCAGCTGCCTCTGCATCGTCCTTCAGCCGCACGGCTATCCTTTGGCTACAACAGATGCAGGAAAGGATTCCGCCTGAGGAAGTTCATCAGGATCTCAACAAGCTGGTTGCTGTTGCACAATTCTCTGCGGATGCCACTCTGCATGCCATGAAGTATACCTCACGGGCAATGGCGGCGTCGGTGACGTCCTGACATCTCCTGTGGCTGAGGGGTGGCAAGCGGAGAACAAGGCAAAGTGGCACCTGGCATCATTGCCTTATTCCGGGGGATCCCTTTTTGGTACCCTGTTGGACCCAATCCTCGTTGAGGACAAGAATAAAAAGAAGGTCATGCCTACGCCTGCAAAGAAGTTGGAGCAAAAATCTGCGCCTTACTTTCTGAAACAATCCTATCGTCAGTCAGATCAGGAAGCGCAGCACAGCAGGTATTTTCCAAGATCAGATAGACAGTCTGATGGGCACTACACCAGGGATAGGCCTAGGTTCCAACCCCAGGGGAAGAAGCCCTTTCGGGACGGAGGGAGTCAACGCGCTTTGGATGCCGTGGCCGGAGGGCCTGCTCTACGCCTTCCCTCCCCTTTCCCTTCTCCTGGGGTAGTTTGGAAAGTGATATCAGAGAAGGCGGAGCTCATCTTAGTGGCTCCCTACTGGCCGCGCCGGGCGTGGTTGTGGACCTAATGTGCCTGTTAGTGTCACACCCGTGGAGGATCCCGGAGAGGGATGTGGACCTCAGACAGGGGAACCTGGTGCATCCCGAGCCACAGTGGCTGCAGCTAGCCATGTGAAGATTGATCGAGAGGGCCTAAGGGCTGCCCAGCTTTCACAGAGGGTAATCTCCACAATTGAGGCTTCACGCAAGGGTTCCACCACTAGGTTTTATGATTTCACCTGGCGGGTCTTTGCAGAGTGGTGCCGGGTCTCGGGAGGGAATCCTCACGAGGCTTCGGTACCACACGTCTTGGAGTTCCTCCAAGATGGATTGGATAGGGGGCTCTTACATGGCATCCTCAGGGGACAGGTGGCGGCCCTCTCCATGATTATTCGGGTAGAGGGGCTCCTTCCACTTTCCCAGGTCCTGTTAATTAAGAATTTTTTGAAGGGTGCAGGGAATCTCCGACCCCCGGTAGTCCACAGGTTTCCGACATGGAGCCTCACTACTGTTCTCCAAGCAATGACAGGAGCACCATTCGAACCTCTGAGGATGGTTGACCTGAAGTGCATAACCCTTAAGGTAGTGTTCCTTGTGGCGGTCACCTCAGCCTATCACATCTCTGAACTGGGGCCGTTGTCCTCCAGGTCGGATCTTTGTACATTCCACAATAATTGGGTCGTCCTGCAACTGGATCCAACTTTTGTTCCCAAGGTTAACTCCCTTTTCCACAGGTCACAGGAGGTGGTATTACCGGATTTTTGTCTGGACCCATCTCATGATAGGGAGCATCTTTGGCACCGGCTGGATGTCAGGCATGCCTTGTGAATTTACCTGAGGCGCACGGAGGGCCTCAGGAAGTCTGAGGCACTCTTCATTTCTTTTATCCATCTTCTCTGGGGAAGAGGGTGTCCTCCTCGGCTATAAGGAGGTGGATCAAACTGGCCATCGCATTGGCCTATGAGGTTCAGCACCTTCCAGTGCCCCAGGGCATCACAGCACACTCCACCAGGAGTGTGGCTACCTCGGTGACCTGGGCCACACAGGCGCCTATCGTGGACATTTGCAGGGCAGCTATGTGGGCGTCCCCATCTCCCTTCATCAGGCACTACAGGTTAGATGCCTTTGCATCAGCTGATGCGGCGTTTGTTCATAGGGTGTTACAACAGGTAGCAGCGCATGAGGGGCCCGGGACCAATAGTGCCCCCCTGAGGGACCTTAATTTGGGTATGTCCCAATCCTGGCTAATCCTGCAAAATTCCTCTGGAAAATTTCCTCAGGAAATGGTTTTATCTGAACTGTTGTTTTAGGAGGTTTTGCAGGATTAGCCAGGTTCCAGCCCAAGCGTTAGTCCAGGGGCTGGGGGAGTTCAGAGGGTAGGGTGTGTTCCCTTATGACTTGTTTTCAGATGTTTTGCAGTGGGCTTGACTCATTGAAACTGGGAATCAGAAGCAAGGAGCACAGAGGCGTGGCTTCAAATTAACTCAGTCTCGAGGCCAATTGGACATCACAATACCCAATCCTGGCTAATCTTGCAAAACCTCCTAAAACATTCAGGTAAGACCAACTGTCATTCCTATTGCTGCTGAAAAGTTTTGTTATCTATGAAAAATGATGTGTTTGCCAGAATATTGCAGCCCAGAGACTACAATTATGTTTTACACATTTTGAACCCCAAGCTGAAGATGTCTCGTAGATACATGGCCCCTTTGCTTATTTCTTATCTCCAAACTGTTACATCTCAACTAAAATTCTGCTTACAATAGCAAGTGTGAGAAGAGACAAGGCAATTCAAGATAAGATTCTTTAAAGGGGAGATAATGATTAAAACATGTTTAGATTTTATTCCACAACTCTCTGCATTTTCTTACTTTAGGTAAAATTGTTATCTTTTCTCTGAACAAGTAATGACTGTGGTGGTTTCTAATCTGATTTGACTATCCTGTTTTTAAAGTTGTATATGATTTTATGCAATTGATTTATACATATTAATAGTGAACTGTTGCTTTGTCATTTTCTTCAGGATTTATTGTAATGCTGACTACCAAAGGCTCTCCATTGTTTTAACACTGGAAAAAAGCGGGTGGTGGTTAAAATGTATTTCTTACTTTTGGATTTATGTTTTAAAACGTAAAACAGTTAAGTGTTTTTGTAGATAAATAATACATATTTTTATAAATAAATAATAAACAGAATAAATAATAAACACACTGGACTAATATTGGTTTCTCTATTATAGATTTCATATACCAATATTTTCTCAGTAACGCAAAGTACCTCATAGTTCCCAAATATATATGTTTTATGAAATCATCAGGAAATAGAGATAGATAATATATATGGATAAAAGATGAGATGGGGAGGGAGGGAGATAATTCATTTAGCTGATTTATATGGTCTCCCACTTATCCAGGACTCCTTATTTTCTTATGATGCTTTTTTGCTGCTCCAAACTTCATGAAAATCTAACACTCACTACTAAGAGAGGCAACTGATTGCCTAGGACAGTGGTCGGCAAGCCGCGGCTCGCGAGCCACATGGGGCTCTTTACACCCTTTAATGCGGCTCTTCTGTGTGCCGGAGGGAGAGACAGAGACAGACACACACACAGAGTGAGTGAGAGACAGACAGTCAGACACACACACAGACTCGCCCGTATTCCGGGGGTCAAGAAACAGAAAGTTCAGGTAAGGAGGAAAAGGGCATGATCCCGCCTCTTTCATGGCAATGGGAGGGCACCCCTGGAGAGAGGACGGGGCCGGCGGGCGGCGAGGGGAGAAGAGGAAACCGCAAGGGGGAAGAAGCAGCAGCAGAAGGCGGCGAGGAAGAAAGAGAAGCGGGGAGGCTGTAGTGAAGGAATCCGACCCGCGTGCATGTGTGTGTGTGTTTATGTAAGCACACCATGTGCAAGCCGCGTTGCACGGGAAGGGAACGAGCTGCTCGCAGATTTCCCCGGTCATTGGAGAGGAGCTTGGCCGATCGGTTAGCCAGCCTCTGGTGTGTGTGTGTCGGGGGGACGACACACTGGTTTTCGGGATGCTAAAACAAGTGGACGGAAGAAGGACGGGCGAAAATCCGCCTGTGCTCCAGGACATGGAGGCCAAGACGGCATTTCTCTGCGCGTGAAGTTGTTTGTCATAAAGGAGGGGAACGGGAAGCGTGGCGGTGATGGTGGTGGGAGAGATTACGGAGGAGCTGCCTTCTCCCCCCGCTCTGAAGGACACAATCCGCCGTCTAAGCGCGTTGAATGGCTCTCCGATCGACAGGAACGTCCAAGTTCCGAAGAATGGGGGCGGGGGGAGGCAATTTCCCACCATATGTTCAGGCAAAGCTTCTTTGATAGAGAAAACTCGTTTTCGTGAGGCGGGAGGAAACTCTGGGAGTCGCTGTGTCAGAGCTCGGTGCGGTGACTGTCGCCTCCCCTTCGGCAGCAAATAAACAGGCAGAGGGAGAGACAGAGACAGACACACACACACACAGAGTGAGTGAGAGACAGACACACACACACACACACAGAGTGACAGAGATGGGGGAAGGAGGAGAGAGAGACAGAGATACAGAGAGAGAGACAGACAGATAGACACCCAGAGAAAATGACAGAGGGAGACAGGGAGGGAGGGAGGGAGGGAGAGACAAAGAGCCAGAGAGAGAGAGAGAAAGAAAAAGAAAAAAAGAAAGAAAGTGGGAGAGAGAGATGAAATTAAAAACAACAACATACAAACCTGACTTACTCAAACTATCCAAGGAAATGCAAGGCCAATGTTCACATTAGTGGTTGTGACTTTGTCAGTCATTGTCAGGATGTAATTTTCTCTACATTGTAAGGCAAATTTTACGGAATTTAACGTTATGGATAAATAATATCATTCTAAAGTTTTTGTTTTATTAGTTGTGTTATTTGTATCCTCCCGACCTATGTGGATACTTGCATGCAGAATATTCTCAATAAAAACTTATTGAAACTAAAAACAGTGTACCATCCTATGTATTTTCGGTTTTAAAAATGTGGCTCTCAAAATAAATTTCAATCATGGTTTTGGCGAGATTTGGCTCAGTTGAAAAAAAAGGTTGCCCACCACTGGCCTAGGATGTACCAGCACCCATGCAACCTGTTTGCACAACCCCAAGGCCCCTGTAAAGATGTCATGGATTTTTCTCTTTTAAAGAGAGCGGTGGGGAGAGAGAAAAAGTCCTTGGTTTGTTGCTGCTATACCTCTACCAACTTTCTGTTCATATTTCACCCCCCCCTCAATTCCCCTGCCTGTATTTTAAAGCACAGCTGAAAGTATGAGCCACAACTTGAGGAACAATTCCTTTCTTGGTGATTGCTTCCACATTTTTGAAAGGAAGCATCGCTCACTGAGGAATGTGGGGCTTTCCAAATGTAGTTATAATACAATAGCTGGAAGGGTTGGAAGGGACCTTGGAGGTCTTCTAGTCCAACCCCCTGCCTAGGCAGGAAACCCTATACCAGTGATGGCGAACCTATGGCACGCATGCCACAGGTGGCACGCGGAGCCAATTGTCAGGGCACACGAGGCGCTGCCCTGTCAGCTGGCCACCGTGCATATGCACCCTTTTTTAAAGCCATTTTTCGTCCTCCCCAGGCTCCAGAGGGCGTCCAGGGGGTCAGGGGAGGCTGTTTTTGCCCTCCCCAGGCTCCTATAAAGCCTCTGGAGCCTGGGGAGGGCGAAAAAAGCATGTAAAATGGGGGGGTCATGCCTGTAGTGCGCGCATGCACACTGGGGGTCGCACATTGTATTATGGGTGCAGCACGCCCGCACACACAACCCCCTTGCGCTCCCCCCACTTATAGCATGCGAGCCAAAAAAGGTTCGCCATCGCTGCCCTATTCCATTTCAGACAAATCGCTATCCAACATCTTCTTAAAGACTTCCAGTGTTGGGGCATACACAACTTCTGGAGGCAAGTTGTTCCACTGCTTATTTGTTCTAACTGTCAGGAAGTTTCTCCTCAGTTCTAAGTTGCTTCTCTCCTTGATTAGTTTCCACCCATTGCCCTCAGGTGCCTTGGAGAATAGTTTGACTCCCTCTTATTTGTGGGTTAGGTTTTTCTAACTCTTTATCTGGGTCCTGCATCCTTCACTGAAGCTGTTGCCAGAGCCATACCAACAGTACATAGAACTGCTGTCAGACACAGGCGGTGTTTTAAACAGCTGTGAACTACTTCTGGCTGGCAGTGAAACATAGAAAAGAATGGCAGTAGGACAGCATGGAATCTTCTAGACCGGCCAAGTTGGTTTTTGCCTAGTCCACAAACTAAAATGCAAGATGAGTCAGTCATGAAGAGTGGTAGCCCACTGCATTAATGATAAAATATATAATAGGGAAGACTCGTTGACAATAGTTGTTTTTTAGTATCTTGCCATGGATGAAATTCTTAGCCTTATTAGTAGATCCCAACTGATAATTTTTGTGCATGGCAAACAAGAATGTCTGTTGTCTTTGGAAATGCAGCTATCAGAGGGAATATTTTTGGAAGGCTGAACATTGCTTCCCAATGAAACAGTTTGCATCTTATTTTATGTTATTTTATTTATTTATTTATTTGTCAAGCATGCATAAGATAACAGATATAAGTATAAACATGATTATGTATACATGAAAGGGATATGAATAAATGGGGACATTAAGACAGGGACGGTAGGCATTTTGGTACGCTTATAAGCACCATGATCTGAATGTTTGGTTCCCTGGATGGACTTGCGGCTATAATCAAGATAGAAAAGGCAATAGTAGTTCTCACAACTGGTAACACTTCATCCCAACTTGCATCCCAACAAGACCTATAAACACAGTGAATGCAGGTGATACTGGGAAGGTCTGCCATAGTAGGAACAGTTGCTAGTTCAAGCACTACTTGCAGAACTGGAAATCAAGATCACACAATTTAGTGTACTACTGGGAGCAGTGGCCTTTGGAGACAGTAAAGTGTAGTGTGGAATGCATACCAATGTTGAAGGGGATAATGGGCACATGTAAATAAAGACTGTGCTACAGAACATCAGGATATTCAATTCTTTTTCCCATAAGGTTTTTAAGACCTTAAAAACAAGAAAACTGACTCTAACATTTGATGTCATGCCAGCTGATGCGCCAAGGAAAATTAGTTTTAGTACAGAACACCAAGGACATGTAGACTAATTTAATGAAAGCCTACAATCACACACACACAAAATCCCGTTGTTCTTGAAAATGCATATAGTAACAAGAGTAGCTCCTCCAAAATATATGCACAGAAAATGATCTCAATCTTTAGAATAATGTGTGAAAGTGGGGAGTTCTTTCTGAAACTGACAGCACTGAAGGACTCCCTGTGTTCAAGAAGGACAGTTATTAATCTGAAGAACCAACTGAGAATGAAATCATCATCCATTCCACCCAATACTCAGATAAGGAGAAACAAACACAGATATCCGACTGCTTCGATAATTTAACGCTGCCCATTTTCCATGTAGGATTCACCCACTTCCGAGAGTGCACCTCCAAGTCCAAAACCCAAGTACAGCCAATCCAGAAAGGGAGGAGAATCTTCTTCTGAACTTATAGCCCTTCTTATTTTGACAGTCATATACTTTGGCCCCCACACTCTAATAAGGTCTATCAAGTCACACTATTGTGAATTAAGTGCCCTTTTTTCTTGAGGGGGTTTTAATCAGTTTTAAAATATGGCCTTAATTCACCTCTCCCCACTCACAGGGAATGAAAGAAATGTCTGAACAGGGAGCATAGGCCACTTTATAACAACTCCTGAAAATTTGTTCTATGTTTAAAATCATAAACTTTAAAGAACGGGTTGGACTGTTGTTATAGTAGCCTACATCAGGGGTGTCAAACTCACAGCCTGTGGGCTGGATGTGTTACACACTGGCCATGCCCATCCCAGTTTTAGTGAAGGGGGGAAAAGTCACAATATGATGACACAACATGACGACACAGGTTCGACACCCTTGGTCTACGCTGACTTACTGAGGTTAAGGTGCTCTTGTCTTAATCAAAGTTGAGGTCAGGTTTTTTTTAACACTCCAAGCCAAATCACAGAATGGAAGCACAGTTTTAGACTGTTTTCATAAACACAGGTAATAATTCAGGTTTTTTTTTTCCTCTTTTCATTATTTCAACAATCTAAACTTGGAAATGATACGTTAGAATTCCCAACCAACCAAAGAATCTCACCTGGCTTCTTCTTGTATTGCTAACAATGTCTAATGATGCCAGTTAACACTATAACCAGCTAATACTCACAGATCAAACTGCTGTTAACGGCTCTGGTACAGGTTTTGGATGAAAAATTGTAATCTTGCTCTGTTTCCAGTTACTAAGCTTTTAGTTTAGCTTTGTATATGCAGATCAAGTACACATTTTTCAGTTTGCCAAATTAGCCCCCCAGAAATAGTCTTTTGTATTATTAAAAATTATATGGAGCCTTTGGCTATGTTTAATTCTATTAATCATATGCACCAGGTTTTACTCTTTTAAAATCTATTTGTTCTAACCTTAAAAGATTCTGCATTTCATAATAAACGGGAGACACGCCCAAGCAAAGATAAATGAACAATATAGAAGGCAGAATTTGAATTTTGATAATTTACAGACTGGATGGTTTTTAAAAGAAAATGTCTACATAATATCACAATAAGTTAATGTCTGAGGATACAATCCATTCCATATTACTACACAAAAAAAGTTTAAGGAGGGAAAAATTACTGCAAACAAAAAGTGTTGAGGTTTTCTTTTCCTTTGTATTCAAGGCATTTATAAGTAAATCAGTCCACACAGTGAGTTGGCAAAGCATTGGGAAGTGTGGATCTGAAGCCAATGGTTAAGGTCATTCCTTTCCATTTGGTCCTTCCCCTTACCCCCAATGCACTACAGAAACTCATCCAGCGGTGGGACCACTTGAAGGACCTCCAACATTCCGATTGTAGCAGATAAATAAACTGCTTCCAAATAGGAAAATAGAAAAGGACATTAAAAATTAAAATAAATTTAGAATAGCATGGAAAAGAGAGCAAATGGTATAATCACACATGTAGCCTGTCACCATTGCCTGCTAAGATGCTGTTCCTGCATGTATGATGATCCTGATGCATCTCTCCAAGGAGTTGCAAAGTGCCAGGCAGTCCTTCAGTGTCTGTAGGGCTCATGGAGTCCTTGAAATGGCACAAACAAGGACTCAATAGGAAGGAGCAAAACATGAATTTCTAACAGCTCAGAACCTTGGCTCCAGAAGCAAGAGCCAAAGACATGATTTATTTTCTAAAGAGAGTAAATAAAAAACACAATATAAATGTCAACCTCTGTATTATTGGACAACAAAAACCTTGGGTTTCTTTTAAAAAAAGAAATAAAAAAGGAGGAGAAAACAGTACACCAGTGAAAAACCATTAATAAGAACAACTGACGGGCTATATTAACTGGAATGTAATTGGGGCCTAGGAAAGCACACAATGAAAAATCGAAAGGAACATGGGTTCATGAAGTTCATGGTCTTTATTCTTTACATCAATGCTCAGAGTATGGAAAATAAACAAGACTACCATAAACTCTCAGTAGAGGAAAGCAGGTATGATTTAATACCTGTAGCAGAGACCTGGTAGGATGTCTCCCATAATCAAAACATAGCAGCTGATGGATACAGTTTGTTCAAGCAAAATAGAAGGGCAGAAAAGGAGAATAGCCTGTATGTTAAAAAATATCTACCCTCCTTGGAAATCCAAATGAATAAACTTGGCAGTGGAGAAAAGAGAGTCTGGTTTAAAATTAAGGGGAGGAACAATAGCAATACTACTGTTAATTTCTATTATTGGTTATCCCACTCAGGAGAAGATGCTTTCTGAAAACAAGCTGCAGTTCTTTCAAAGAAGTAGGAAATAGTTGTGATGAGAATCCTTAATTGCCATGATGTCTGCTAGGAGATCATTCTGCCAAGCACGCTCCTTCCAGGAAATTTCTGAATTGTTTTGCTTATAATCTTCTTTAGAAACTGGAAGAAGGCACAAGAGGATTAGCTACATTTGGCCTCATATTATCTAACGGGGAAGGTTTAGTCAAAGACCAGGAAGTAGCAGGAGCCCTGCAAGAAAGTGAATATGAATGCTGGAGCTCTTGATTTTAAGCAAAATTAAAGCTTGGTGTAATTGAACATGCAGCCTCAGCATCAAAAGTGTGGACTGTAATAAATTCAGAGCAACCATCAACAGAACGAGAAACAAATGGGAAAAAAGAGCTCAAAAGGAATGAGAATTTCTAAAAGAAGAAGATACTAGAAACACAGATACACAGTATTCCAGTGACTTAAAAGCACAGGGGCAGATAGAAAAGGCAAGACAAACAACTTAGTGAAGATCAGAGAGCTAGAGCACCAGAAAGAGAATGAATGAATGAATACAGGAAATAAAAAAGAGACAGTTCACCAAAGAAGAACAGGGAGACCCTGGAACTGGTGTCAGGAAAGTAAAGCTGAGAATGGAACTGAAGTTGCTGAAGCATGCCAAGAATAACAAAAGGGGTCTTCTTTGCGTATACGCAAAGTGAAAGGGAGAGTAAATATTCAATATAGCGGACCTCAATGGCAAAAAGCCGTCATGAAATAAAGAGAAGAGAGAGCTACACAACTCTTATTTGGCTCTGTCCTGTGGGAGCTTGAGTTTCCCAGAGCAGGAAGGCTGAAAATGTCAATAACCAACTGCCGTGAGAAATGCTAAGCAGGACCTTCCACCGATCTATGGGAAAGGCAGGAGAAAAAAGTGCTGAGGAGCTGTATCGTTATTCTGTCAGTGGGCAATCAATTGTTTGAAGTGGCTTTGGCTTTAGTATATAGTATATACAGTATAGCTCTCTAGAGAAGCGCTAATGCTGGGAAAGGTGGAAGGAAAGACAAGGAGATAATCAGCAGCAAGTCGGATGGACTTAGTTACAATGGCGATGGAGCCTGCCTTGCTCTTCCTTTTGATCAGTTCCCTCATTTTTCATACATATGGAGTCTTCCTTTAGTGACCGTTTCATGCAGTAACCATTCATAGTTATGACAGTGATGAAAAAATAACTTTGTGCCCAATCCTTGCATTGACAACATTTCCAGTCCTGTAAAGCAAAGGAAAGTTGAAGTAAATAATGTATATATGTATGTGTATGTGAGTATACATACATACATTATGTATATATACAGCATATGTATATGTCTGTGTAAGTAAGTGTATGCATATATATATATATATATATATATATATATATATACACATACATACATACGTGTGTGTGTGTGTGTGTGTTGTATTTGTGCTGATAAATAAATAAAGGGAGACTAGCAACATTAAAAATAAAAATATGGTTTTCTGCCTGGATGGTCTTCTGTGATGAGCCGAATGACAGAAAGAGGGAGTAGTGAGCTCCCTCCCATATTTGGGCATACCAGGGGTTGTAACACACACACACACACACACACACACACACACATATATATATATATATAATATGTATATATAATATGTATATATGATTTTCACGGGTGTAGGTATGCTGGTCTTATTATATTCGGGTCTTTTCCCGTGTAAGATTGAGATTGTCTTGGCAACGTTTCGGCGAGGTCTCACTCCCCATCTTCAGGCTGACCCGAATACAACAAGACCAGCATACCTACACCCGTGAAAATCTACGAAAACATACATACATACATACATACATACATACATACATACATACATACATACGTGTGTGTGTATAGAAATTCAGAAATGCATCAGAAATTCATTTTTAATATGTCCCAATGTGTTCACAGAAAAGAGTGACAATAAAAGGTATCTAATTTCTTATCTAAAGTCGTAAGTGAAGTCAGTTTCACTTAGTGACTGCTTTGCGTAACAGCTGAGATGCCAATCTCAGTTGTGGTTGCTAAGTGAGGATCAACGGTATTTGTTTTGTAATTTGATATCTATTTTCTCTATAGGACCAAACTACCTCAACATTCTTTTGTACTGATAACTGTTTTTGTATTCACTCTGCATACATTTCTCTCCCATTCAGTCTTGACTATTTCTCTCCTTGTTTTAAAACATACTGTATTCAGCTTGCTTTTAAGTTTCTTGGACATACCCAATTCTGACTTCCATACAGCAAAATGGGCAGAAACATGCTCTTATATAAAGCCATTTCTTTCTTTCTTTTTTGTTGTTGTTGGCAAATATTCCTTTCTTACACCAGGCCACATACTGCTCAGTACTTTTCAAATAGCATTTAAATTTCATATTCCCATCAGTGGTGAAACAGAAATACTGCAGAACATTATAATCATCTGAAGGAGCGACAAGGCAAGTAGCGTTAACAGAAAGGCTTCACGGTATAGTCAATATATATATGCCCTACATGTATTTGCACATTCATAGGAAAGCCCTGTTTTGCTGGAAGAGTTGGGGTGTATTTCTGTTCCTTTCTACACCTGATGCAAGTAAGGGTGGTAGGAAACAGGTAAGCTCTGGATCCGAAGCCTGAGAAGGCCTGAGTATTCAAAAATGGGAAACACTTGGATTTTTATTTAAGCATTACTGTGAGCTGAGATCTACAGACCCATGCCATAGGAAAAGGCTGGGGCTGTTGGGGGTCCCTAAAAGCAGAAAGGAAAACAGGTTTAATCCATTCAATTTTCCCTTTCTTTCTCCATATTGTTTTAAGTGCCTATTACAACAAATTGAATCAACTGCAGTATGTTCATTACTTGATCGAAAACGGGGACCTCTCTCCAGTGACGTGCGGTGAGGTTTATGACTGGTGAGGCACTGACACAGTGCTGGGTTTCAAATATTTTTAGACTTGTTGACTTCAACTCCCAGAATTCCACAGCCAGGCATGCTCAGTTCCAATTTAAAGCGACAGCATTTGTTTTTCTCCTTTGCTCCTTCTTTCTTTTTCTTTTTTTTCTCCTTCCCCTCCTTCCTCCCTCTCTCCCTTCCTCCCCCTCTCTCAAACACACACACACACACACACACACACACACACACACACACAAGTTGGATTGGACTATCTCTCCTACCCCTTCCCTCTCTCACTCACTCTCAAACAAACCCCCCCACACACAAAAGTTGGATTGGATATCTTTTCCAGTGGCTTGAAAGCAGCTCCTCTGCCATCCCCCCCTCCCCCCATTCCTCTGCTGCCTTTCCCAAACACCTCCACCATTGCAAATGCAGCCTGCTGTCTGGGTGGGAAATGCCTGGAACACAATAAAGCCCACCCACCACCTCCTGCTGGCAGGCTGGGGTGAGAGGAGAGGCAGAGAAGCCGGAGGGGAGCCGAGCCGAGCCTTCCAAAAGAAAGAGGCTGGGGGGAACTGTGTGTACTACAGCATGGCTCTGCCTGGCTTCCTGCCTCCTCCTGTGGTCTCCTCAGTGCTCGCTTGTGCTCTCCCTCCCCAAGTGTAGTTTGATTGCAGATGGAGCCACGTTGCCTTTTCAAACTTGTAATCAGTGAAGCTGGGCAAGATTTTTATATAGTTTTATCCAGCTGTGTGTATGTGAGAGAGAAATGAATGGGGGCCTGGGGAAGAAGTCACTACACTTGGGGAGGGAGAGCACCAGTGAGGTTAAGCAGAGTCATCCACGGTGAGGCAGCAACTAGCTCAGCTTTTTCCTCTTACTTTTTTTTTTCATGATGAGAGTGGTGAGGCGGTGCCTCACCTGCCTCACCTGACTGCACGTCACTGCCTCTCTCATTACCAGTTCCATTAGACTAGCTTTAGGAAACTTTCTGCTAAAGGATTGTTTATTATTCATCTGTTGATCTTCCTTTTCACCATTTACATATAGGTGGTCCACAACATACAAGTGAAATTGGGATCGGATTTTCAGTCATAAGTCATTATGATGTAAGTTGAGGGATCAACATGATCAGATTCAATTTTATGATTATTATTTTTGTGTAGTGGTTGTTAGAATCACCATGGTTATTAAGCACATTTATACAATAATACAATGGCAGAGTTGGAAGGGACCTTGGAGGTCTTCTAGTCCAACCCCCTGCCTAGGCAGGAAACCCTATACCGTTTGAGACAAATGGCTATCCAACATCTTCTTAAAGATTTCCAGTGTTGGGGCATTCACAACTTCTGGAGGCAAGCTGTTCCACTGATTAATTGTTCTAACTGTCAGGAAATTTCTCCTCAGTTCTAAGTTGCTTCTCTCCTTGATTAGTTTCCACCCACTGCTTCTTGTTCTACCCTCAGGTGCCTTGGAGAATAGTTTGACTCCCTCTTCTTTGTAGCAACCCCTGAGATATTGGAACACTGCTATCATCTCTCCCCTAGTCTTTCTTTTCATTAAACTAGACATACCCAGTTCCTGCAACCGTTCTTCATATGTTTTAATCTCCAGTCCCCTAATCATCTTTGTTGCTCTTCTCTGCACTCTTTCTAGTGTCTCCACATCTTTTCTACATCGTGGTGACCAAAACTGAATGCAGTATTCCAAGTGTGGCATTACCAAGGCATTATAAAGTGGTATTAACCCTTCACGTGATCTTGATTCTATCCCTCTGTTTATGTAGCCTAGAACTGTGTTGGCTTTTTTGGCAGCTGCTGCACACTGCTGGCTCATATTTAAATGGTTGTCCACTAGGACTCCAAGACCCCTCTCACAGTTACTACTACTTCCACCTATACTGTACCTGTGCATTTCGCTTTTCTTGCTTAAATGTAGAACCTTACTCTTTTCACCATTGAATTTCATTTTATTAGATAGTGCCCAATGTTCAAGTTTGTCAATATCTTTCTGTATCTTAAGCCTATCTTCTGGAGTGTTGGCTATTCCTGCCAGTTTGGTGTCATCTGCAAATTTGATGAGTTCCCCATTTATTCCCTCATCCCAATCATTGATGAAGATGTTGAAGAGTACTGGGCCCAAAACAGAGCCTTGGGGTACTCCACTGCATACCTCCTTCCATGTAGATGCGATTCCATTGAGGACTACACATTGAGTGCGGTTGGTCAGCCAGTTACAAATCCATCTGGTGGTGATGCTGTCTAACCCACATTCTTCTACTTTATCTAGTAGTAGGTTATGGTCTACCTTATCAAATGCCTTACTGAAGTCCAAGTAAACTATATCGACAGCATTCTTCTGGTCCACTAATTTTGTCCCTTTGTCAAAGAATGCAATAAGATTAGTCTGGCATGATCTGTTTTTGACAAACCCATGTTGACTTCTGGCTATTACTTTGTTTACTTCTAGGTGTTCGCTAATTCATTGCTTGATTATCTTTTCCAGAATCTTTCCTGGTATTGAGGTCAGGCTGATAGATCTGTAGTTTCCTGGATCTATTTTTTTTCCTTTTTTGAAGATGGGAACCACATCAGCTCTTTTCCAGTCCTCTGGCAATTTCCCGGTGCTCCAGGATTTCTGAAAGATATATTTCAGTAGTTCTGAGATCTCATCTGCCAGTTCCTTCAGAACCCTGGGGTGTAATCCCTCCGGTCCTGGTGATTTGAACTCATCTAGGGTAGACAGGTGCTCATTTACCATTTTCTTCCCTATTTCAACTTGTGTTCCTAATCTGATTTTTGTGGTGCTGTTTTTGATAGGTTGGACTGTTTTGTCCCTTTGTGTAAAGACAGATGCAAAACATGAGTTAAATAGTTCTGCTTTCTCCCTGTTGCTTGTCACCTTCTTGCCACTTTCTCCCAGCAATGGACCAATTGTTTCCTTGTCATTATGATCATTAAGTGATGATTGTGGTTCTAAGGAAGAACCCATTCTTCTAAATGGGTATTTGTTTTGCCAGAAGCTAGCAAAAAATGCCAGAAAACAGCAAAAATTGTGGGTCACAAATCATGGCCATATGACCATGTGATATTGCAACTGGTTGTAAAGCAAGATCGTTGCCAAGTGCCCACCCAGTCACATGACTGCCAAGCCACTCCCACTCGGTCACATGGCTGGTAAGCCATGCCCACCCAGTCACATGGCCGGCAAGCCACTCCCACAAAGCAGGCCACATCTATAGAAGAGGTTCTAAAAATTTTGAAACCCACCACTGGTGTAAGCCCACACATTTCCCTATGCTTAAATCTCATTCATTGTACCGGGTACAAGGGGGCATTTACTTTGCCTTTCCTTTCCACATAACCTTGCAGTTTTCACACTTCCAGAATGGAAAAATGGCAGTCTATGTTTAGGCTTCATCACCAGACAAGTAGTTTACAAAATACAGTAGGTAACAATTCTCTTTATTCTAAGGCGGTTGTTGACTCTCATTCAGTTCTGGAATTGGATTATACAGAATCAGACAAACTGAAATAGATTCCAAGAATTTTCTGTGAAAGAATCACTGAAGGAATTGGAAAGACTTAACCTTAAGAAGAAGAAAAATAGAGAGAGTATATTATAGAGAAAAGTCTATCATTCTCTGTCATTTCCAATCACAGGACACAAAATAATGAATATAAGAAAGCAAATTCCTAATGAACATTTGGGGGGGGGGTGTCATACCGGTTAGCAAGAGATGTGGTGGGCTCCAGCGGTGGGATTCAAAAATGTTTACTACCAGTTCTGTGGGTGTGGCTTGGTGGGCATGGCTTGGCTTGGTGGGTGTGGCTTGGCTTGGTGGGACTGGCAGGGAAAGGATACTGCAAAATCCCCATTCCCTCCCCACCCCACTAACCTGCTTTCCAGCTCTGTTCTCCTGTTCAGAGCTACAAAAGAAGATTGGCTGGGAGGCAGCAGGGGCGGGGCCAGCCTATTTGCCAGTTCTCCGAACTACTCAAAATTTCCACTACCGGTTCTCCAGAACCTGTCAGAACTGGCTGAATACCACCTATGGTGGGCTCCTTTCACTGCATAGGTTTTATCAGGTTGTTTTGTGAGGATGATATAATTTGGATTGCTTCCCGGACTGGGTAGCCTAAATAAATCCCTTCCAACTCAAGGATTCCATTACTTTAAAAAATAATAATGAAGTTCTGTATTGCTATATGAAAGCTCTTGTTACTTGCTAGCAAAACAACTTCTTGCCCTTTTACTTTCTAGAAGTAAAGAAATCATAGCAGCAAGCTGCCTTGGTGTAGCTTAGTAGTGGATGAGGACTTCTTGGCATGTTTTTGTTTGAATGAGACCACCTGTGATTTGGCACCATGCTGTTTTCCATCATGGCAGACAAAGGCTTCTATCTATGTTTGGATGAGAAGAGGAGGACGAAATCCATAGCTCCATCCTGAGTCATTATGGATTGAACACAAGAGCAACTTCAGGAACATAGCAATGACTTCGCTTGCTTCCCCACTGTTTAAAATTGCTGTGAAATACTTTACAGATGGCTTTATAGTCAAATCACTAAGATTTACAATTGTTCTGCATAAAGGCAGAATTTGGTATTTGACTCAGAATTAGCACTTTGGAAATCCTAACTTCCATTACAGATTAAAAAGAAACCCACCACGTTACCATTTTATCATTAAAATTGTAGCTACAGATACAGTGAATTTGAGTGTCAAAACCAAGAGGACTTTCAGAAGTTGGAAGGGGTGAACCATGGCCATAGCACTATAAATTATGCAGAAGTATACAAAGATATTTAATGTTCATCATTTATATAGGCCACAGGAAATATCTCATGGTGCAGAGTTCATCTTCTCACACATTTCTGAAGTTTTTATAGGGATTGGCTGTGGTCTGCAAAGTCAGTCCCTTTGGATGTGATTCACGAGTTTTGAACAGCTGTTGAAAGTTTTGGCCATCTTCTGCATATTATTCTCATTCTATTGGCATTTTAAAAGTTCCAGTTTTAATTTTTTTTTATTGTAACTTAACTTTTTTGTAGGCCACTTCTGGGAAGCAACTTTTAAAATTAGTGAATAATTTAACGATTTCCTTCCATTTACGTTTCCTTACTGGGGATGCTGCAATGGTCATAAATGAGGAAAATGGTCATAAGCCATTTTTTTCAGTGCCATTGTAACTTGGTCACCAAATGAGCTGTTGTGAGTCGAGGACTAGCTATATAAGCCAGCAGCTCAACTTGCTAATTTGGAAGAGAGAGAGAGAGAGAGAGAGAGAGAGAGAGAGAGAGACAGACAGACAGACAGACAGACAGACATAGACAGACAGACAGACAGACAGAGACTCCTTAACTGAACTGCTGAAGTTTGATGGCAAATTTATTTATTTATAAGATTTCTATTTTTCTCATTCCTTTAAAAGCTCTGGGCAGCTTAAAATAAAAAGAATAAAAACTTTAATAAAAATAACATGAAAAGCGTGTCAGGTTCAATATATGGAAATAAAACAATACTATTAAAGAGCCTTAGTAAATAAAGAAGGATTGAGCTTCTTCCTAAATTGGAAAAAGCAGCTTCTTCCATAATAAAGGATTCTGCCTTAGAAAAAGGAAAATTTGAAACTGATGCCAACTATGGCTCTGTGGGGGTCTATAAAAATATGGTGTTCCATTGAAGACCACATTGGCAGACAAAACTGAATTAGGCAGTGCTGTAAATAATTGGAATCTAAGCTGCATAAGCTTTTATATACCATCTTACATTAAGCATCTTACATTGAGCTTGCGAGGTACTTGGCAATAGTGAAGCTATCTCAATAGCTAACTCCAATTCTAAATTCCCTAAAACTCTGAAATAAGAATCTCAATTCCCCCTGCTTTTCTGTTGATGTGATGTGAACCCTGTCACTTTCTTCTAGTACTTTGTCTGTCTCTCTGATTCAAATGTCAAAGCTGCTTATTTACATGGGGTTCCCATTCCAGTCATCCACATCCAGAATCTGTTGATGAAATGTTAGGTGCCTTCTTGAAATGGAAGAAGGGGGACCATGTGGGAAAACAAAGCACACTTTGATAACCTTTATGGTTATAAGGAAAATGTGCCCTTCAAAACCAAGATTGGTCTGTCCCATTTGTATGAAAATTGAAGCCTTTCTTACAGTTTTGCTATTTGCTTGGATTAAATCTCCTATTTTACTCCATTAAAGGGCATTAACAAAAATCAACCTTTTAAACATCAGTTTTTATCACAAGCTTTTCATTATATCTTATGAGACCATGGGAACTTCTTTCATGTTATGATACCCTGGGAAGAACTAATTTCATTTAATTTCCTTTCATTTTCTATCCCAAAACTATTTTCATGAACCTTTCAACTTCTGAATGTTCAACCTTTGGAAGCCTGCCACTGTGATATAGTTGAGACCCCTGCAGCAAAGATTTCTTTATCACACACAGAGGTTTATCTCATTGAAGAGGGAGGGAAGGAGGGAGGTCTTTACATGCCCCCAGGTATGTGTTGTGCAGTTCCAAAGACTGTGGCCTTCACCCTGATATGTTAAATGCAAATTGCACAAGGAAAGTGTATGCACCACTTACATGGAGAGGTGGAGAACATTTGAACAGTAAAAGAAATGGTACAGGCCAGGAAAAATTTCTGGCAAAATAATTATTGGCAAAATAAACCTCTGCTGGACCAAAGAGTTTTTCATGAGCAGAAACTCACAAATATGTGCAGTACATAATATATACTCTAACTGGGGGTCCACCGAAACCTCACCATTGGATGGAATAGAAAATATGTCTTAGAATGTGGGTATTGTTCTATAAAATAAAACACTCTTTTTTGTCCCTGACATGGCTGTTTTTTTAAAAAAATAAGTTGAAATCACCTTCCAGTCAGTTTTGATTCCTGGGGATTTCATGGAAATTGTTTGCCATTGACTCCTTTAAAAAAAAAAAAACTTCTAAACTAGGCTACAATTCTGAAGTTTCTGATAGTCTCCCATCCAAGCCCTTGTCAGATCTGAGCCCAATTAGATTTCTGAAATTTGTTGAAGTCAGCTAGGTACTATCAGGCATCAAGAACGGAAGAAAAAAACCTTCCTTTTTCTTTGATTGGCCTTAGCTCTCACTTCTTGCTTCTCAGCTAAAGCAGAGTCTCACTATGAGAGTCGTGATGGCAAACCTATGGCACATGTCCCAGAGTTGGTATGCAGCACCCTGTCTGTGGGCACATGAACCAGAAGTGGTATTCAGCAGGTTCTGACCAGTTCTGGAGAACCGGTAGTGGAAATTTTGAGTAGTTCAGAGACCTGGTAAATACCACCTCTGACTGGCCCCGCCCCCATCTATTCTCTGCCTTCCGAGTCCCAGCTGATGGGGAGGAAATGGAGATTTTACAGTATCCTTCTCCTATCATGCCCACCAAGCCACGCCCACCAAACCATGCCAAGTCCACCAAGCCCTGCCCACAGAACCGGTTGTAAACATTTTTGAATCCCATCACTGACATGAACCCTCGCCCTAGTTCAGCTTCGCATGCATGCACAGGGGGAGCGCATGCGCAGGGAGAGTGCATGCAGGGGGCCACACGCATTGCATTTGGGGGGTTTGGCTGAGCTTTGGGCACTCGATCCAGAAAAGGTTAGCCATCACTGCACTGAGCAAGCACCCTGAAAAAATCTTGAGCGAGACCTGCATAGACTCCACAACTTGATACCAAACTGACAAAAGGGGGGAATTCTTAACTATATAGGTGCTATGATTTATATTGGATTTTAGGTAAATAGAAATGATTACTATTTTTTGTCCAAGCCTCGCTGGGCAGTTCTTTGAAATATGGTCACTGACACGCCTTTCATTGACCAAGCACAATTCCTGACCTACCAATGATTAAGCCCCACTGTCCTGGAGACTGCTGCTCTCGGTTGTGGTGGTGGTTCTCTTCCTTCAGTTTGCTGAGCCAAAAGGATCTTTCCCTCCATGGTAGACCTGGACCATGTCTCTAGAGGCCTGAGAGTCCTCTTTCAGGTTGCACAAACACAAACACAAACAAGGTGCCATCTTGTTTGTGTTTAGAAGAGCAGCATTCGGATATCATCAGAGTCTCCGTTTAGGGGATCTGTGGGGGGCTTTTATCAGAGGTTTCTATATTGTTTTCTGGTGTATGTTGTTGTGTTGTGCCCTTGTCCTGGCCCTTCTGCCTGAATGGTCACAGCCATCATCTCGCAAGTGTCTTTTCTCATCTCCAGGATGTAATAGGTGTAAGATTGTCAACCCATCTGATCTAAAAGGCAGCTTAGACCAAAGCAAGAATGGAAATTACGTAGAATGTTTCTCCCCCACCAGTCATTTTGTCTTAGGGAGGATGCGGTGAGAATGGATGCTTGACATGACTTATTTATAAATCCATTACTTTCACCATGCACCTAAGTACATCCAGTACTGAAACAATCTACACACACCCCTTTTATTCTTTCTCTCCCTTTCTCCCTCTCTGTAACCATAGTAGCAGCCTCCAATTTTTCTCCTGTCTCTCTTCACTTGAGGTGGGGGGGGGCGGGGAATATTCATAGACTCTTTTTTTCCATTTGCAGATAATTCAGATAAATTCAAAACAGAGGAGGAAGAAAGTCTCGCAACCACTAATTGCAAATTGCTTTTATATCAAGATACTCCTAACTATAGCACCTTTTCCACTCTGGAAAATGCATCCTTCATGCCATTAAAATCAAATGCAAGAAACAGTGCCTAGGTTCCACTGATGGCTAACATTGGTTCTGCTTCTTATTTTACTTTCTCCCCGTTTATTGATGAAGCGGGAGGAGCGTGCAGCCCGGTTTATTGGACAATCTCTTGCCATTAGCTATGCTGGGTGGAGAGAATGAGAGCTGAAATTCAACATACCTATTGGTTGCCAGATTGTCTATCGCTGCATTGCTCTGAATGGCTGCAGACAGCTTTATTCTCCTCCTCTCTCTTTTCTCAATAGTAAACTAGGTGAGCAGAGATAATTTTATACCATCTCATAATTTAAACTGGAAAAACTCCCTCCTGCCACATGACAGTTCGGCAAGCAATCATTTCAGAAAGGAGAAAGACGAATTGCGGGAAAGGTTCACATCACACAGTACCTTGTCCTGCAATTCCCTATGCATTTGTTATTTATTTATTCAATTTCCACAGCCACCAGTCTCAATCAATTGGCTGCTTATGATTCAGAAATGGCTACAATAAAAATATTTTAAAATAATAGGAACTATAAACACACACACACACACACACACACACACAAACACACAAACACAAAAATGGTGCTATGAGGAGAGGTAGGAAAGATGGTTCTGGAGTAAGGATGATTGCATGGTAGCAGGTAAAGTGCCTGCAATAAACTACCAAGATGGTCTTTGCGGCAATAGCCATACCACTTAGACTTCTATACCCCTTCACGGTGCTTTACAGCCCTCTCTAGAGGTTTACAGAGTCAGCATATTGCCCCCAACGATCTGGGTCCTCATTTTACTGACCTCGGAAGGATGGGAGGCTGAGTCAACCTTGATCTCCATCAGGATCGAACTCCTGGCAGTGGGCAGAGGCAGCCTGCAATACTGCATTCTAACCACTGCACCACCACAGCACTTCTAAGGACTGTATTCACTTTGCAGGTTTCCCATTAAAAAAATCTAGAAAAGAAGGTACACACCAGGGGTAAAATTCAGCAGGTTCTGGAGAACCGGTAGCAGAAATTTTGAGTAGTTCGGAGAACTGGCAAATACCTCTTCTGGCTGGACCCAGGGTGGGGTGGGAATGGAGATTTTGCAATATCCTTCCCTCAGGAGTGGGGAGGGAATGGGGATTTTGCAGTATCCTTCCCCTGCTACACCCACCAAGCCATGCCCACCTGTTCCAACTAGCCGGCCTGGCTTAACTAGAACTTTCTAACCTCCCTGGCAATTTTAATATTTTAATATTTTATACGTAAATCTTGGGGTTTTTAACTGTTTTAATTGTTTTAATTGATTGTTATTTATTTGAACTTAGTGGCTTCCATTTGTATTTGATTGTTAATATTGATGTCACCTCCTCCATGCCACACTTGTATTTTGATTTAATTGTACGTCGCCCCGAGTCCCTTTGCGGAGAGGGGGCGACTGATAAATCGAAATAAATAAATAAATAAATAAATAAATAAATAAATGCCCACAGACCCGGTAGTAAAAAAAATTGAATTTCACCACTGGTACACACCTAACCTGTGTACAGTTAGATAACTTCTGGATATTACTCTCTTAAAGGTTTTCCAATTACCTAAGCCTGAAATAGTAGTGGTAAGATTAGCGTATCAATGCAGATACTATACCAGTAGCCCCTAAAGGGTTGCAAAGTGAGATTTCATTTATCTCTTTGAACCACACAATGATTGTCCGGATGTCCCAATTCTCATTCAGTAGCCTTCCCCTATTCTGGATAAATAAATGTTTAATTTCAAAACATATGCATACTTGACCCAATTTGTAACCACTATTCAAATTTGAAATCCTAGTGCATGTATCCTTTTCTTGCTTTTCAAATGAGTATAAAAAGAAAAATGTTTAGTTCAGTAAAGCAATCAAACATACTCTGAGTGAGTGCTCAGACAGAACTCTCCTTGGCAACATAATTCCTGTCATTGTAGCCAATATCAATAAACCAAATCCAAATATTTCTTATGGTATTTGTTTTCTGACCTGGTGAACTTTGAAGTTGCAAACATTAATCATGACATCCTCACAGCATTTCTCCTCCTCCCCACCCCCACCCCATTTATACCAAAGAGAATTAGGACAAGGCAATCCTGAGTTTCTTTCTCACACCCTCCTATTTCCCCAAGAGTTGCCACGTATTTTCTTCAAGGCCACCTCTTTACTTCTCTACTCTGCAAGTAGGTACAGTGGCACTGTTGTTGCCAAAAGGCTCCTGGGAGGAATTCCTCCTTAACAAAAGTACCTTTGGCATTTAATGAGAACACAGGCAGCAAAAGGAGTCTTCTAGGCTTCACTGGAGATATATAACACTATGAAAAATAAGACAATCACATACTTTGTAAAGTATCATACAGTTCATAAGAGTTTCACTGAAACGTTCTGCTCCTCTGAAAAGAATTTCTAAAGCAAATTATTTTTTGCTGGTGAAATTCCCCACACACACAAAATGTAGAGAATGTTTTTCTTAGGTGGCACAGTGGCTCAGTGATTAAGATGCCAAGCTTGGTGGCAAGTCAACAGCTCAGGTTCAACACCTGAGCATCATGTGACAGAATGAGCTCCCGCCCTTGCCCCTGCCCATCTAGCAGTTTGAAAGCATCAAATGCGAATAAGTCAGAGATCAGGATAAACACTGAATAAAATAGAACAGAACCAAACCGAGCATACCAGTAGTAATATATTACAATTAATGGGGAAATCATCAATGGGTAACCAGGGTCTGCCTAATTTCACAGACAACATAGCAAAACTTAGTTATGTTCAAAGAAACTGTACCATATTGACCCAATTGTAGTAGTTGTACATGAAAGACATTGGAATTTCTGGGATATTTTGTCAGGTAACATGCTGTAAAATAAATCTGAGAATCCTTACAGAGGGTGCAATATAGAAGGATATGAGGTGTGGTTTCAATGGCCCCTTGTCCACAGAAACAGATTCTCAGCTTTTATGAGAATTTTTCACATCCGTCCTTTAGAGCTACTGTGGGCAGAATATTACAACACTCTGTCTTTTGGCTAAGATCAAGTATAGTATCTATTTTTTCTTCTTTTCTTTTTCTTTTTCTTTCTTTTCCTTGATCCTTTATATATTTATTGTTATTTTAAAATTCTAATATAAATTTTAAAAAGAAAAGTAGTAAGTAAAGTAATCCAATTCAATAAATGGTGTGCAGCTCTTTCATCCTACTTTATAATAAAACTTCAACTTAATGGACCATTTTTGGGGGGAGGGCAGGTGTCCATTAAAATCCAAATGTCTGTTAAATCCAAATTTATCCAATTGACGTCCTTTGTATAATTACATAACTGATGTTTTACATAATTGTGTAATCATGCAAATGAAATATTGACATAAAATAGTAATTTGCATAATTACACAAATCATGTAAATTGACACGAATTATATTAATTGTGTCAATTGCTCAGATTGCTTTGGAAACAATGGACTTTGTTATTTGGAGCTGAAGTGTGAAGGAAAATACTGTCTCTTGCTTCTGAATTTTGCTGGATGCAGATCTGGAGAATCAAGGTTTTACAATATTTAATTTATTGGAGAACTTTTATCTGTTAATAACCTGTTCTTTGAAAGTCTAGGGTGATTCTCAGTCATCCAGTCATAGTTGTTCCAAAGGTGCTTTTTCAAGAGGCAACCGGACTTTCTGGTTTTTCTTTGAAGATGTTTCGCTGCTCATACAAAAAGTTTCTTCAGCTCTTCTTGGATGAGAAGTGAAACATCTTCAAAGAAAAACAAGAAAGCCCAGTTGTCTCTTGAAATCAGTTGTCTCTTGAAATCAGTTGTCTCTTGAAATGTCTCTTTGGGACTGTTCTTTGAAAGTAACTTGATTTCTTTGCTATAGTGGAAGGCCCTTATATTGTACTTATGTGATTCATCCCTTCCCCTGTGTACCAAAATACAGATTTATAGCTTATACAGATAGTGCCGTGTTGACAAGAAATAACCATGATGTGGATTAAGTCTTGTAGTCAATGCCAGCCTTGAGCACTCAGTCCGCAATACCCTCTGGCAAATATAATTGGTAACTATCAATGCTAGTTTGACAGGGATTTAGGTTAATGATAGCAAGGCAAGAACACATTCTAACACCATCTGATAAACCTCATATCTCAGTCTGACAGGCATGGGACTGAAATTATAAACCTTGCTTTTCTCATCTTAGTGGAACATAGCAACGTATCACCAAAAATGGAAAACAATTTTGATGAAAATCAGCATGGATCTCATCAAGAGATGTCACACTACACATCGATGTGGGTGTACGATACCCTGTCACTGTAAGAACTATGCAATTAAAGTTCTGCTGTATTTCCTTCCTGTCAAGATCCCGATCATGTTACAGTCTCTTCAAATTCATGGCATGACCAAGCACACAGAAAAGCTATTTTTAAACTTCTGAGATTCTCAATCTAAAAGAGAGTTTTGGAATATACGTAATCCAAGTTTCCGTTATAAGAAGATGCTATGAGATCCATATGCCAATTCATCTTCTGAAGCAGCAGGGAAGTAGAGGCGAAAAGCAATGGGGAGAGAAGAACTGTGGCTATCGTCTCTCAGTTCCCATTCAAAACAGCTACTTCCTTGTGGCCAATGGTAGATTTAGAGCTGTGCTGTGCTTCGGGGCAAAAAGATCATTTTCAGATATGAAAATTGCCCTTCCCTTCAATTTCTTCCAAGTACAGGAGTCTTTTTCTGGCATTGTACGGTGACGGCAGAGGGCATAGCACTTTGCTGCACATCTATTAGAGTCTATTAAAGCAATTGACATCTCTAATAGGCCCTACCCAAACTTTGACCTAATCCCACAGTTTTTGGGAGTGAAAACTCTTGAAGAAAACTTCCCCGCTGCCTCTTTCTGACCCAAGGAGAAGTCTGCCAACATATAATTTGTAAGTGATGTGATCCTTTCTGACCTCAGTACTTAATACAACTTTTTTATGTCCAACGGATTTTGTTGAAGACTTTGGTTCTCAAATTACTCAGGGAAGCTACTAGTGATGGGCCCCTTTTGCCACTCACATTCCTTTGACTTTTACAGCTTCCCTCCTACAGTCATCAGGTCATCCTGTGCAGGCCACTTGGTAGTTCAATTTAACTGCAATCTTTCTGTTACCTTTTCCCTTGTCTCTCATCAGTGAAAAACTCTTCTCCCAGCCCAACCCAGAGTATGTCAGAATCCAAAATAGTATAGAAGTATATTGCGGGCAACGTTAATTTTTAGCAGGGTACGGCTCGAATATGCTTTATTAATTTAGAGCTGTAATTTTAACAGCTTCATTTGCTGCTGTCAATTTTTATGGGCTGAAAGAAAAAAGATAGCGGGAAGAGCTAATCATTCCAGCAGAATTCAACAGATGGTGAACAATTGCTTTATGTTGATGCTGTCTCCCCTGTAAAATGCTCAGCACGAATGAATGGAGGATTCTTGTAAAACGTCTCCAAAAATATTAATAGATACATCAAAAATTACTGGAATCTTGGGGAAAAATTGCATTCCAGATATGCCTGGAGCAGTAGGTATCACATATATATGTCATAGACTATATATTTGTGTGTGTGAGAGAGAGTTATATACCTAGAGAACATATTGGAATGTTCATACTCTCAGAAGTACAAACTGAAATGATTATCTCCTTCACTCAGGTAGTACATATTAAAAAGGATTTGGAAGAACTACTTTGGACCCAAATATAGCCCTTCTTTTCCATTAATTAAATCAGCCACATCTTTTTTCAGGTTTTTATGCAGCCTAAGAAAGATACTGAAGCTTTAAGAACTATTTTAATTAGTTTAATCCTAAAAGCACCAGCACCAGATGGAAGCAGAAGACAGAAGTGCTGGATTCATACCAGCACAACATCCAAGACATTTTGGAAAGTTGCACAGCCACTGTCTAAAGCACTTTCTGCATAGTTGTAGAACTTCTTCTGCAATGGGAGCAAGGAAATTAAATGATAGCTAGCTAGCTAGCTATTCTAGGTGATAAATTATCACATTTCTTCACAATTCTGTCCCAATGCTATCCATTTCTAGTGGCCCCATGCCAACTCTATATTGGCTGCTTCCTGGACATCATTTTACGGAGGTCGCAGGTGACTTATATCACTTTGTACTTCATCCAAGTTTTATCTCAGAATTAAGGAGATCCAAATGACTCTATTAAGCTCCAGCTTCTGAGTTTTCTGATGATCACTCACTGAACATTATCCAGCCTGAAGATTTG
Source organism: Natrix helvetica (assembly GCF_964273705.1). NCBI lineage: Eukaryota > Metazoa > Chordata > Lepidosauria > Squamata > Natricidae > Natrix > Natrix helvetica. Next base: position 136,251,205 of record NC_138548.1, on the reverse strand, counting down.
GACATGAGCTCCCCCCACATCCCCCATTTCAGCTGCACTTTTCGTATTCATGTTGAGAAGATTATTAAATCAGTGATGGATCGTCATATACAAAATGATAATAATCAGAACTCTGTGGTAGAGAAATATTTTGGCAAGCCAATAGTCCTTACAAGGTCAATTGAGATATTGCACTATTTCCTACACCAAGTCATTAATAACACCACTCTGGATCTGCTGTTAATAATATGGGATAAATATCCCAGAAGAGAAATACCATTTTCACTGAGCTCAAAATTTTAAAATGAAGAAAAATGCAGTATTTTGTTCCTAAACTGGTAATATAGGCCATGTGTAAAAACAGTTTACTAATTAAAATGACATGAATATGCTTCCAGTGGGGGAAGATATCCTTTAAAGGGTTTCACTCTGGGAACAAAAGGTATCTACTTCAAAAGAGATAGACCATCATTTGACACTATTTTGTTCTATTGAATTAGTGAAGGTTGCTTAATGGTTTATATGATAATAGGATACATGGCTTAAGCTTTTATTAGCCTCCCTGGGGTAATGTGTCATTCCCAAGTGAAAATTCCTATTTTTTTCTACTGGTTGTAGGCTATAGTATAATTGTGGTAGAAAGAGAAATAAGTGATTTCCAACTATCACACCTTAAAACAGTCCTGATTCAGAGATATAATATAGCTACTGGATTTCAGATGTAAAAACTCAGGTGAACATTTGAGTTGAAAATAGTGCTTTTGTAATATGCTAGGTAAAATTGCCTCATAGCAGCAAATCCAATAAGGAACATTGTTCTGTACTCCAGGAAAATGGATATTAACAAGATATATAGCACAGATAATTGACCCGTATGTGCGTATATGAATAATATCTGTAGCATATATGTTACTGTCAATGTGTAACATTAGGCATTTTATAGAATGTCTAGAAAATCTATAGAATGCCAAAAATGGGACATTTCATACTTTGCCTACAAATGACACACATTCTATAGATTTCTGTGGCATTTTATACAATATCAGCTTTTCACTCATTGGGGGTAACCTATATAAATTGTGTAATATAAGTATAGAGTGTGTGTATGTATATAAAATATGTGTGTGTTTGTGTGTGTGTGTGTGTATGTGTGTGTAAAAGTTCTCCTCGCACATATGTGCTAGTCATTCCCAACTCCAGGGGGGCGAACTTATCTCCGCTTCAAAGCCGAAGAGCCAGTGCTGTCCAAAGACATCTCCATGGTCATGTGGCCGGCATGACTAAATGCCGAAGGTGCACAGAACGCTGTTACCTTCCCACCAAAGGTGGTTCCTATTTTCCTACTTGCATTTTTACATGCTTTCAAATTGCTAGGTTGGCAGAAGCTGGGGCAAGTAACGGGAGCTCACTCCGTTACACGGTCTAGGGATTTGAACCGCCAAACTGCTGACCTTTCTGATCAACAAGCTCATCATCTTAGCCACTGAGCCAATAGATATAATAATATAATGTCTTTTTATTATAACTATTCATTGTCTGAAGGTTGTGCAGGTTTGGATGGGGAGTAACAGGTTTCAACCGAACTCAAACATGACTGAGTTGGAGTTGGGTACTTTCCATCTCTTGTTCTGGATAGGGATGTACTACCTTATACAGAACTTTTACATAATTTGGATGTCCCTTTGAACACACGGTTTCTGTGCACAAATACAGCAAGGGGAAAAATGGATGAATCTTGCTGGAGATACTGATTGGAAGAATGGGGCCCTGTTCAAATTCATTGGCTAGGCTCATGCATAACACACTTTCCAGCAGCATTCTGGTAAAGCACAGATTCAGCCTGCCTGCCATGTTTCTGCACACATACATATCTGCTTAGAATCACTTTCTATTCTTTTGAGAAGCTATTCATAATGGTAGAAATTCCTCGACTCAGACATGACACAAGAGTCATACTGAACCCTGAACAAGGCTAAGCCATACCATCCATCCTTTCTCAAACAGAATTTGGATAAGATGTTCAACAAGTGAAGACTTATATAAAATAGTTTCCAGCCATTCTTTTTCTTACGTGGTCCTTGACCTCTGTTTATACTCTTTGCACGACTGTATAAATTATAATGTAAGATTTCAATGAGAAATGCATAGAAAATCCTTTTCCCTCTATAGAGTAATTAAATATTGCTCTTCCCAATTATTAAAACTGCTGAAATGGAGAGATAATTTTAAACATATGCTAAGTGATGCAGAGGCAATAGAAATCCTTATCAGCATCACCCAAGTAATCAAAGTTGGTCTATGCAAAACTACACAACCATGGCCTTCCCAAAACTTTAGGACCTTTGCTAACTTTGCCACTGAATCATCATTTTTAATGTAAACAAAGAAGGAAACGATTGTTTTCTATATAGTAAAATATTAACTTGTTAATCTCGTTCTATTGACATTTAATCACTTCCTTGTCTTGGATATGCCCATATGCTACATACTGGTATTTAGATTTTTTGACACTGATCATAACATTCATTACAGCTCTTGCAATCTTGCACTGCACGGAAGAATAACTGGAAAGTTTCTAAAATATAATCCGCTGGACTACCATTTGTCTGAAATGGTGTAGAGTTTCCTGCTTGAGCAGGGGGTTGGTTTCGAAGACCTCTAAGGTGCCTTCCAACTCTGTTATTTTGTTATTCTGTCACTGAACAGGGACAAAACCTGTTACTCTCATTTAGGTTTCAGTGTACTGGCCAACACAAACTCCTGAGTTAATTCATTCAATTGTGGGTACAATCCTAACAAATTCTGTTGTATTTCTTTTCTCATTTGAGGGAGTGGGGAGGGTTGAAAAAAACCTGACAGACTTAAGCCTCTTAGTGTACAAAAAAGTAGGCAGCAACAATTGTTAATTTACTGCCAAATTTTGGTAAAATCCAGGTAGAACCTCAAAAATGGAACTGAGACATACTTTGTAAGTTTCCAAGTCATAATTAATTATTTAGCCTAGCATGCAACTAATTCAACTGTGGGTTATTTACAAGCCATGGTTAAACAAACCATAGCTTATCAAGCTCTCCGTCCCTAATTACATTATTCCAGATATATGCTGAAGCTTAACATATCTGACAGACATCTGTTATAGGAAGTTGTTTGAAATATTTGGTTTTGATTTTTGGTTAGGTTCCTATCAACAAACTATTGCCCACTTTTTGTGTGTGAGGAACATTGTCCCAAAATGAACACATGTAAATATAGTTTGGGTCATTTTCACTCAATCTGATATTAATTAGAGGGCTGGATTTATTAAACTGTACAAAATAGTTTTATTGATTCACAGAGGTAAAAAAATACTTCATTTTATCCATAAATATTGCAGTTGCATTGAATTCTAGGGAGACCTATTTATTCATAAAATTTATGCTTAACTTTAGGATCATATCTCAATTGACTTAATTGAAAATTAATTCTAATGTCTACTTTGGTTAGAAATTATAGTACTTCAACCGTATTTAACTACGCAATAGCTCATGCAAAAGAACTACACTACAAATATAACATTCCAATTTTGCATGGAAAAATGTGTGAGTTTTTTCCTCTTGTTATGAAAAGCCAGAATCATTTATTCTACATTAGAGAAAGCTCCTGATGAGGGGGAAAAAATATGTAAATCTCTCTCTATATATATATCACTATGTTATTAAATCTTACCGAAACAAACCATGAAAGATATCACATTTGACAACCTGAGATGGCAAATTGAATGTGTTATTTTAGGCTTCCATGCCCTTATTGAAAGTACAGACATAAAGACTAAAATTCTGGATCTATTAATTAAATGCTAACCCTCAATGGGTTGAAAGAGTCAGCATTTCACTCAACATGTCTCTGTCTTGTTATTTATATCTCATTTGTTGCTCCAGAAATAAGGGTATTAAAATTTCTTACAGCACTTGCTTTAAGAATACATGCCTTTAATGACCTTCTTGGATATTCACTCAGACTTTCTGACCGAACGTGTTTCACAATGTAAAGGGATTTAGCAATACTTGTATTTAATTCCATTTGAAATATTTAAATCCATGGTATCGTAGGAAAAAGGTTTTCTCAAAATGTAAATCACTCTAACCCCTTGCTATCTAGAACGCACAAAATTAATTACAAAGGCTTATCCAGCCAGTAAATACTGTGTGTGACATACATTGAGGGGATTTCTGATAAAATGAAACATAAATCTCATTGGAATTATGCTACAAATGCACATTATACATTTTTTGATAAGCAATTAGTGATTGGAGCTTCAGTTCATCAATTGGAGGATTATAGTAAGGGATGAAAAAATATTGTCAGGATATCCTTGTACACAAAAAAAGATTGCTTATTCCATTGCAGTGTGGGTAGTAGCAACTGGTGTATGAATCACCTAATATCCAATCAGCATTTACAATTAACCTAAATAGAGGGTTTTTTTTGTTGCCTCTTCCCCAGTCTAAATTTACCAGTCATTCTTTTTTTCCCTGATTTCTTCTAAATCAGAAATATGCAGCATTTTGTAGTAAAGGCCACACTTTTCATTTGAAAATCTTCTTGGCATTGGAGAAACTGGGCATCTAACTTAAATATGATAATATCAATTATTTGATTACCATAGACATCTATTCCCAACTATGATGATGACATGAGTCATGATGTTACAACAGAGGCTTTGCTTTTGGATAGTTGCAATGTGACATCAAATACTATACTGATATGTCAGGAGGAAGGGAGTTTACATTGTGAAATCACAACACACCTGTCACTTGTTTGTCCCTTCGATTCACTCTTCAGAGACATGTATGCCATTCATGCTAGGAAGGACATGCCAGTAAAATCACAAAACAAAAAAGGCCCCTGGGTTCACACAGGGATCTAAAATCAATATGTAGTTGCTAGCTGCTGACTGCAGTCACTGTAGTTTGGGAAACACATTTTATGGCTATGCATGTTGTGTGAGCATACTGAATTATTTAATAAGTCATCGTTAAGCCCAAAGTTTGAACCAGACTGATATACTGTGTGGTCCCAGAAGAAATTTCTCTTGTTATCCTTGAACATCATTTCTGGTACATCTCAGAAGGTAAACCTGCCACTCAAGAGGTGTTAAGCATAACATCAATGGGACTCTTGTGACTTTGGAATTATCAGAGAGTGTTTGTAAGCAGGGTGGTGCCTACTCATACAAATACTCTGAGGATAAAGGCAGTTACAGTAATATCTGTAATAATTTGAAATCCTTCCAGACATGTGAAAACCACCACCTATCCCTAAAAGTTGTAGCAATCAAACCCTTGACAGATCAAAGTGTAAACAAAAGCCCCAAGGATTTATGCCAAGCCTGCTAACAATTTTTTGGCTAATGGACGCAACCACAATCAGTAGTTATCTGTAGCTTGCTTCTGCCACAGTTAATGTGCATTTCTCTTCCAAACTCCAACAAAGAGATATAATTTCTCTAGTGGGAGAGACAGCATTATCAGGTTGTTATCATTCTCAGCTCTGTCCCCTTTCCAGAGCAACCTATAGATAACGGGAGATTTAAAGGACCCTGCTGAATTAAAGAGGACAAGTAGACTCAAGCACTTATCAAAGGCTAGACATCTTTTAGAAATTGTGGAAGCAAGTGGTTGTGCTCTCTGCTTAGGCGAATAGCTGCATTTTCTTTTCTCCTATTTATAAGCTGGGAGGCACTCAACTCAAATGTCATATAAATCAATCACTTATAAATGTTCATATGATGTCATATGAAGCACAATGCCACTGATTCTACCCTATCTAATTCCCGATTACACCAATTAAAGGGTGTGTGTTTCTCGTTTTAATACCATGCCAAGGTTGCTATTATAGCATTTGTATTGTGCAAACAGATTTTGAGATGCACGTTGCAATCTACTAAGACAACTATTTATTTGTTAAATGAACCACAACATCTTTCCTTCTATTTTTAGCAGCTTGCTCTTTGTTGTCAATCATGCTTGAAAGTTTTGGGCAATTCACATTTTTCTTCGACATATTCAGATCTGATCTTTCACCTCTTTAAAAGTCCATTTCTCTTTACGGGTTGATTAAAAAAATGGACTGCCAACATTTATTTATATTAGAGCGCTGACCAATAGTCAGCTAAATTGGAATCTGGAGTTTTATAATTTTATTAATTAGATTTATCGGTGGGGAGGCAGGGAGTCTGTATTTGAAAGGTATACGGAACCCCTAGCTTGCCAAGTGCCATTGTAACCAAAGGGATTGTGCAATCGTAACTACTGTAGCTAGGTTTTGGCTTGATATAGTGTGTAACCCGAGAAAATTGGATCAATTACATTATCTGTGACAAATTAACCATAGGCCAATTTTTTGTGCAAATATTGCCAGATTCATCAAAAGGGTAAAAGACAACAGAAACCTTCAGTTTGCTTGCACACATCGATAAGACAATTTCAGTCCATCCCAAGTCATCCCAGATCATAGCCTGTTTAGAGGTGAAAACCCTATAGAAGAGAAAGCTGCAGAAAACAAAAAAGTCAAGCATCAGCACACCTGTCATGTTCTGCCAGGGGAAGATAAAGATATTTTAAGTAGTACCATTCAATTACAGCTGTTTGTTCACTGATCACAGATGGGGTCAAAAGGGAAGCAGAGAGAAATATGGGAAATATACAAAAATAAGCAAGTTAAAGTCAAATCTTGTAGTTTCCTTGTTAATAAGATACAACCAGATGACATGGAAACTGCACAGACAAATATTAACTAATGTTAGCATAATTTGCTTAGCTATGGTGTACTGAATAACTCCCAGTGGTATGGTTTATACACTGTCATAACTACATTCATATACTACTCAAGACCAAAGAAGCCACATTACATTTTAGCAAAAAAGTCCCAATGGCTTGGTTTGGGGAACAAGTTAATCTGTCGCTAAATCAATTAAGCTAAGTGAATAGATTCACTCCGTTTACTGAACTATAAAATAACCACACTGAACACAATGTGAAGCTTAAACTAGTGTAGTATGCAAACTCAGTCACTTTAACTTATTCATAAGTTTTTCTTAGCTAAATTTCTGCAAAATTTCTGTAAACTTTCTGCAAAATTTCAGATGATCATTAGATGGCAGCGGAAAAGTATTGAGAGCCATTTGTTGACATCTAGTAGTAGTCTGGATTTTTATAGACAAGATCTATTATATCTAGTTATAATTTGTATATAAAGTATGAAATAATAATAATGATCCATGATAATAATATCTTGTTTCTATTTGTATTAAATCAATTTTCTTGTAGTATAGACCAGGTTCCATCCTGGACCTGCTGCTATATCCAACAATGTAGCATCTCAAAAAACATTATTTTTTTATTCAATGATAGTCTAGAATTTGATCATCCATATCTGATTGCTCTGTGATTTCACTAAAGCAATTATTTACCTTATATAAACAAGCAAAGCAGTTTCTTAAGCTAAAAGAGACAGGCTTATTTCAAGCTTCACATTAAGCCATGAAGTGATTTGTTTTGGTTTAATATGTTGTATGACCAACCACTGTGGTTTCCACACTTTCACTTAGTTCAATAAATGAATCCAGCGAATTTTACTTTATTCATCAAAGCATGGTTAAAATATTATGACTGAAAATGGTACTTGAATAGAGTGATAGCCTGCTGGAGGAGACTCACCTCTGCTAACCATCAGTCAGAGCTATCTCTTTCCTAGTGAATACATGAACACAGCCAACTTCACAATTGCCTACATAAAATGGCAGAATACTCTATCCAGATGTTCTGTTAATAGCAATAGCAATAGCACTTAGACTTACATACCGCTTCACAGTGCTTTACAGCCTTCTCTAAGAGGTTTACAGAGTCAGCCTATTGCCCCCAACAATCTGGGTCCTCAGTTTACCAACCTTGGAAGGATGGAAGGCTGAGTCAACCTTGAGCCTGGTGAGATTCGATCTGCCAAACTGCTGGCAGCCAGTGATTAGCAGAGAAGCCTACAGTACTGCACTCTAAACACTGCGCCACCGCGGCTCAAATAACATGTTGCATGAACACATAAAGGAACAAAATAAAGTAGTGGAAGGCTTTACCTGTCCAGGTTTAGTTATTGGAGTCCCTTATGAATATCTGATGTAAATTCATTTCCACTTGTATTTCTGATTCTTGTAATTTAAATTTACCCTAGGTACAAATTTAAACCCTAGCTACAAAAGAAAAAGTTCATAATCTTATGTGTAATTTTCCACAGAGAGAGCAAAAGAGAGAGAGAGATGTTGGAGATCACACATTAAACCAGATTGTTCATCCAGATGAACTTTTCCCCTTCAAGCAAAAACAAGGAACAAAAAAGGAACCATCATGCCACAAACATGGCTGGGGGTTTGTGGAGGTGGATTTTAAAGGGAGAGATTGTTCTCTATGTTTTAAACTACATTCAGGTTTAAGGTCATAAATTAAGTGTATATATTATACATATAGCAGAGTGTTTGCATGCCTCCTGCCTAAATGCAGCAGAAAGGCATACAGTTCATTTGTAGCATTTTCATATGTTATGCACAAGTCCAAAAGCTTGGAAGACAAAACCTCTGATCCCGGTGATCCACCCCCATTGAATCTTGCAACATTATCCTGGGACACACCTATATTCGCTTTCATTCATAAAAAAGTCCTTTCTAATGCATGTGTCTTTTATAATTGGTAAAATATTTAAAAGGAAAAAAAATAAAGATAAAAGAATAGCTAATAAAAAAATAAGCAGTCAAAGACATGAGATACCATTTTCTAAAACATATGTTGCTTATGGGAGAAATGTTATTTTATGAAGCATTTAATGTCCTTAAACTATGCTCAAAAGCACCACTGTCAGATAAGGTATTTTCACACTTTGTTCAGGAAGGAAGTTCCAAAGTTCATGTGCAACTACCAAAAAAGCCCTTTTTCCTATTCTAGCTAAAGAGCCGTGGTGGTGCAGTGGTTAGAGTGCAGTACTGCAGGCTCCTTCTGCTGGCTGCCAGCTGCAGTTAAGCAATTCAAATCTCACTGGCTCAAGGGTGACTCAGCCTTCCATCCTTTCGAGGTGAGTAAAATGAGGACAGAGAGGGCTGTAAAAGCACTGTGAAGCGGTATATAAGTCTAAGTACTATTGCTAAAGGTCTTTTTACCATTGAGAAAATCCTGTGTTAGATTGGCTAATGGATAGACACATACAGGCTTAACGGTAACAACAGCTCTTTATTAAGTACAACAAGTGAGAACAATCCAGCGAAGGTTGAGTCTGACAGCAGCCCTTTTATAGGGAGCTGTCAGGCCCTTCGACCAATAAGATTAAACCTCTGTTCCTGCCGGAACAGAGGACCTTGGTGGAAACCACTGTAGTTAGACAAGTATCTAACACTCTGCATCAAGACTCAAGGAGCAAACAGGACGCCACAGAAGGAGATGGTCCTTTAAGGCATTCTGCAGCTAAGTCCATTAGAGCTTTCAAGTCATTTCCCCATTCTGAAGTATGCCCAGAAAGAAACAACATCAAGTGTAGCTCTTGTCAGACTGTTATAATATCATGTGACTGCAAATGGCGTTGGCACTAATATTCACATTGCTGCACTTTAGACCAAATGTGGTTTCTGAACAGGCTTCCAAGTACTGTACAACAGGCTGTAGACATTGAATCTGGAATTAAGTAAGCCAAGTGTCAACGTAGTCAGGTCTTTGGTCAGAAGTTGTTCTGGAGGCCTTATTAAAAAAAAGAAGTTTAGAAGCTCCCACAAGGCCCTCTGCTGCTTCAGAGGAAAAGCTATTGCTGTGATTCTCTATGCGCTCTGAATGCAGCAGATTGCATACAATGCTGCGAAATTCTTCATGCGGCAGGATTTTCAGCTCTTCTTTCTTTCCTGGAGTAGGGTGTTTCTTTGCTTTTCTAAAGAAAAAAAATTAATGTCCTTTTTGGGCTGCATTCCAGTCATTGTGTGTGTCTCACCTCAAAACAGGAAACTTTGTAATTTTGAGTAATTTTAGTTGGAAAAAGCTCTTGAAGTCATAGAAAAAGGTCTGGGGCCACCTGAGGTTGCTTACCACTCCTGCGAAGACTTATGTAAATGTAAGCCCAGCTAACCCCAGTAGGAATTAGCTGCAGGTCCAAAGCAGAAATGAGTATTCAGAGGGGGAATGTGCATGCAGGTCACACTGTTTCCTTTCAAAAGCTGGATCTATTTCCTTGGTTCACAGAGTACTGTAGTTGTATAATCTAGGGATGACACATTTGCAATAAGAAGGCGCTACAGTGTCCATGCTGTCCTTAAAGGAGACCTCAACAGCTCCAGTGCATTCTCGGGGTTCATTCCAAAGCAACCTTTCTGCTTTGGATCCATAGTGTTAAACATACTTAGTAGGATGCACCCAGAGTCGTATTCAGCAGGTTCTGACCAGTTCTGGAGAACCAGTAGTGGAAATTTTGAGTAGTTCGGAGAACCGATAAATGCCACCTCTGACTGGCCCCATCCCCATCTATTCTCTGCCTCCCAGCTGATGGGGAGGAAATGGGGATTTTGCAGTATCCTTCCCCTGGAGTGGGAGGGAATGGAGATTTTACAATACCCTTCCCCTGCCATGCCCATCAAGCCATGTCTACCAAGCCACACCCACAGAACTGGCAGTAAATAAAATAATCCCACCACTGGATGTCCCTCTACAAAAATGCATAGTTCTTTGCCTGCAATTTCACATTACACATACATGGCCTGCACTGAATTCAGAAAAATAGTGGTATCTTGTAAGAATGCAGAGAGAGAATGGGCTCCCTTGCTTAAGTAACCTGGACTGCTCTGTAACTTGAATTGAACTCCTCTTCTCTGTCTTATTGCTCTTCCAACACACAAGCCAGTGTCTGGAACAAAAACAGAAGCACTGAAATAGTACAAGCTAGGCTGAGTACTCTTCATAAAGGGCACCCAGCTTACAAAAAAGATTCCTCCAAAGCTATTAATGATTAATTACACTGCTATTGTTATTATGAGAGATAAGGCCTTTGTACGGTCAATGGAAAATTCCCTGAGTCTGATGACAAGCAGGATAACCACAGACATCCTTATTCTCTTGCAACAGATGCTATCATAAATCACCTAAACCAGGAGTGTTTTTCCTTCTTTCCTGATATCTTACTTTGTTGCTTCTTACAATATTGGCTGTCATGCAAGAATGCAGCTTGATGTTAGAAAGAGGGGGAAGGGGGAAAAAAAACTCTATTTACAGAGAGAGAAATAGGAGATGTGGCGGGTGGGGAAGATAGAAAGAGACAGATAGATAGAACGCTATAAATGGTATACAGGTATGTTCTAGCAGAACAACTTTATGGTGTTAGCAGATAAAGACTTTGCTATGAAATTACTGTCTTCTATTTGTAGAATATTACCCGTGGGTGCAAAGGCATCATCTTCCATTGGTTGCCTTTCTATCTTACGCTCTCTGTTGTCATCGCCACATAGGAAGACAAGATACAATAAGCAACATTGCGATTTTATTTTGATTATTATGAGCTGCTTTGTCCAGAATCATACTATGAACCACGAAGGAGGAGGGATTGTAATCTTAGTCAGAATGACACCACCATATTCCAGCAATTTGATGAATATTTTCCCAAATACTCCAGTGCTCACCTGACACACGGCTTTCATAAAAGCCTGTAAAACTACAGTTCCTATCCTTTCATTTATGTGCATCACTGCATCACTCCCAAATGGTTTAGAGAACCACCACGTATGCCAGGGATTATCAGTGCAGAACCTACATGTCTCATGTGACCCTCCCACCCAGCCTCACCCCCAATGGTAACTACAGGACTCCAAAATTAAATGGAACATTTTCGTTAATGGCAAAAAAAAAAGCCACAAAAGAATCTTGCAATAAATTAAGCAAGATTAGAATATCAATATCTTCTAAGACAGTGAGAAGGCTAGAATGTCAAAAGATATGTGATTATCTGTATGAGGTCCACAGGTCTCTGCCTTAAGCATCAAAACAAATCCATTATATATTTAAAATAATTCATTTTTGTGCAATCTCCAACCATGTGAGATATTGACCTTCTCGTCCTCTATCTTAGAAGATAGAAATGTCTTGAGAATGGGTTCTGCCCCCAGAGGCCAGAAACTTGGCATTCATATCAAAATTGATATGGATCAACAGAGGCAGGCATATGCTGGAAACTGCATGCATGGTGTCCTAAAAGTGATTTTCCAAAAGGCAACTGGAGTTTCTTAGTTTTTTTTCCTAGAAAACATTTCACTTCTCATCCCAGAGGTTTCTTCAGTTCTGAGAAGCAAAATGTTTTCAAGGAAAAAAAAACCCAGAAAGTCCAGTTGCCTTTTGAAAAAGCACCTTTGGGACAATCATGAACTGGATGATTGAGACTCTCCATACATGGGTGGAACTAACATACAGAGCAGCAATTTTAAAACTGAGTGATTGCTTCTCATTGCCCAGTTGCATGATGAAAAGTATAGCAATCAGACTAGCCAGATCCTGTTGTTTACAGGGGAGACACAGTAACCAGCTTTGGGGATGCAAAAAGAGAGATATTCAACTTCTGGCATTAAGGTAGAGCAGAATAAACAATACAGTCCACAGTTACCAACTTCATTTCTCATGTGATGGTGAGATGACTTGCAGTGCCAGATCCTGGATAGCCTGCATCCTATTCTGTTGTGGAGTCATGTTCCCACTACATAGGAAGTTATGTTCTGTAAAGCCATTGATCCAGCCCCCACACAGGAGTCAACACTATCCTTCTTCACCTCGGTACTCTCTAGTTTGGCAAGAAAAATCAGAGTTGGTGTCCATTTTTTTATTTATAACCTTTCAACACCACTTTATTATTAAAAAAACATATCAGAATACTGAAGCAGGAAGTTGAAATCCAATATCATTGGAATGTGCCGGACAGCAACTTCATATTTCAAGTAACATACAAGGCTTCTTCCCAACCTCTGGGAGAAACAGAGTAATTCTATCTTTCTGATTCTCCAATGGTACAATTGACCTGTATTAAAAATGATTGTGTTCTTAAGTCTCACACAGCAACCAAGACATTGTTCTTCCATTTAAAAAATTATAACCCTCCAGGGCTGACGGTAGTAATGTATAAGGCACATTTTCTGTAAGTGTTCAGAACACTTCATATTATCAAATTATCATTTCAATAATACTTATAGCGAACTTGCTGGTAGGCCATTATATATTAACTGAGAGGTAGACAGTGAGGGTCTTCCCATGATTCCCAATGAGTTCGAATTGTAACACAGAGACTATGCTTGTTAAATAATTTTTTGTTCAACGGGTCTGGGATAACTGAACACAAGAAATATAAAGTACCAGTTAACAGTTGCAGGATTTGCAACCTGCACTAATTAAATTAGAACTCCTGGGTTTCAGATTAGCATGTTATCTCAAGCCAGCTAGAGCATTTTATAAACCATTGTTTGTGATTTACTACACTATATGAGGAGAACAGGGCTGTTTTCACTTACCTTCCCTACTGGTTCGCAAATGTGTATGTCCGCGCACAGATACTCACCCCACTCTTACACACCCTGTCCACGCTTGTGCTTTGCTCAAAAAATGTCCCTAAATAGGACAAAATACAGCCATGGCAGATCCAGCCACCTATGATTTCCGCTACCAATTCGGGAGAACTGGTCCAAACTGGTAGAATACCAGTTGGAGGAGGAGAGCCATTTTGCTGTCTTGGTTAAAGAACCAGACTAGAAGTCAGGAGATCAGCTGTATTCCACTTTAGGCATATGGCCAGCTGGGTGACCTTGAGCCAATCTCTCTCTCTCTCTCAGCTCCACAAAGAAGGCAATGGCAAGCGACTTCCCAAAAGTCTTACCAAGAAAACCAGGAGACAATCCCAGGAGTTTGCCAAATTTTATTTGTCAAATTTATTTGTGTGTTAAATTTATATGCTCAAATGCTCATCTCACAGAACAAATAACTCTGGGTGGCATACAATAGAATAAAAACACATATAATAAATACCCAAGATGAAGACAACTACTAAACAGAAATAGTGGGCGGAGAGATGTTAATAATTAACAGAGCCACCTCACTAATTCACCTTGGGGTCCCTAGGTCTGATAGCAGAATCAGGTTTCAAAGGACCTTCAGAAAGTCAGAAGTGATGGAACCAGCCTCACCTCGAGAAGAGGAGGGATATTTCACAACATGAGTACCATAGCAAAAAAGGCCCACCATCTAGGGCCCACCAAATGTAGACATTAGAGTTAACACTGATTTGAAGGCATACAAAATAGGGAAAAGGTTAAGCCATCCAATTGTGTTCTTTTCAATAAATCACAGTAAACGGGATATGACTCAGCGTGATCTGCAAAATTCAACCTAGATCCGGGATCACTAGTTACCCCTGGGATCCTGTATTCCAGGAAACAGGTATGTGGCTTTTCAGATTTAAACAGAACATGATGTTTCTTCTTCCACTGAACTGCTTCTTCCATTCCATAAATTCCTTCTGAAAGTTGTACTTCTGAAAATTGCAATTGACCAATTTAAACTACCGTATTTTTCAGAGTATAAGATGCACCGGAGTATAAGAAGCACCAAGGTTTTGAAGAGGCAAATAAAAAAAAGTTTTTGCACTCTGCAAACCTCCCAAAAATGTCCCGTTTTTCATGAAAATGGGCCCATTTTTTCCAAAAAAAGGCATGAATATCCTTTAGGGGGCTTGTAGAGTGCTCCTGGGGGGTGGGGAAATGAGCAAAAACTGCCCGTTTTTTGTAAAAAAAAAAAGAGGGCATGGATAGCCTTTAGGAAGCTTATAGAGTGTTCCTGGGGGCTGGGGGGGGGTAAAATTGAGCAAAAAACAGGCCATTTTTTGCTCATTTCTGCTGTCCCCAGCACCCAGGAACTCTCTAAAAGCTTCCTAGAGCAGTGATGGCGAAACTATGGCACGCGTGCCACAGGTGGCCAGCTGGGTTCACCCTTTTTTAAAGCCATTTTTGCCCTCCCCAGACTCCAGAGACTTTTTACGATCCTGGGGAGGGCGAAAAGAGCCTCCCCGCCCCCCTGAAGGCCCTCCGGGGGCTTCATGAGCTTCCCTGAAGCCTTCGGAGTGCAAAAAACCAGCCCTACGGGCAAACCGGAAGTTCAGGAACGGACTTCCGGTTTGCTTGGAGGATCGTTTTGACTGCTCTGGAGGCTTCGCGGAAGCATCCTGAAGGTCCCTCAAACCTTCGGAGCGCTCAAAACGACCCTCCGAGCAAACTGGAAGTCACTTCCGGTTTGCTCGGAGGGTCATTTTGACTGCTCCAGAGGCTTCAGGGAAGTGTCCTGAAGGTCCCTCAAGCCTTCGGAGCGCTCAAAACGACCCTCCAAGCAAACCGGAAGTCACTTCCGGTTTGCTTGGAGGCTCGTTTTGACTGCTCCGGAGGCTTCAGGGAAGCGTCCTGAAGGTCCCTCAAGCTTCCGGAGGGCTTCCGGGGGCAGGGAAGCCTCTGGAGCCTGGGGAGGGCAAAAAAAGCATGCAAAAAATGGGGGGAGCACCTGTAGGGGGGTCACGCATTGCATTATGGGTGCGGCACGCCCGCACACTACCCCCCTACGTTCCCCCCACTTATGGCTCACAAGCCAAAAAAGGTTCGCCATCGCTGTCCTAGAGGCTCTGCATGGCCATTTTGGTGAAGGGGGCGGGGTTCCGGGAGGCAAAAAATGCTGTATTCAGTGTATAAGATGCACCCAGATTTTCAGCCTCTTTTTTGAGGGAAAAAGGTCCGTCTTATACTCTGAAAAATATGGTACATTTGAAATTATACATTTAACATCTACATTTAAAATGTAGTTTCTTGTCTTAGAGGTGTAACACAAGTTTTGAAAAAGAACAAAATACAATACAATCACGTTGTAAAACGCAACCACTTGGTCACACACTGAAAACAGCCAATGCAATATCTATGTAACTCTTAGCTAAAACTTCCCGGGTGATGATACTGAGACAATCACTTGCCAAAGTAAAATAATAATAATTGTTTATGGTGTGGTAATGTTGTACCAACATTTTGGCTCTATACAAAACAACGAAGCAGGCAGCTGTATGTTCTTATAATCTACTTCTTCTCTGGCAAAGTTCTCATATGCATATTTCATTTAGAAAAGAAGAGGAAGCAAGTCAAGAGGCAGTCTATCCTTCATATTCTTATTAAAGCTTCAGCTAAGCATTTACCTCTCTACAATAGGAGTAAATATCTTGGTTTCTTCCAATGTTCAGGACTGAAATTCTCAGAAAGCCACTAGCTTTGTTACAGGTGTTGAAATTTAAATATCTAAACAATTATACAACTGCATAACAGGGTTGCTAAAACATTAGGCTGTTTGCATAAAGTAGAGCATCTACATGCAAAGCCAGTTACATTTACTCATCTTTTCAGTATACAATGGAGACTACAGGTAGGACTTTTCTCTTTGCCTCTTTCTCAAAATTTATTTGAGTTCCCCATCCCCATGCAAAAAGGGGAATATGCAGTAGAATTCAATGCAGTTCTGAAATCTGAAATGACTATCTAGTTATGGAGAGACATACACCTACAGGCAGTCATCAACTTATGATCATGATGTCATTAATTGAGGCTTCTGTGATTGCTTTGCTTAATGACCACAATTCTTGCTCTCTCTCTTGCAGTTGTTAAGCATCCACATAGGCTGTTAAGTGGAACATAGGGTACCTCAGGATGGGGAAGGCCCTGAGACTCCTAACCTAGGCTCAGACAATACTGTGATATCTCCCCAACTCCCATGTGGCCTGTCCCAGGCCTCCCAGGCCTTCTCCCCCCTCCAGGGCACCTGGTTGGGTCCCCACAGGCCTTGGGCCTGCTTCCCACCTTTGTTGTTGTAATTTTGAACAAATGGTTGTAAGTTGTGGGCTAGCTACACACTCACACACATAAGTTACTACATAATACTTCAATTGTATTGGTATTATCCTGCCTTTCTTCAAAGTGGTTTGAGAACTATTCATTCACTGTTTTAGTCAGTTATTCACCACTTATTAAAAAGAGCTCCCTGAAGATCAGGGAAGAGGCCCTATAGGACAGTGTTTGAAAGCACACTCCAGACACAATTCCAGTCAGCAGAAGAGAAGTCCATTTTCCTGGAATCAACGTTGACACTTCTGCTATTAGGGGGGGACCACTCCATTTAGTCCATCAAGGGAAGCCACTATATTGAGACATTAAGCTTACAGCAGCATGGCCCAGAAGAAAGAATGTTTATGTTGAAATGGTACAGATGAAGTTTTACACAAGGGGATTAATGCTGTCAAAACAAAAAATGTGATCCTTACAGGCTGTTCAATGAGATTAGTAAAATATCAATTAAAGCCAAAACTGCACTTTTGGTCTGAACTGTTTGGATTAGGTTATGACTAACAGAGGGATAAGAACCAGTGTTTGTTTATCCTAATCACATTTCAAATGCCAGCCCTTTTCAATTATCTTCTCCCACACGGCAGTCACTTCCAATGACAGGTTTCACTCCCCTTTGGCCTCTGAAACTCACCCATATCCACCCCCCTCAACCCCAAAGTTTCTTCCCCTGTTTGTATTCCTAACCTCAGTCCCTTTCCCAGACTTGCTTTTATAAGATTAGAAAAATCCCACTCCAAGTAATTGACACTCACTCCAAAAAGTGGATTAACACACAAATAAATACACATGTCCCTGTTGTAGCATTCACTGAAGCAAACTGTTGATATTTTCTTAAATATATATATAATTTGGAGTTACATTAGAAACACACGATTATGGAAACTGTAAGCTGCCATAACAGAAGTGAGTTCTACTCAGCTGCTTTAAGATATATTGCAAGATCAGCAGTGCGGCATCTGAAATTTGTACATAAATATCAATAATCAAAATGATATCATGATATTATAGATGATGATGATAAATCATGATCATAATGATAAAAGTACATTTAAAACCCAGCAATCTCTCTTGGGTTATTCTTATGGGTTAAATGTTTATGAAGATACTGGGGGAGGGAAATTACACCATTTTCTTGGTTTAGTGTCCATTTTCCGAAGTCCACTAACATGCAATTAATTAATTCAATTTTGCCAACTTTGTAATAGTAACATTTGAAAAATTAAAGCATGTCTTACTTTTGTTAGCATCTTAAACAGGAGTAGTAGTAATGACACAGGGATGCAGTGGCTCAGTAACTAAGATATCAGAAAGGTCGGCAGTTTGAATCCCTAGCGCAGTGTAAGGGAATGGACTCTCATTACTTGTCCCAGCTTCTGCCAAACTAGCAGTTTGAAAGCAAGTAAAAATGCAACTAAAAAATTAGGTACCACTTTTGGTGGGAAGGTAACAGCATTCCTTGCACCTTCTGCAGTTAGTCATGCAGGCCACATGACCATGGAGATGTCTTCGGACAGCGCTGGCTCTTCGGCTTTGAAACGGAGATGAGTACCACCCCCTTAGAGACAGGAATGACTAGGACAGTGATGGCAAACCTATGGCACGCGTGCCACAAGTGGCAGGCGGAGCCATTTGTCAGGGCACACGAGGCGTTTTAAGTGTTCCGAAGGCTTCAGGGACCGTTCGGAGTCTTCCCTGAAGCCTTCGGAGCGCTTAAAACGACCCTCCGAGCAAACCGGAAGTGACTTCCGGGTTGCTCAGAGGGTCGTTTTAAGTGTTCCGAAGGCTTCAGGGATCGTCCGGAGGCTTCCCTGATGCCTTCGGAGCGTTTAAAACGACCCTCCGAGCAACCCGGAAGTCACTTCCAGTTTGCTCGGAGGGTGGTTTTAAGCACTCCGAAGGCTTCAAGGAAGCCTCCGGATGGTCCCTGAAGCCTCCGGAGGGCCTCCAGGGGGGCGGGGGAGGCTATTTTCGCCCTCCCCAGGCTCCTATAAAGCCTCTGGAGCCTGGGGAGGGCGAAAAAAGTATGTAAAAATGGGGGGGATTGCGCGTTGTGCGCGCATGCGCACTGGGGAGGGGTCGCACATTGCATTGTGGATACGGCACACCCGCACACGACCCCCCTGCGCTCCCCCCACTTGTGGCACGCGAGCCAAAAAAGGTTCGCCATCGCTGGACTAGGATATATGTGTGAGGAGAACCTTTATCTTTTTAGTAATGGAAAGCTAACAGAATAGATATTCAGAAGACCCTTTAGTTAAGGATTTCCATGTTCACATTCTGTTGTGATTTTAATATTAATAAAGTCATATTTATAAAAAACATTGGGTGAAATACTGAATATAGGTGCTTAAATTTTATATCTCTGTTTGTCTACCATTCTCTCAAACTATGCTTAAATCAGTAGCTAAAAAGAATCTTGGATTGAATACATTACTCTTTCAAGGTAATTAGAATGATTAGAGAAGTAGTTTCTTGGCAAGGACCTCCAAAGCTTTGAAATAAATTTTCTTGTTAATATGCGGATTCTAAGGTGCCCAGAACTGACTCTTTCCCAAGATAGAAAACTAAGCTACGGTTATAGAGTTTTGATCCAACAAAAGAATGAATGAAAGAATCATTGGCAAAGGGTGAGACACAACATGGATGGGATCAAAAAATAGTAATAAATATAAAATATATATTTTGAGCAGAATGATTCATTTATCTGATAAAAAGATTAATTTTCCTCCTCCCAAAATACCTGTGAGTTGGGAGAGAGTGCTTTGAGGGCTCTTCCTCATAACTGTGTTCATATGAATTCTTCCCCTCCTTTAATCAAAAAAATAACATATTGGCATAAATTGCCCTCCTTTCTACCCTGCCTTGCCCAGCCCCCATGTCCAAACTTTAATATGCATCAGCAAATGAGGCCAACAAGTGATGCTACTCTTCAAGATTTAAGATGGGATACTTTCAGGGCACCTCTTCATAGATTCCCCAGCTTTATTTCCCCTCCAACCCATTCTCAACAGGATGATTATCATCATGTGTGACAGAATAGGAATGGGGTATTTCAAGCATGTGTCTGAGATAAAAGGCTTAGTTCCCTTTTGAGTTGCTTAAACAAACCTTTGGCCTTAAGATGCCCTCAGGGAGGAAAAAGGTGCATGGTGGAGCAGACCCAAGCTCACAGGGACATCACCAGAACTGTGTCTCATTTCAGCCCATTTCATGCCCTGCTGACTTATCAGCCAGGAGTTTTGTTGTTAATGTTATTGTTTTGATTCAGGAATGTCAGACTTCTGGAATTTTGATATGATAACCATGTTCAGAGAAAGCCATAGGGTAAAGGGAAGTTGTAAATTTTAATCTAGGCCTACATTCCCCAACCAAAAAGGGCTGTCTGTGGAGATTCTCAATCATCCAGGTTGTGCCAGAGGTGCTTTCTCCAAAAGACCAATGGAAGTTGTTTTTTTTTTTAAAAAAACACATTTCACTTCTCATCCAAGAAGAAAATGAAGAAGCTTCTTGGATGAGAAGCAAAACTTTTTGAAAGAAAAAAAGAAAGAAAAGAAAATCCAATTGCTTTATACAGAGAGCACCAGTGGGACAAGAGTGGCAATATGATGTTGTAACAGACACAATGATACAACCACCCAACCAAAGCAATAAAAATAATAGAAAGTACAGCTACATGAAACCTCTTATGGGCAAAAAATAAATAAAATCAGTAATGTGCTTATTTGGGCAAAGGCAACAGGATTCTGGTTGTAGAACCCAACTACATTTAAACAGAGCACCATTTTATTCTGTTTCAGACAATGAGACTGCTACATGTGTGCTTGAAAAAGAAGTATGCCACTTTGACACAAAACTGTACATCCATGCAAATAAGGATCTCACATCATGTCCACTGGCGCTTTCGGCAATGCACATGAGGCATTAGGTGAACAGGTGCCTCTGCAACAAACCATGCACCAAACCAAATGGCCATAATGGGAGGTGACCTGCCACCCCAGGAGAAAGAACATGCCCATGGCAGCATCAATCATTCAATGGGAGAAGGTAACATCACCAACACCATCACCAAGCCATTGTAGATTATTTGTCCAGCAAGATTCATATTGAGAGAAAAGAAAAATATTCCTTTAACAGAAGAACAAATAACAGCAACCTTGTCACACCCTGTTGGTGTTTGATGTATATTTTCCTGGGTACATGTAGCTGATATGCAAGCTTAGGAAAAGCTATAGTTTCTTAAAGAGATGCAACAGATGCCATCACCATATCAGTGTCTCCTCCCAAGCACCTTTACTTCTTTTGATCTGAATCACTTCCATCCCTCTTTCCCTTACTTCAATACATCAGATACAATAGAGGTTGTAAATAATGAAAGAGCACCATGGTCTGATGGTCAGAAATGCGGTTAATAGATTGTTTAGATTGGTTGATTGAAGAAAGTTATTCTTCAAAAAATCACTACTTCTTTGGTTATTTGTGTTTCCTGATTAAATTTTAGTTACCGTATTTGAAGGTTACTGCCTGGTCTGTTTCAGGAAGATTCCTACTATTCTGTGTAATTCACTTGGTGAGTCACAGCAGAGGATTTTCCAAATGTGAGGACTTTAAGTCCCAGGCTTTACAACAGTCACATGACTTGCCCAACGATCTCCAAGGACTAGGGTCCTTTGCTATAGTGCAAGTCAGTACAGAATGCTGAACATCCTTCCCTATTTGCATTGTAGTAGAGAGATAAACAAGGCAATTGTACTATCTGCAGGTTTTGGAAGCATTCATTTAGGCGTTTCTCAAGACAAAGCGCTACGGCTACTGTCTGCACAACTGCCATCATCTCGTGATAATTTAATGAGTAATTTTGGATCTCACGGTAGAAGACAATAAGATGAGTGAATGCGAGAAGATGCTGACATCATTTTTAGGATGTTGTAAATTTCTGTAGCTCCACATTGATGCTGTGCAAAAAGAAAAAGGGACTATTTTAGAAAACTTTACTGTATCAGATGAGCCTGGAAAGCTAATAATTAATTATTCAAGAAATGTTTCCTCCCTCTAATTTGCTAAATGACAACTAATTTGTTATCCTACACTGTGGAACAACAGTAAGTGTCCTTCCAATTAGTACATCCTCCTATTTCAAATCAAACTGAAATAAAACTTCTTCTTCATTGTGACTTGCCGCATTATTTAAAAAAAAAACACTCCCCACTAGGTACCTATGATG
Source organism: Natrix helvetica (assembly GCF_964273705.1). Taxonomy (NCBI): domain Eukaryota; kingdom Metazoa; phylum Chordata; class Lepidosauria; order Squamata; family Natricidae; genus Natrix; species Natrix helvetica. The sequence goes on along the minus strand of NC_138548.1, from coordinate 136,229,057 downwards.
CTTTTGCAAATTTGTCATCTTCTATGGTCGTCCAGCTTTCTTCATTAATTGGTTGTATTCTTCCTGCTGCTACTGTTGCATGGCTCATTCTAAGTCACTCATTTTCTGAATCACCAAAAGCTCATTTATTTAATTTTTAAAAGTCTGAATTTTGAAATGATCTTGGCTTAAAATTAAGAAGAATATCTGTCTCTTGATAGGCTTCAGATCTTTCATTATCATGATTTGGCACACAGTTAGACAGATGTTTAGTCTGGATTTGGCATTTTTATCCACCTATTAAGTCCTTCACAGGGACTAATTAATATTATTTTATATTCATATCCAGAATTTCCTCCAAAGAGGGTTAGGATTAAGGCAAATTTATACTGTAAACCGAGCCCACCAAAGCTGCCCCTCAGCCCTTCCAATGCTTAACTGACAAGGCATTAAGATCAAATAAATATGAAAACTAAAATCAGATGTGGCAGTGAAAGAGTTAAGGGCATGGTCACTGGGAGAAAATATTCTACAGTGTCTCCCTTCCTTTGGTACCCCCTATGTATTTCTTATTTGCTTAATGGTTAATCCAAGGCTGACTCTAGGTATTCAGAGCAGCTTGTGCAGGGTGATCTCAAATTTTACCTCCACCAAAATAAATAAATAAAGAATTACGAGCTAAGTTTGGACTGACAGAGAATGACTGACCCCAAGTCACCGAGTTAAGTCCCTAGTTAAATAGGGATTTGAATGTGGGCCTTCCCAGGACAAGTTCACCTCCTTAAGTACTGCATTATAGTATATGCAAAAAAACACAAAACCCACTGGTACAAGCAAAGTTAAAAATACTACTTATTATTATAAAAATAATTTATTTGAATAATAATATGATTCATTGTTCACTGGCTATTGATCCAATGTAGGCTTCCTTATTAAAGAAAATATTATGTCTTTTCATTGGGTTCCCCCACAGAGGACCTTACGTTGGGACTTTCTATGGACAAAAAAAAGCAGGTTTCTACTTTTTGCCTATTTTATTGGAGCTTTCAGTTTGAACATCTGCACTAACTTAGCCCATGCTTCCTTTCATCAAAAAGCCCTGTATATGCCCAAAGACATGTGAACTCTTCAGGCAAAACAGGGAATACAGTCCACAGTTTGGACTACTCGCCTGGACTACTGCAATGCTCTCTACATGGGGCTCCCCTTGAGATGCACCCGAAGACTACAGCTAGTTCAGAATGCGGCCGCGCGGGCCATCATGGGAGGAACAAGATACTCCCATATAACACCACTCCTGCGCGAGCTGCACTGGCTACCTGTGGTTTTTCGGGTGCGTTTCAAGGTGTTGGTTACTATCTTTAAAGCGCTCCATGGCATGGGACCTAGTTACCTGCAGGATCGCATCTCACCTCACACATCTCTACGACCTATCCGCTCTCACAGGGAGGGACTCTTCCAGGTGCCATCCGCCAAGCAGTGCCAATGGGTGGCGCCTAGGAGTAGAGCCTTCTCTGTGATGGGCCCAACCCTCTGGAATGACCTCCCCCCTGATATTAGAACCACTAACGACCTCCGCTCCTTCCGACAGAAGCTTAAGACCCACCTGTTCCAATTAGCTGGCTTAGCAGATTTATAGCTCCATCTTTCACCTCCTGGCAAACATCTTATTGTGGAATTTTTAAGGGAATTTTAATTTTATTTGTATTTTTAATTAAATATGGTACAGTATATTTTCTACCTCCTCCGTCTATGTCTATGTTTATGTATATGTATATTTATGCACATCTATTTTGATATGTATATGGTTTTAATAATGACTGTACACCGCCCCGAGTCCTGTTTAGGAAAGGGTGCGGTTTATAAATAAAAGTTTGATTGATTGATTGATTGAGTTTAATTCAACAGAAAGAGCCTTGAGAATCATAAATTGCATTGCAATTTTAATCGCCGTAAATAGTTTCTGCCGATCTTTCCCAGCACAGCCATCAAAACTTAACAAGGAACTTGGTATCATCTATCACCTTTCCATCTGAATAAACACATTTTGCAATAGCTAGCTCTAGTTCCTCCTCAAATAAAATGGTTTCTATTATAATTTTACAGTGAATCTCTCTGACTGTTTACAGCTGATGAAACATTCCCATCAAAAAAAGACACACATCCTCTTTTATTTTTTTCTTTACAATTAACGGAGACACACTTAAAATAGTTGTGTAAACAGAGATCATTATTACTGAGTCCCGAAAAATTAATTTAGGATTCATTTGGCTTTTTAACAAAATGCCAATGCTTTTTCTCCACTGCAAACGCTTGGCAAGACTTCTCATTTCCAAACATCGTGTTTCAGTGGCTAAGATAAACACATGTCTGATAGTTCCAGAATATTTACAATTGTTACCAATAAAGACACAGACAGGCAAGTGGAGAGAGTGCAGATTTTGATGAAACTAATTGCTTTCCAAGCCAACATGAAGAAGCCACGATTGTATGAATTTGTGGCAAGATGCCATTGACTCTCATCTGTTCACTGGGTGATTACAAAGGGGTAAATTATCAATGCTGTTAATGTCACCTAGAGTTTTGACCTCAAACTCTTGTGTAAATAAGTCCTATTTGTGTGTTTTTTAGGGCCTCCAGCTTAAGTTTCAGAAATAGAGGGAGAAATAGAAACGGCAAATCAGATAGAACAGCGCTCATGCGCGCGCGCGCACACACACACACACAGTGTTTCATTTGTATTCATCTTACCCTTTCTTGCCCTCAGCAGCTGTTCTTCGCACTCAGAAATTTGCCTATTCCTTCAACTATTCTGCTCAGTTGTCTCCCTCCTGTGAATTCAATTAACGTGGATTGAGTTTGCCAGATTCGGTGACTTCTAAGACCCTTCCATTCAGATTTAGACCTCGGGCAGGAAATAACTCCCCAAATCTTTCATGTAACACACTCTCATCTAGTAGAGATTTCAAGCTCTTCCCTATCCTCCCCTATATTTTCCTAGTCTTCACATTAGTGCTCATCTTACAGGTCTCCTGTTCTCAAAGAAGCGTTTGGTCTTGATGTCACAGCCTTTAGGCAAGATAAACACATTTCAGTGACTAATACTCAGTGGGTGAGAGTAAGCAGCACTTTTTGATGACTCAGAAGTTCACCAAGTAATTTGAAAGGCAACCACGAGCCTTGTAATACAGATGAGAAAGTCATGCTGTATCAGTGGTGAGATTCAAAAATTTTACTACCGGTTCTGTGGGTGTGGTTTGGTGGGCGTCGTGTGGCTTGGTGGGCGTAGCCGGGGAAGGATATTGGCGGGGCCAGTCAGATGGGGCGGGACTAGTGTTGTTCACAGTATGAAAACACGGCCTTTTAAAGTCGGATGGGAACAAATGTTTGTCAAGGAAATCATCAGTTTTCACTTTTTAATCTAAAGTTCCTTAAAGATGAGTTTGATGCCTTGTAACTTAACACCCAATTCCAATGTGATTTCCTTGGCATCAATAGAAGTGGTCTATCATGCCTTCTTCCATAGTATCTTTTTATTTCCAGTGCACAGTAGTTTACAGTCCCTTTACAACTGAAGACGCAATGCTGTTGATGAATACAATACTACACAATATCCAAAATATTCTGAATATTTTATATTCGGAATCTTATTTTGTGCAGGACTATAGAGTCACGCCATATGGGTATATTTGAAATGTACTTAATGCAATGTGATTTTAACCCAAAATAAGGACTGATCCACAAGAAACAATATCACATAGGCAATCTGAAATTAGTTCTCCATAGCAGCTATTTCCATACAAGAAGATGTTGTATATTGGAAATATAGTTTTTTTCCCCACAATACAGAATCACCTGTTTCTTTTCCTGGCATCTTATTCTAAATCTAGACATGCCTTATGGAATTAGATGTGGAAAAGAACTATTTAAGATGTATTTATATTGGTTACCCCCAGGATGGCGAACCTATGGCAAGTGTGCCACAGGTGGCACGCGGAGCCATTTGTCAGAGCACGCGAGGTGTTGCCCTGTCAGCTGGCCAGCGCTCATGCGCATGCTGGTAAGCTGAATTCAGCCTTTTTAAAAGTCATTTTTCGCCCTCCCCAGGCTCCAGAGGCTTTATAGGAGCCTAGGGAGGGCAAAAACAGCCTCCCCACCCCCCGGAGGCCCTCCAGAGGCTTCAGGAGTTTCCCCTCCTGAGAGCTCCTAAACACTCTGGAGAGCTAAAATCACCCCTATGAGCAACCCAGAAGTGACTTCCAGTTTGCTCGTAAGTTCATTTTTTGTCCTCCGGAGCCTTCAGGGAAGCTCCTGAGGGCTACTGAACTCACCGGAGGGCTAAAATTTGCCCTACAAGCAATCCAGAAGTCACTTCCAGTTTTCTCATAGGGTCGTTTTTTTGCCCTTCAGAGACTTCAGGGAAGTCCTGAAGCCTCCGGAGGGCCTCTGGGGGGGGAGCTTTTTACACCCCCCCCAGGCTCCTATAAAGCCTCTGTAACCTGGGGAGGGTGAAAAAAGCATGCAAACAATGGGGGGTCACTCCTGTCATGTGTGCATTCGCACTGGGGGGTGTCACGCATTGTAAACGACCCCCCTGCACTCCCCCCACTTATGGCATTGCGAGCCAAAAAAGCTTCGCCATCACTGGGTTACTCTATCTAATGCATTGGCCTAAGACAGGGGTGTCAAACTGGCGGCCTGCAGCCTGGATACATCACGCGCAGGCCACACCCACCCCCAGCTCCGCCAAGGAGAAAAATATTGTGAAATGTCACATGACGGCAACGTGACAATGGCAAGTTTGACCCCCGTGCCCTAAGAGATAGCACATTATCATATTCCATTACTAAAACAAGTACCAGGCTGTTCAAGATTTAAACAAATACAGAGTAATCATTGATTTGCATCAAAGATAAATCCTATCCATTTCAAGAAGATGATTGGCCCTATAAAGTTGGAATATATACTTTAGTAATAAGAAAACAATAAGGAGGAATTGTGTTAGCAAAAGTTACATAGATGATCTGGCATAATTCCTGCTCCCAATCTGTGGCTTCTAGATGTGTTGGACTTCAAACTCCTTCCATTACAATTAGTTAGCATGATTTGGGCAAATCTGTCAAGAGGTTTGGAACACAAAGGACCTCAGAATAGACAGCGATTTCTTGTATCTTTCCATAATGTTACTAAAGTAGCCTACAGTGGAATGATGAAACATTCATATTGTTACTACTTCAAAATGTATAAATATATTACATGATAGCAGGGTTAAGCTATGTCACCTCTAGATATGGGACATAAACACACACAAAAATCTTGTTAGAATATCTTACATGCCACTTTCAAAAGGTTTTAACTAAACAGACAATAACATAAAAACAGTTTTCCACCTTCTCAGATATACAGTCTATTCAACAATCTGAACACCTTGGAAATAATGCTACATTCTCTGCATTCTTATTTCCTTTATAATTCTCATCTTGCACATTGCAACATGCATTCCTCCCATGCATTAACTCTACCTTCATCATATATACAGTATCCATCATATCCGCTAACATCAATCTATCATATTGGTCCCATCAGTTCATTACGAGGAAAGCTCCTCTCCGGATAAAATGTGTTTTAGCAGTTGAAAGGATAAAGCATAAAAACTCAATTCCTCTTTTAGATGCAGGCCCAGAATATAACCATAGAAGATATCTTCTTCATTACTCTAGTGACTATATTCCCAGGTCTCCCAGAAGAATTCATTTGTTATGAAATATTATCACCAGTCAGAAGCACATAATAGCACAATTACTATTACCATGGAAAGGTTAAGGGAAGATACAGGATGCTTTCAGAGCTGCTAATGTAACCGGATGGGCCATGTAAAACAACAGCTTTTTAAGGGCATTGCCTATAGCAAGTGAATATCTAGGGGTTCCCCCCCCCATTAATACGTGGTTACATGTTTTTGCACATATTGTCTCTCCACTGAAATGTAGTCCCTTTAATTCACTGAAGAATCTGCCATGTAAGATCCAGTCTTCCAAAAATCCCAAACCAACCTCCCTTGGAAATCTGAGACTTTTTAATAATAATAATAATAATAATAATAATATATTTATTTCTTAGCCGCGCCCTCTCCCGAAGGACTCGGGGCGGCGTACAACAAAACATTCGAAATAAATATGCAAACAAAACAAACATATAACAAGGTACACTAAAACATACATACATATATATAAGGAGGAGATCGATTAATAAAAACAATTAAAATACTGTATTTAAAACCCCTAGAAATTAAATGTAATTAAAATACCCAGTTAAAAACCCGTCAGGAGCGATATGGTTAAATCAAAGTTGAGCCAGGCCAGCTGCTTGGAATAGGTGGGTCTTTTGCTAAAAGGTGTTTAAATTTTTATGAAAGCTGCAATCCAACGTTTGTTTCAACTCTTCTTCCAAATTAAAAAAAATTGTGCAAACATAAGCATGTGTTACAGTTGTGCCCAGAATTGTAGTATCTTTGGAATGCCCATGGGGGGAGGGGTGTGATATATTGTTTGAAAAAAAAAACACCCTGTACCTTGGAGAGAAAAATTAAATCCTTTTCAATTTGCCCAAAAGAAGAAGGGGTTTTCCCCCCACCCCCAAACAAGTGAAACAAACCCCATGAAGATTTATTATGCATTTTATCAGCAAACAGTGGGATTTCTTAAAGAGGCAATAATTTTCTAGGCGTTATCCAGCGCTAACGTTAAAAGTGCTGGGTAGATTATCTTTTCATATCTAAGGCTCAGCTATGGTTAAAGTCACTCTTCTGAGAGCTTCACAGCATGTACTTAGTGATAAGATTCCTGGAAGAGGGAAAGTCAAACTATGTGGCTCATTTTGGGAAGGATGAGTTTTTAGGGATGTATAAAACTTTGTTAAACTTTACAGGGTCTTGATAGTCCTATTTTGCCTTTTATTCTAAGGAAAAAAGGGGAGAGGAACAGAAATAATGTTGGGGTTGCATGTAGGTCATGGGTTAGCCATTCCATCTTAGTAAAAAAAGAAAAAACTACATACATACACATGGACTCTTCAAACTTTGCTATTCTTTTGTTAGCCCCCCCAAAAAAATGAAAGCCAGTTTGGTCTGGTGGTTGGGGCATCAGACTAAAAACTGAGAGACCATGAGTTCTAATCCCACTTTAGGCATGAAAGCCAGCTGGGTGACTTCGGACCACTCTCTCTCTCTCTCAGCCCAACTCACCTCACAGGGTTGTTGTTCCGGGGGGAAATAGGAGGAGGAGGAAGTACTAAGTATGTCTGCTGCCTTGAATTATGTATAACAGCAATAAAGGCAAAATATCAACAAATAAAATAACAAGAGAAAGAGAAAGAAGAGGGTGGTAGGGACACAACGCTACAAAATAAAAGTAGCAGGGTTTGCTGAGATCTGTTAAGAGTTAAACAACATGGTCCTACTTAATTAGAGACCACTAAATATACTTCCATTTAAACGTTCACTAGTTTTATTACTAAATCTATCAGTAAGTATGCTTTAAAGATTACCTTTTAAATGTCATGACATGAATGACTACACAATTAATTCTTGAGGTTCCTTGGTGCTCTCTTAGCTTGGTTGTTTTCCTGTAGGTGTTTCATTACCCAAACAGAGTAACATCATCAGTGCGGTGTCTTGCAACCTGTATAACTAGTCACAAACACTAATATTTGAATGAGCGTCTGAAAGGAGTAGCCAAATTTAGATTGGATGGTTACCACATGTGTTTGGAGCTGAAAACAACTACCAGTTACAATTACCAACACAAAACTTGGTAGCGTTCGCAATCTATGTTTTATGTTTGTTTGTTTTTCCTCCTAGACCTAAAGATTCTTCTGGAACTTCTTCAGGCATGCCCAGAGGTCAACACTATTTGTTTTGTTTTCACTGGCTATGTCTCTGGGAAACTGTGGGGTAGATGAGTGGTAGAGGTAGATCTAGACCAGGGGTCACCAACCTTTCGGACCGCAGGGACCACTAAATTCATAATTTTAAATCCCGCATACCACTAATATCATTTTCTTTAAAAAGATAAATAGTATTAGGTGCAATATAAAAATGCAAATAATTTTTCTGCAGACCCCCCAATTTTTCTCATGGACCACCGGTTGGTGACCGCTGATCTAGACTCTTGGTCCAGAAGTCTAAAGAGTCCAACAGATTTCAGAAGGCTCTGGGTTTGAGTGGTTGATGCCAGATCAATTGATACTCCAGTGGTACACAATCCATTCATCCTGAAGCAAGCTGGTAGATGATTAGACACAACAGGAAGAAAACGTATCTCAAAATGGATGAAACAGTGGTAAAAACTTATTATTAAGTCAATTTGATTTGGTGATGAAGACAGAAAGTGGGTTTTTTTTTCTCCTGCACCATTGCCCTCCTCTCAGTATCCCCCAGAACAGTTTTTGCAAATGATTTGTGGCCTTTTGGGATCCAGCCCATTTACAGATCACATAGAACCCTTGGAAAGCTCATGATGATATATTGACTAGGCACTTTGAGGCAAAATCAATCAAATTAATCATGATTAAGACACTTCATTTTCAGCAGTTCAGGCAATTAAATGTCCAGGGCTTGCTTTAGCAGGTTTATTTTGGGACAACTTTCGGTTTTTAAGTGTTATGCAAATAAAATGTTTGTGGAAGTTTGTTAAATTATATATTAGCTTGCCTCTTGCTCCTGATGGGTTATTACATCTAATGGGAATGGGTTACTGTAATGGATCCAGACTCATTAAAATGGACAGAGATGAGGGAATATGTTAGTTAGAAGTTTCCAATGACTTTTGGCACCACTAATTATCTCAGTGGGTCTCTGTTCATATTTGGATCTGTAGCTAAGCAATTCATATTTGGATCTGTAGTTGACCTGATCTCATGGTATCTGAGCTGAGGATTCCTCTAGTTTCCCTTTTATCCCTCATACTATCCTGTATCTATATGAAACAACAGGTGACATTATTCAGATTGTTCAAGGTGGCTGGCACACACCCTAAAGGTTTAGGGTGCTCCTGAATCAATGTTAGAGTTGAAGGGGCTTCTGGAGATAAAATAGTTTTCACTAGATTAGGTTGGCATATTTCTTATGGCCCTACTTAGACAGAGATAATCTCACAATAGTAAGATTATATTACTGAAATGTATTATATCCATATGTGCCTTGGAGAATAGTTCAGAAATGACTAATATGAAATACGGATGTAGGAGATGACCAGACTGAGCCTGAAGGAGAGGTCAAACGCATCATTAGTCATGAGTCCCATCATGCCCACAAGAGATCTAAGTTCAGCCCACCTTGAATTCTTTTCTATTCTTAACTGCTAATTTCCCTTGACTGTTAGTAGTTCAGATTCTTGTAGGGAGCTTAAGCTTGCAATAAATCTTTATACCCATTTGAACTGCCTTAATCTCCCCAGCACTTGATAGTTACAAAAATGATTTTACTGGAATAAACAATCCTGTTCTTTATGATCTTCACTGGCTCAGGGTTTTAACCTATAAACATGTTCATAGTTTTGGGCCACATATTTGGGCCAGTGGGGTTCCACTCTGGGTGTCCTCTCATGGAGAAGCAAGGCATAACTTTTTCAATGGTTGTCCCCCAATTCCCTCTCCAATGTGATATGTCTGGTGTCATCTTTGCTCCCTTGTCAGCACCAGCCATTTCATCCTCCCAGACCTTTAATATTGCTGTGATTTATAACTTCAGTATCTGCTTTTTCTTTATTACTGTTCTGTTCTTTTATAATTTAGCGTATGATGAGAAAATGGCAGAAGAAAAGTAACTGTACACACACAATAGAGAGCAATAGTTGCCTGCGTCCATAGCATTCCTTAAGCCAGTGTTTTTCAACCTTGGCAGCTTGAAGATGCCTGGACTTCTACTCTCAGAATTCTATGCTGGCTGCGGAATTCTGGGAGTCGAAGTCAAGACATCTTCAAGTTACCAAGGTTGAGATACACTGCCTTCAAGCTATACATGCTCCTTGGGTGGTGCTAATTGGTGACAATGACCAGATGTAACCACACTGCCCTCTTGGGCCTCACTGTCATGACAAACAGAAGTGTTCTGCTCTTTTATTCTCTATTACATTACAAAATATGTTAACATTTGTTTTTGTTTGTTTTAAATTGTGGTTTTAATTCCTGGTTTAAATTATTTTAAATGGGAAACAATATAGAAGTACTTCAAATAAATAAATAAATAAATAAACTATCCCACAGCCCAGGGAATCCAATCACATCCAATTGAAGTTTATTGAAAACTGCAGTAGCTGTTGAACCAGCTTCTAACCAACAATGAGCCACAGTAGCACAGTGGTTAGAATGCAGCACTGAAGGCTACTTCTGCTGCCTGCTGGCTGCCTGCAATTGGGCAGTTCAAATTCCACCAGGCTCAAGGTTGACTCAGCCTTCCATCCTTCCAAGCAGGGACGTGCGGTCAGGGGAGGCAGGGGAGGCAGAGCCTCACCTCTCTTCATGAAATAATAGTATATAATATTATATACTATATATATATAGATATATATATATATAGGGAGCTGCGGAGGCAGAAATGTTGTCGGCGCTCCCGGATGACGAAGGCACGAAAGCGACAGGAGCACGAAAGCGACAGGAGCACGTGAAATCCAGCAGAGGCAGGAAGGTTCTCGTCGTTCCCCAGTCACTTTTGTGGCTTCGTCATCCGGGAGCGCCGACAACATTTCTGCCTCCGCAGCTCCTGGGCGCGGCCAGACGGATGTAGCCACAGCGATGTCGAGGCAGTCCGGGTGGACGAAAGAGCGAGCGAGGCAGCCTGATCCTCGGTCGCTCGCCCGCCGGACTGCCTCGGCGCTATTCTGGCTACCTCCATCCGGGCGCGCCCGGGAGCTGCGGAGGCAGAAATGTTGTCGGCGCTCCTGGATGACGAAGCCACGAAAGCGACTGGGGAACGACGAGAACTTTCCTGCCTCTGCTGGATTTCGCGTGCTCCTCGCGACTGCAATATGCAGTCGCGAGGAGCGCACAAAGTCCAGCAGAGGCAGGAAGGTTCTCGTCGTTCCCCAGTCACTTTCGAGGACTGCGGAGCGCGAGCCGGCGGAGCACGCTCAGGAAGGCGGGGAATGGGATCACGTGTGCTGGAGGCTGAGGCAGCCTGAGCCTCCAGCACACGTGGTCCCATTCCCCGCCTTCCTGATGACGTCACCAGCCTCACCAGCCATAAACCTCACCGCACGTCACTGCTTCCAAGGTGGGTAAAATGAGGATCCAGACTGCTCGGGGCAATATGCCGCTTAGAGGGGGCTGTAAAGCACTGTAAAGTGGTATATAAGTCTAAGTGCTATTGCTAATTGCTTAGAAAATATCACGGCAAGTGCAGTGCATTTCTCCCAAAGTCTGCAGAAATTCTGACCAGAGATAGCTGCGGGGAGCTATCCGCAGTGAGGGGAGTCGTTGCATACATAGAGGTGTGCCATGCAAAAAGCAATTGCTTCACAGTTTGAATACCACAGCAACTAGCCTTAAGGCTGCTTTTCTAATTGATGTTCCTTCACGGGCTCTGTAACAAATCTGCCTAGAATAATGTAAGCGTTTGTACTATTTAATGTTTTCAAAAGCAACCATCCTTAAAAGCAGGAGAGGGGGGGGGGAGAGAACAACAAAACAAGGAAGAATGTGCAAGGTAAATACCAGTACAATGCAACCTTTCCTAATCTTGTATTTTCTCTATATTTGGATTTCAGTTCCCATGAACCCTAGACAACACTAATACCCAATATAACTGGAAGGAGATTTGAGGTGACAAGATCCTAATATACTTCAAACCTCACGTAAATCAGCTCTCTTCATACCACTATCTATAACAGGAGTGTCCAAACTTGGGAACTTTAAGACTTGTGGACTTCAACTCCCAAAATTCCCCAGCCAGCCATGCTGGCTGGGGAATTCTGGGAGTTGAAATCCACAAGTCTTAAAGTTCCCAAGTTTGGACACCCCTGATCTAAAATGTGGGACTAGTACTATGAACCCCTTGTTCTAAGTGTTGTAAGTAATGTATATGAAGCACTTTAGAAAGCTAAGCCAAATGTTTCTGATTCAGAGACTGAGTGAAAGTTAACATACTCCGGTTTCTTGGAAATTCCAAAATGTTTCACAAAAGATGTGAACATAGGAAGATAAGAATCACAAGAGAATGATATAAAAAGTAGAGGTCAGTGACAGAGAATCTACAAATAATTTCACTGATAACCCTACCGATAATTACAAATTGGGAATCAGCTCTCCAGAAAGGACAATTGTGTTCACCTGAATATAAGACAGCGTCATTAAATGTTTTAGAGAGTTTATTGGAGAAGGCACATTTTGAGGAAGAAATATGTACAGCTATATTTTGTCCTTTTCAACAGTTCTTGATTTTGATTACTATGGCACAAAATAGCATTCGGGCCCAATATTTACACTGAGAGCCATGGGGCATTTTGGCTATACCATCCTTTACTCACAAACCCATATTGATCTTTCTCAACTAAATGGATTGAAGCACTCTCTTCACATTTTTTTAAAAAAACACCCTGTCCTCCAGCAAGAGCAAAGAGTAGTGATCAGCTTCCAAATTATGCTACATGATCCAAAATGCTAAGAACAAAGCTAAGGTTTTTGTGATGCAAATCTTCTTTCCAGAATGAATGGCAAAAAAAAAAAATCTGCAATCTTCTATGAACTATTCAGACCTCCCAGACCTGAACAGAACTGATATGATCTTTGGAGTCGCTCTGTTGTACAGCAAAAATGGATTTTGTCCTTTACAAGTCCTATAAAAAGCTCTGAAGTTGCTGGAAGCCTTGTGCTGCAACTGTATTCCAGCCACATTTCATAAAACGAGTGTATCTTTAGAAATAGCCTCTCTTCTGACCCCATCCCTATGCCAGACTTTCTTAAACCACAGTTCACTGAACGTGCCATAGCGGCCATGTTTGCACACAGTAGAGCCTTGTGGGTGTGTTTAACAAAAGTTTCATAGAAATGTCTGCAGTGGAAAACTGAGTATGTTGAGAAAATGTTGAGAAAGAAATAGCAGAGTGTGTGAGGCTTGTTCAATAATTACATTAAGCATGGACAGACTTAGTGAAATTATTGAATAATTGAATATTGCGTTTGGGATACATGAAATAGCCTTGCAAAATTTTGACCTTACAAGTAAATATTTGAATTTCCAATAATAATAAAAATGTTCTTATTACCTCCTTTGTTTTAAATTATTGGATGCAGAAGTGTATAGAACAGTAAAATGCAGCAAATGAATCCATCAATTGCCTTTGATTGGATGCTTCAGGCATGACGTGTTTGTGGTCCGTTTTACCCTGTCTCAAAATAATTCTTCTGTATTCTGTTTGCCTGCATCTCTAAGGTCATTTCCAGAGCCTGTTTCAGTTACTTCACATTATTAGCATCCGGTAATACTTATCCAAAATACTATTTCAGGATAGCATACAATTTGGATTAGGCCTGCATTCCTATTCTGACATTAATCTTAGTTATTTTAAATTCCTGCTGAATCCACAGGTTTTGAAATGATTAGTTTGAAGGACATGCTGGATGAAATTCAGTGTGAATAAGCCAATTTACTGAAATGTTTCCAAGGAACAGTTCATAGAGGTCCTCTTCCCTCCAGTTCAACATACCACCTAAAACAAATAACTTTCGAAACGTAAATAACAGTGGAAGCCACAAGCATTATGTGCTGGGGGCCAACTCTCCCCAAAGATCATCAGTATTGAAGTTCTTAATGGTCCTGGCTTCCCCCATCATTGGGAATTAAACTTCTTTCTCCTTCAAAACTATGTGAAGCATTTTCTTATGATTTTATAAAATGAAAAACAAACACAGTTAACAGAAGAAATTCAGAGCACAGCTGAAAACTCTGGTTAAAGATGAGACAAATGAACCTTCTCCGGGAGTTTATTTGTTCTGCCACTAATAGGTAAAAACGACTTTAATAATAATAATAAAAGATGTACTGTTCCCAACTCCTATCTCTCCAATTCCAAATTAAATTGAATTAAATGTCCCGTTAAAACGCCAAACTAATAAGTGTATGTAATGTATGCCCTATATACAGTATATGACAGCTGTTAGAGGCATGTAAAAAACAAACAGACCTGTTCTGGGTTTGGACTAGTAAACTGTACCAATACACAACCAGACAACATGTTTAATGCTTTCATTTTATTTAGTACATCTGGATGAATCCTGACACTTCCAAAATTATCCCATCCTTCTCAATTGATTTACATATACTTTACAAAAAATTGTGGAAACTGCCAAGGTTTCTTCATTGCATCAACCATCTTGTTGGGGTTTTTTGGGGGGTTTTTTTCCCAAAAAACGCCTCTGGGTCCCATATGGATCTTGATGCATTCTTAGAGAGTGGAGGAATGGACTCTCTAGCTGCATTCCTGTGGGTAGTTGGATGCGTGGGGGGGGGGTGTCCAGATGCGTATGAGAGAAAAAGTTCAAAGGCAATTCAAGGAGGGGATAATATTATATAAAATTTGGGAGTTATCTTATGAACGTTAAAGCAAATAAGTGAACTTCAACAGAGATTTGGAGAAATAAATCAGCTTGTATTTCTGCTCCATCAGAAAACTGCTTATTGGAAGACTGTTGTGTCCTTGTTCTGAGTCCCCCTCTACCGCGTTCCCACATTCTTAGCAAACTACCTCTCTTATAGCCTCCCAGTTTTAATTCTGAACTACATTTTTGGTAAGCTGTATGCCCCAAATTGTCAACAATTGCAACCTGAACACCAGCCTAGATGAGAGGTGCCCGAGAACACAAAAATTCAATTATTGTTGTGTGCATTATCCAAGAAACTGATCCACGTCAGAACACTTGGAAAAATTCCATCATTTGGATCTTTGGTTATTTATAATTTATAAATTGATTATAACCGATTTATAAGTTCAGAGACAGCAGGCTTTACAGTACTCTTCTCACTCCATCCCCTCTCTTTGCCTCCTTCAAAGGAACTGCAGGGGTTGTTTTTTTTTTTGCTTTCTCATTTTTGCCACAGGATGGATGGAGAGTTGGAGGAAATAGGCATGGGAGCTCCATGTTAACTCTTGGTTTCACAGTTATGCACAGAGGAGGTGGGTGGCAGTTTTAAGGGTGTCGATTGCTTGTCTCTTAAGAAGCCTGATAGGAAGCATGAAATAATCTTCTGGGACAAATCTTTCTGCCAGCAGGTGTCTTCTTTTCCTGAGGAAATCCTGCAGTAGGAATCAATACTCATCAGGTAGTAAGGCTCAGGATGTCTTTTAAGGCAACAGTTTTCAATCACCACTATTTTGCACATTAATTGGCCATGGTAAAGATGCCCTGCTTGGTTTCCAGGGTTACTGCTGTGCAGCAACCTTGCCCTTTTACCTTCTTCCAACAACAAGGTCTACAGCAGTGAGGTCGAACCTTTTTAGCACCAAGTGCCCAAACTGTGTGTGTGTGCACATGCCCAAAATGAAAGGTGCACATGCGCATGAACACGCACATGTGTGGACATGCACGGACGTGCGCAAACTCACACATGTATGGACATGTGCAGCAGAGACCCGAAGACCAGCTGACCAGTGGGTGGTGGGGCATCCCAACACTGGCAGCACGGCAAGAGGTAAGATCATTTTCTTTTGTGAGCTTCGGTTTCATCGTTTGCAGGGAAACAGGAGCTCCCAAACACCATGGAGATCTGACCTGAGGCGACGGCATGCATGCCGGCAGAGAGGGCTCCTCCGTGTGCCACCTGTTGCGCAGGTGCCATAGGTTCGCCATCACGGGTCTAGAGAAACTTTATAAATCAAAGATGCAACAGGTCTTCCTGCACAACAACCAAAGACCGGAAGGGTCTTCTTATCCTTGTTTCTGGGTGGAAAGGGTTCTGAGTGATCCCATATGTGAAATCTGAATAGAAGCTATTTCCTACTGGGCCTCGCCTTCCAAAGCTTTACCAGGGAAGGGATGGAAGTGGGCAGATTCCAGAACCATTTCAGATAAAGAGGGAAAGGGGAACCAATCCAACAGCAATGAAATGATCTCTTGAGGAGCGGCCACCTTTCCACAAATCTTTACTTTGGGAAGAGAAAGATCTCTGCCTCTGTTTTATACACCAGTATTGGAAGCACTAATAGAGCTGGAAAAACCTGCCAAGAAGTCTTGCACAAATAGCCCAAGGCTCTTTAGAAATACATTTAGTCCCCGAGTATGATCATATAAATGCTGTCCAAAGAACACACTGTGGACTATAAGCATCATTACACTATTGTTATAACCAGACAATTTTTCCCCACTAAAATTATAGCACCACAGCAGAATGTTTAATGGAAGAATGAATCAATTTTTCAGGAACATGAAGGCATATCCTTCTAAGGCAGTGGTTCTCAACCTGTGGGTCGGGATCCCCTTGGGGGTCGAATGACCCTTTCACAGGGGTCGCCTAAGACCATTGGAAAACACATATTTTCAAAAAAATACAGAAAACATAAAATAATCTTGTGGTTGGGGGTCACCACAACATGAGGAACTGTATTAAAGGGTCACGGCATTAGGAAGGTTGAGACCCACTGTTCTAAGGTCAGTGGCTTGATGTGGAAACCAATATATACAGAAGTCTATGTGCAATCCCATTTCCGAACAACAATCACCTAGAACTGAAGAGAAGTTTGGTCTATCAAGAGCGAGCACAATACCCAGGTGATAACTGGACTTAGCTTTCCCTGCCAATCGGAATCATTGAGCAAATTCAGAGTGTTTGGTCGGAAGCTTTTATAGCATGCCTAAACCAAGAATTCTCAAGTCCCCTTTTTTCCTAACAAGCTAGATTCAGAAGGAATAATTTATTCTTCTGAATACATTTCCTTCTGAAATTAGTAGTCTCATATTTGATAACCATAAATGCAACCTAGCCTCTTTTTTAAAAAAAATTGCAGCAATTTTTATAATATATGTAAATGTAGCCACAGGCTAACCTGCTATGGGTATTCTTAGATATAAGTGGTCATTTAGGTACATCAGCCCAGGTATGATAGGCCAAGATAAGCTTTTCTCATATTCTCTAAGATTATTAATTCATGATCAGGAAAAATCAAAATCACAGCAAAGCAAATAGCTGCCCAGTGAGATATATTTTCCCACTCTGTCTTTATTTTATTTTAATTTTAATTTGGAAAATGCTGCTGAAATGGCAACTACTTTGTAATGCAGGTAGGAAGAACAAAATTACTTTATTGTACAATTGCGGAGCTCTGGCTGAACACACAGGGGCATAGCCATGGAGATGAACCAAGTCATCAATTAAGCCAGTTCTGATGATTAGCCGCTGATGAGGTAGCTTTGGATCAACCCCAAGGCAAAGAGAAGATGTTTTATGTTACCATATTGAAAAACAGTGAATAGAGTACAGGGTAGGAAAGCACCTTCTCAGCAAGCCTGTTCTAACAAATGATTTTGTCTTAACTGTTCATCTGTCTCACATGGAAGAATATTCTTAAACATAATTATAATGCACTCTTTGCATTATGGGTGCTTTGATACAGTGAATTATGAAATCAAGAACTTGGGGGCATAATTATACAGCATGGCAAGCTCTATTGCTTAATCAGTTTAGCTTTCCTTTCTTGCACTATGTGCTCCACTCACTCATTTATTTTAACTAACTACTTACACCCAGTTATCAAGTAGTTAATTCTTCTCGTCCGGAAGAGTTATCTATCTATCTATCTAGGATCCTTTTCCTGGAAAGCATTCACCACAACATGGGTAAAGAATTCACTTTGGGCTTTTAGAACATTACTGCTTAAATTATAAGCAAGTGTAACATGTTAGACATATGAATTATTAAATTACAGTGTGTCATTATTAAATTTTAAAGCACAAGAAAGCATTGGATGTAAAATACTACTTAAGTAGTATCTGGCTCCCGATTCCTGTTTACTGTCTCCAGAATGCTAAAAGTAGTGGTGTGATCCTGTATAGCTGTGGGAAGACTGATCCAGAGATGGAATGTCACCACGGCCTGCCCCCTTTCACCCTGGCTTAAAGAGGATACACCCTCTAGTTATTAGTTGGTCTCCACAAAATGGATAGAAGGTACCTTTAAACCAGGGGTGGGTTTCAAATTTTTTTTACTACTGGTAGGATGGGTGTGGCTAGATGGGGGACATGTGACTGAGTGGGCATGGCCAACTTGACATCACTCACGCACAGTCACATGACCCTCGCACCAAACCATGCCCACCAAAATGGGGGCGAAAAGTTTGACTGGGGGAGGGGGGGCTCCAGCCTCGCCGGAGCTAAGGGAGCGCCTACAAACTACCCACTAAGAAAAAAAGTCTTTGTCCTCCACGGCCCACAGGAACACACTGCAGGCTTCAGCAGGGCTGAGGGAAGGCAAAGATGCCCCCGTTTTTCTGGAAAATGGGCAGAAAATGGGCCATTTTTCACAAAAACAAAGGCATTTTTGC
The DNA here is from genome assembly GCF_964273705.1 of Natrix helvetica. Taxonomy (NCBI): domain Eukaryota; kingdom Metazoa; phylum Chordata; class Lepidosauria; order Squamata; family Natricidae; genus Natrix; species Natrix helvetica. The sequence continues at coordinate 136,210,551 of NC_138548.1, read as the reverse complement.
CTTCCCCCAGCCCTGCTGAAGCCTGCAGAGTGCTTCAGGGGGCTGAGGGAAAGCAAAAATGCCTGTTTTTGCCCTGCTGAAGCCTGCAAAGTGCTTCTGGAGGCTAGGGGAAGGCAAAAGCGCCTCCATTTTTGTGAAAAATGGCCCATCTCTGGGACCTCTCTGGGAGTGGCATGTGCACACCATAGTTTATATAAGACTTTGTTATAGTCACTTCAATCCCTTTTGAAAGAGACGTTAATTCATAAAAGACAGCCTCTGTGTTTTTTAAATGAAAGGTGGAAATAATTTAAAATGAAGAACTAATGAAGGAGGGGGAGAGAATTTAATCCCTTTCCTGCAGAGCAGTCTAAATGTCTTTCTCTTCACAATTTATCTTCTAACTCAGTTTTCTTTTTAAAAGTGCTTTATCTCTCAAAGTTTCATAAATAATAATTTTCTATTAGGAAACTTCCTATCTAAGTGGATAGGTTTTTGAAAGGAAGGAAGGAAGGAAGGCAGGCAGGACTGGTTTAGGCAAAATGCAGAAATAAGGCTAATGTTCATTAAAACCTGTTAAGTGTGTAAGGGAATTGCTGCAAATCCCCATTGTGGAAGCCTGGGGTGACAAATCTTTATATTACTTTGTTTGTGTGTGAATGGCAAGCACTGGATAACACAATTTCCAACCTCAGCAACTGTGACAGGAGAAAGAGGAAATGGCAGGACTCAAATCAAGAATGCTGCAAATGCTTAGGGACAATGGAAGAGGAGATCCAAATCCAAGACAAGACAAGCAGCATCAGTGTAGAATGTAGCTCTTTAGGAGGTTAGTGAAAGGAATCCTCCAAACCAAATCAACATCACTCTTTGAGATACACTATATTGCCAAAAGTATTCGCTCACCCATCCAAATAATCAGAATCAGGTGTTCCAATCACTTCCATGGCCACAGGTGTATAAAATCAAGTACCTAGGCATGCAGAGTGTTTTTACAAACATTTGTGAAAGAATGGGTCACTTTCAGGAGCTCAGTGAATTCCAGCGTGGAACTGTAATAGGATGCCACCTGTGCAACAAATCCAGTTGTGAAATTTCCTCACTCCTAAATATTCTACAGTCAACTGTCAGTTGTATTATAAGAACGTGGAAGTGTTTGGGAACGACAGCAACTCAGCCACAAAGTGGTAGGCCACGTAAATTGACGGAGCAGGGTCAGCAGATGCTGAGGCGCATAGTGCGAAGAGGTCGCCAACTTTCTGCAGAATCAATCGCTACAGACCTCCAAATGTCATGTGGCCTTCAGATTAGCTCCAGAACAGTGCGGAGAGAGCTTCATGGAATGGGTTTCCATGGCCGAGCAGCTGCATCCAAGCCATACATCACCAAGTGCAATGCAAAACATCGGATGCAGTGGTGTAAAGCACGCCGCCACTGGACTCTAGAGCAGTGGAGACGCGTTCTCTGGAGTGATGAATCGCGCTTCTCCATCTGGCAATCTGATGGACGAGTCTGGGTTTGGCGGTTGCCAGGAGAACGGTACTTGTCTGACTGCATTGTGCCAAGTGTAAAGTTTGGTGGAGGGGGGATTATGGAGTGGGGCTGTTTTTCAAGAGCTGGGGGTGGCCCCTTAGTTCCAGTGAAAGGAACTCTGAATGCTTCAGCAGACCAAGTTTGGACAATTCCATGCTCCCAACATTGTGGGAACAGTTTGGAGCTTTCTCCTTCCTCTTCCAACATGACTGTGCACCAGTGCACAAAGCAAGGTCCATAAAGACATGGATGACAGAGTCTGGTCTGGATGAACTTGACTGGCCTGCACCGAGTCCTGACCTCAACCTGATAGACCACCTTTGGGATGAATTAGAGCGGAGACTGAGAGCCAGGCCTTCTCGTCCAACATCAGTGTGTGACCTCACTAATGCGCTTCTGGAAGAATGGTCAAAAATTCCCATAAACACACTTCTAAACCTTGTGGACAGCCTTCCCAGAAGAGTTGAAGCTGCTATAGCTGCAAAGGGTAGACCGACATCATATTGAACCCTATGGATTAGGAATGGGATGCCACTTACAGTAAGTTCATATGCGAGTAAAGGCAGATGAATGAATACTTTTGGCAATATGTATCTTTTCATGATATGGGAAGCAAAATGTGCACTAATTGAATACAATGCCATAAATAATGAATGATACCCTCCCATAAATTGCTTCCCGCTTTCACACCAGCAAATCCAAGGAAGAGAAGGAATTACAATATAGATGGAAACCAGAAAAACTGACTCTTGATCCTCTCCTATGATCAACCATTTATAATTGGCTGTCCTAATATTGACTAAATTCCATTCCATCATTGAAACAAAAAGATACGATATCTATACTTTGCAGTCATTATTTATATATAGGGATGGGCTACTACGGGTTCGCCTGGGTTGGGGAGAACATGTAGCTAATGTTATGGCTGGTTCAGAGAACCTCCAAATCCCACCCCTGGCTGGCCCTGCCCACCCCTCCCCCCCCAGGAGTCTCCATGCAGCCCATTTTGGATGCAGGGCCCACATGGAGGCTCAGGGAGGTGGAAAAATTGGCCTCCCGGAAGGCTCTGAAGCCCAGAGGTGGCAGTTTTTGCCCTCCCAGAGGCTCGAGGAAAGCCTCTGGAGCTTGGGAGAGGCAAAAATGGCCCCACTGCCATGGTGCAGGAAGCTGACTTGGCCACGCCCACCATGGCCACGCCCACCCAGCAACCAGGCAGAGAACCCGTTGCTGAAATTTTTGAAGCCCATCCCTGTTTAAATATGTGTCTACTTTATCTATTAATCCAGACGACATTCAAACTCTTCTCCAGCATGGCAGAATTGTGATGAAAAGGCTGTGAAGTATTTGGTGATGAGTACCCAGCAGGATTACTATATATATTTTTTCCCTGGAGGTCTGTAAAGAGATGAATGTACTTGCTGTACTCCACTGCAGTCTATACAATTGATCACTGTAGTCCTTCAGGAGGTGAAGAATCGCAAGACTGAAGGTAAGGAATCCACCTGGTTGTGGTAGCATCTGAAGGCTACAGGATCCTCGTTCATACATTGAAATCTCTATCTGACATATGTTGGGACCATGATTTTCCAAAGATTTATATGACGGGAATATTTCATGGACAGAGGCAGTGTTCTGCTACTACCACTCTCAATATGTAAAAGAAAATTAGGATTCCTACAGGATGTGTCTAGCACAGGTATGTGAAACTGGCGGCCCGTGGGTGAGATGTGTCACATGTAGGCCACTCCCACCCAGCTCAGCGAAGGGGGAAAACATCACGAAACATCACATGACAGTAACGTGACGCCGCAAGTCTAACACCCATGATTTAGCATATTTGTTCCTATTGCCTTTCTCCTTTATTTTGAGCCTACCCAGATTCAATAAATAAATAGGTCTAAGGAAATCTCAGAATACAGTTCCCTTAATTAACCAGAGGATTTCATTTATTCATTAAAAAGAATACATTTTATACATTAATATGCTTCTCCGGCCATTTGTAATCTTTTTGTTTGCAACATTTTAACTTTTAACATTTAAACATTTTGATTAACCTTGCTTCCTCTATTGTGGTTCCTCCTGTTTTGTTGGGTATTCTTTTGTTTCCTTAACTGGTCTTGGAAGTTATGCTAATTGATAAACACTATACTTGGAGGAAAGATCACTAGGGAATAGCAGAAGGGCAGCCTAGACTAGGAAGTGTAAAAAAAACAAATTTTGGAAGACGGTGACAGCAAACCACTTGGGTAACACTGTCAAGAAAACTGCTAATGATGCATAACTGAGGAAGTCACCAGTAGCCTAACTCAACTTAAGGGCACCTTTAGCATCCTTTCTTTGTGAAATTATTAAGGTGCACAGAGTTCCCATGAGTCATGTAGTATAAATGGTGTGTGAAATAAATAGAAATCAATCCTGATGTAATCAGAAATAAATATCACTGAGTTCAATTAAACATATACAGGGCCCCAGAAGTTCAGTGTAATATCCCATTTTGTAAAAGGGTATAATTAGTTGGGAATCAGAATAAGATGGCAAGAGCAGAATAATTATTGTTTCAGCATAATTGCCAAGCTGACAAGCCATCATTACTGATTTGCTTGTAGTTGCACAGTTCAGGCCATGAACCAGGAATATGGTTACTATGTTATCTGATTTGAGTCTTTCTCACCCATGGGTAAATTTTAAATTTGTTCTACTTTCCCAAGCCTGTTCATTTCAGAAATATCATGCTATCATCTCTAAAAGCAAGGTCTCAGTTGGAATAAGATAACCATTTGTATGCACTGTTTATACAAGGACTTATTTCAAAAATTGTATTCTGCAGTGGTGGGTTCTGGCTCCCATTACAACCGGTACGCTGCAACGGGGCTGGGCTTCCACCACGTGCACGTGCGCAGCGCACATACGCACCACCCGTGACATTCCAGCTGCTCGGCGGAGCATCACACAGGCACCATATGCCCCGTGCGTGTGCGCAAATGCCCCGGTCAGCTCAAATAGAGGTAAGGAGAATGGGCGGGTAGGCCCTCCAGAGCACCATACCGGAATGGTACCTGGTGCTCCCAGCAGGCACCGGTACCCCTGTACCGGGGCGTACTGGTCATATACCACCACTGTTATTATTCTGGTTTGCACCAACCCAGAACTAAACCGGGGGGGGGGGGGACACCACATAAAACTAAGTGGAACATGAAAGTGCCAACTGGGTCAATTTAGAGCAGTTTAGGGGGCAAATACAGGATTATGTCAGAGAAACAAGTTTCTGAGTTATAGTAGAACTGTAATCCTGGTAGGATATGGGCATATTTGTGCATATGGGTTTTCTTCTAGCCCTATTTTTGAATTTGGCCTATTTACACAATGAAAAGCATGAAGATCTTTATCACTGAAAAGAACAAAAAAGGAGAATAGGAAGTGATCATTTAAAACATAATTATACTCATGGAGATAGGTGTCAACTTTGCAAAACATGTTGCAACACTGCCCATATGTTAAAGCCAAAAACCAATCCTTAAAGCCTTTACGTACATACTCTTCTAAAGACATAATTTCCCAAACTTTACTTCCAACAAGGTACAGAAAAGCAACAGTTTTAATCCATAAAATTTAGAATCCTCTTTCCCAAATTAATTACTCCATTCTGTTTATATACAGAAGCTGGCAGGTGGCATTTCCATGTTGGACTATTGATGTGGTTCAGTGGTGGGATTCAAAAAGTTTTACTACCGGTTCTGTGGGTGTGGCTTGGTGAGCGTGGCAGGGAAAGGATACTGTAAAATCTCCATTCCCTCCCCATTCCAAGGGAAGGTTACTGCGAAATCCCCATTCCCTCCCAATCAGCTGGGAATCGGGAGGCAGAGAAGAGATGGGGCGGGGCCAGTTAGAGGCGGTATTTACCGGTTCTCCGAACTACTCAAAATTTCCGCTACTGGTTCTCCAGAACTGGTCAGAACCTGCTGAATACCATCACTGATGTGGTTGCTATGTGTTTATGCTATTGTGATACCTCCTTGTAAGTTATTGTGCAGAACAGAGGTGGGTTGCTGCCAGTTCAGCCTGGTTCGGTAGAATCGGTAGTGGCCCAGAACAGCTGAGAGCAAACAGGTATGGTGGCTCTTTTGGCCCACCGGCCAGCCCATGCTCTATACCTGTTTTTATGGCAAAAGGCAAATTGTGCACATGCGGCGCCTGCGTGAGCCCCAACAATTAGTTGGTTGTCGCAAGGACGGTGGATTGCGCATGTGGGTGCAGTGTGAGTCAGTCACGTACATGAATGGAACACACACTTGCGCGATCACTGAACCAGTAGTGACGGTAAGTGCAACCCATCACTGGAGCAGAAATACGATTATTTAAATGTGAGGTATGTCAATAAAATTTCAGTTTTTACATTTTCTAATGCTGAATGCAGCTCATTCATCCACATCCCATTTAGCAGTTTCAGAAACCATGTTAGAAACACTAGAAAATTTCAATCTGCCTGAACATTGAAATCTGTTGCAGACAGATCCACCAGAAGAATTTAAAAAGTTATCCCCCTACGTAGAATATATCAATTTGAAATTTTTATTCTATTTATCTGGGCCTCCATAAAGGCAATGATCAGCACTGTAAGATTATTGTGGCATCACACAATCATTGCTGTTGTGAGCAGTCACCGTTCACCAATCAGGTCATACTTCCAGCTTAATGACCTTTTAACTTCACTGTTTAAATTTCTACACCTCTTGACATCTTATATGTCAGTCTTCCAACTGGGGACATGTCATCCACTTGATGAAGTCTATTATCTCCTAGGACACAATCAATTTATTATCCTTTAAGCTTTGACAAGGGTTCTTTGTTGTTTCTATCTAAATGCTCTAGATAGCTGTCAATATCTCAGAGGAGCTAATTCAACAGTGCAAGTGTAATTTAGTTCACCTGTAAGTCTGTATAAAAATGTGAGTGGCATGAATTTGTTTGCCTTCCCTAATGTCAATTACCATGAACAGAAAAGGGATTACTGTATTATCAATGTATTCTCTTACTCTTATAGGAAGTGGCCTTAAGTCAAATCACTGATCCCAAAGCAATTATCCCAATCTTCATGAAGAAATATTTCACAACTTTATCTGGGTAGGATAGTGATCCTGGTATATTTATATGCAAAGCATGGTCTCTATGCCCTCACCAAAGCTAGCCCAGGTAGCCCTCAACGTACGACCATAATGGAGTCTGCCCAATACCATCACATGTCACAATGGCCATTAAGTGAAGCATCTCAATTAACAACCCCATCCCTGTTCTCCCAAAGACAATTGTTAAATGAATATGTGGGTTGTGAAGCGGAATATGAGGTGTCTCAGGGGAGGGGGAGACCCTTGGAGGCTGAGCAAAACTCCACACCTGCCTGCCCTGGGTCTCCCAAGGACTTTCCCACCCACAGGGTACTCAGTGCTCCACTTCCTGTCCCTCACGGTCCGTCCGTCCCCCCATGCCTTGGCCTGCTCCCAAGCTGGCTACTAAGCAATAGCAATAGCACTTAAACTTCTATATTGCTTCACAATGCTTTGCAGCCCTCTCTAAATGGTTTACAGAGTCAGCATATTGCCCCCAACAATTTTGTCCTCATTTTACCCACCTCGGAAGGATGGAAGGCTGAGTCAACCTTGAGCCCTGGTGAGACTGCTGGCAGCCAGTGATCAGCAGAAGTAGCTTACAGTACTGCATTCTAACCACTGTACCACCACGGCTCACAGCCCCACAAGGTAGCCTAAAGCCAGCAAGCAGAAGCTGAAAGGCAGGTTTTAGAGCACACTGAGGGCCGGCAGGATGGGTGGGGAAATAAGTAGGGGGTGCTGCAGCATCCCTGTGGTCAGTCATAAGGGTGAGCAATGGTAGGGGTATTGCAGCGGCTGTAACTTTGAAACCAGTTCTGAGTACCTTGGGGGGGAGGGGTGTCTGTCATAACTTCAAATGACCACTAAATGAACAGTCATAAAGCAAGGACTACCTGTACCTTGTAATACAGATAGTCCTTGGCTTACAACAGTTCATTTAGTGACCAAAGTTACAACGGCACTGAAAAAAAGTGACTAATTACCATTTTTCACAGTTACAACCTTTGTAGCATCCCTATGATCATATGGTCAAAATTCAGATTCTTGGCAACTGGTTCATACTTAGAACCATTGCTGTGTCCCAAGATCACGTGATGCCCTTTTGCAATCTTCTGACAAGCAAAGTCCATGTGGAAGTCAGATTCCCTTAACCACTGGGTTACTAATCTATCAATTGCCATGGTTCATTTAACAGCTGTGGCAAGGAAGGTCATAAAATGGGGCAAAAACCCACTAACAAATGTCTCACTTAACAACAGAAATATTGGGCTCAACTGTAGTTGTAGGTCCAGGACTGTCACAATATCTCAGTTAAATTGACAAAGGTCATGCAATATCTCAGCTTCTTCGTCTTCTCCAGTCTGCTTGTCTGGTAATTCATATACTTCAATTGTCTAACTTCCATCCAATGTGGATGAGCTTCATATTGTAAAAGTGTTCTCATTTGGGTACACCTTGATTTTGGGAAAGCAATGGGTAATTAACAACATAATTCAAATCACACTTATCCCAGCTAAAGATATTTTAGACTGTAGAGGCCAAAAAAAATTTTTTTTGCCATTTTAATTTGACAAGTTTCATTAAAGATTTGCCATTGTAACATGCATGCTGTAATATATCCATTGCATGAGAGTCACATTTAATAACCCTCCCCCTTTTTTAAGAAACAAAATTTAAAACAGACTGCCATGCCCAAGTAATAACATAGACTTGACTATTTGGAATGCTGACATATGGCTGACACCCCAAATATGCAGGAATTGTCATGTACATCTGTGCTGGTCTAGTCAATTTGGCAGGAGCGAAACCGTTCCATGTGTCATGGAATATGTTGAATGTTACTGCCTCGTATCTCTGTCCTTCCCTATGATATAAATGCATTCTTTATGAAAAATAAAAGTCCCAGTCCTCAAATAATTGGAGGTTGCACATTTTCACTCATGGACCAAAGTAATTGATTCACAGTCCAGCTTTATGAGCTGGAAAGACAATGGGAATTGATAGACTAGAGAAGACCTACAGCTGCCGTCTATTGAATCATTATGTCTATTTTTAGAGTCCTCTCTTTGAAAGTCAAGTCCATTAGGATCAGTTCACACAACCATTTTTTAAATGTGATGATCTCCATATGATGGCATTTTGTCATGAAATTATTGGGCCAAAAGTATTTTGTTGGTTTTTATTTTTGTTTTAAAGGACAAATATCAGAACTTCTAAAGATATAGAATGAAGGAACAATGGTGCTTACCAGGAAACCTAAAATCTCACAAGTCTGATTTTTCTAAACATACTTCACATGCTGAAGGACCCAGATTTATTCTATTGATAGAGCTTGGAAAGAATCCAGTCTGAAACCAGGGACAGTTGAGGCTAGTAATTGTGGATAAGAGTGAGCTAGATGGCCAAGGAACTGATGTAGAAAATGGTTGCTCCCTATATTCTTCTTCAAGAACACGAGACCTTTTTCCTGAAAAAGAATGTCAAGTTGTCAAATTCACAAAACAGTTGGTGTTGCCAAATGAATGTACATATATCCAGAAAATGATGATCAGGTTGGTTATGCTTGCATGCACAAATTTAGGTACTTGCTACATAGTGTTCCTAGACAGCATACTAAAAAGCAGAGACATCACACTGCCAACAAAAGTGTGTATAGTCAAGGCTAAGGTTTTCCCAGTTGCAATGTATGGCTGTGAAAGTTGGACTATAAGGAACCTTGCTCTTTAGAAGGCCAGATCCTGAAGAAGAAACTGAAATACTTTGGCCACCTAATGAGAGGGAAGGACTCACTGGAGAAGAGCCTAATGCTAGGAACGATTGAGAGCAAAAGAAGAAGGGGACAACAGAGAATGAGGTGGCTGGATGAGGTCACTGAAGCAGTTGGTGTGAGCTTAAATGGTAGAGGAGAGGAAGGTCTGGAGGAATGTTGTCATGATGGGTCAGACACAACTTCGCGACTAACAAAACCACACTATGCTCCTTAGAAGAATTTCTATAGAGAGTAACAGCCTGGCTTTCTCACTAATCTGCAGACTTTCTATCTGCATTTTAGTTTAATATTATTTATATAACGTTGCCTTGTCTCAGCAACCACTGTAAATTAATACCCACTTGGAGAAGGTTTCCCAGAAAGGGAGGGGAGGGGAGGGGAGGAGAGGAGAGGGATTATGACTGTAGAATGTGGAAGCTGAACTTTAAAAGTGGGGGTGATTCTTACTTCCCCATCCCACCCTCTTGCCAGAACTAATTTCTGACAAGAGATTTAATAAACAGAGACATTAGATAGTGAGACAAATAAAAAATGAGATATTTTGTAAAGACAATGATTCTTTTTTAAAATCACCTTGAGGGTTGTATTGGAAAAAACATAGTAACTCTGACTTTTATCCATATGGTTCAATTTGAACTAAATTACAACAGGATTCAGATATTCATAAAATGTTTTTTCCCCTACAGAGGGATAAGTAAGAAGGTTCTATCATGCAGATAATAGTAAATGTGAGGCTAGTTGGCTCCACTAAAGCTGACATCATGTCATGACATCTTCTTCCTCATGTCAAAAAATACTTGGACAAGATTATTACACTAGCCAGTATTATGAATAAAGCAAAATGAAGTCATAGGGTAACAGTAGCTAGTCTATGAAATTGTCAAAGGAAATATAAAAAGGGCAATTACGTTAAACATGTACCTATAGATATGTATTTTATTTGATCATAATTATTAACATCATTTATATATCACCATTGTTCCCAAAGGAGACAATAGAGGTTTGCAACACAACAAAATTGTTGTATGTTACTCACAAAGGCAAAACACACATATACCACCCCAAAACTGCAAATATGTTTGAATATTTACATCAGAAGTGTATTTTTATTAGCAAAATATGTTGATGGCCCAACCTCAGACAGCTTTTTAAAGAGATTATTTACTTATGTGGATAGCTGTGGTAGGATCTACTAGTCATTATGTCTAAATGGAAATTATAGATACAACAACTATAACCCCCTGTGCACCAAATGGTAGAGATAAATAAGAGATGGTCATGCACTAGCTTAGAACACAGTCACTATGTAAAACAGAATTCCGGTATGAGATTACACAAAGGAAAGGTAGGTATACTTAGGTAGGTATATTTGTTTAGATACATTTCCCTTAATTTCAATAGGTTGGGCACCAAGCGTGTGCATTACTTTTCCAAATTATTAACTCAGTTCAAATCCTAAAAATAAGACGACTGAAACCATTTCAGCCCAACCCCAAAAGCATCATACTCTTCTACCATATTGACATAGTTCATTAATATTCTGTCCTTGGAGAAGCCAGCCAACACCCAAAAATCTGTTCTTTGTGAAGATCTTCACTTTTTAAAAATCAAAACAGGCTACATCTTATGGAGATTCCCAAGACCATGTCAATTTATTATTTTCAGTATAAACTTTTTAACCAAGTCCAAACATTCCATGTCATAAAGAGACAGAGCTTTTCTGGACCAAATGTTGGCTTCTTGTTAGAAAAGAGAACATTATAACCTCCCTCCAAAAAGCGCATAATTGTTCCCACTTAAACAACAACATGTGCTGTAAGATCTTGATGATAAATAACTGAAAAGGAAATAGGCTTTTTATTGCGGATGGGAAAGTAGCCAACCAACAAATAATGTCGAAAACCATACCAGCCAAATAAAAGCAAAGGGGGAGGGGAATAATTTATAAGTCAATTCCTTCACATCCTAGTTTGACAAAGTACAGTGCTGTGGAAGCCTGCATGTAACTTCATTTACCATTAGGGCTGGTTTTTAATGCAATCTAGGAGGCTGCTGAATTGGCACCTACATCCTTTGCTAGGATGCAGTTTGGAGATAAGCCATGGGTCCATGTGCTTTATTGATTTTGCCTTCAAGAATATCTCTGAGGAGCCAATGTTGCGATGATACGGATGTGCGGTCTCGATGCTCCGAGACTGCAGCCAATACTTTTGCCACTGGGTAGTCCAATCGGACCTAAAACGTCCCGCAGAGATGGTGAACAGGAAGAATACATCTTGAGGATCTCAGGGACATCGCAAAGTCCCTGATCGATGCAAGAGAAGTTCTTCAAGCCGGCGACAAAAAATCCAGCCAAGGCTGATGAAGTCGGGGGACTCCAAAATGGAAGGATACAGAAAGAGAAAGTGTTTCCAGCTGGTAAGGAATTTTTATCCTTTTAAAAGAGACTGCCTATAAAAAACTTTAAATTAATTTAAATCGGAGAACAGAAGAAATAAGCGGCGGAATTAAGCTTTGAATGATTTTGGACAGTGGGTTATCTTACTTTTTAAATGCTATGTTCATGGATGGAATTTTTGCAGGCCTTTTAAAATGAATGGATTAAGTTTTCCTCTTCTATTTTTTTCTTTTATTATTCTTTGCAACCTATGGACTAAAATTCTCCTCTTTCATTACTGTGGGTGATTCTCTAACTCATTCAAGAATCGGACCTTTTTTTAACTTGGAATATAAAAAAGATGCACAAAGAAACAAAGAAAATTGTAACAATAACACTGCTACCTGGAGGCTGGAGGTTTGTATTGGAAACGAAACACTTTTACTTTCCTTACTGATTATCCTGGTTTGGCACTCCAAGATCTCACTGCTTGTTTATAGAGAGTGATAAGAAGAAAAGCATACAGATGTCCCTTTGAAGTATATCTTTAACCAGAGAAAAGTGAAAATAAAACTTTATTGTGAATTTATGCTTAATCTTGTAAAAACCTTCCAAGCCAGAGCAGCAGTGTTTGTTAGCTGGAGATAATGGCACAACTTCAAGAGAGGAAAGAACCCTTAAGCCTGCAAAAGATATTCTTAGAAATTCAGAAATTATCAAACACATTTGAGAGGACGGAGAAGAAGTTGGAAGACTTAGAGCATCTAACAGTAAAATATGATGAAGAAGTTGGAGATGTTTATCAAGTGGAAAAAGTGGAGGTTAGAATCCTAAAAACTGAAGAGAAAAATGACTATAAAGAAATTAAATCTGCTGATATTTATGGTGATTGGTTTGTGTCTGGAAATGGAAAGAGTGGAATACAGAAAGAGGAATTAAATGGAGGGGAATTCTACCCCAGATGGCAAGACACAGAAGAAGAAGAAACAAAAGAATTTATGGATTTAAAGAGAGAAATTTTATTAGCAACATCATTGATAACACTACTGACAATTAAAGATAAGGTGATTAAGGAAACAGAGGAAGGGCATCAAAATTACATGAGAGATTTTATAAGCAATGAGTTGCTAAGAGAAGTCCATACAAATTTGATTAAGGAGATGATTAGAGGACTGATACCACAAATGGCAGAAGACATGAGACTGTTTTGCTACTGGAAAGATACAGGTTGATAGATGGAAGTGTATAATTTAAAACTAGTTAAACTTAGTGAAATTTAGTGACAATAGATATAGTTAAAGAAACAATTGATAATGATAATAATGTATACAGGTGTAGTGTTATGATAAGTAATAATTGGATATGAATATTGAATGGTGCCCATGAAAGGAAGGTTAGAAATATTTTTGATTATATATAAAGGTTAATAAAAAAGAACTAAGTTAGATTCAGTTAAGTCTTGATTATTAGGGGGAGAAATGTTATGATACAGGATATAATCAAATAAAGGAGGGATAATGATAACGTGTGTGTATGTATGTATGTATGTATGTATGTATGTATGTATGTGTATATATATATATATATATATATATATATATATATATATATATATATATATATATATATGGGTTTAACATAAGGAAACTAAATGTAAATTGTAAACAGTGATTTAGAAAGGAGGATTAGAAAATTTTGTTACCAAATATTATGGATGTTAGGATTCAGTGTTGTTGGAGAATTTTAGAAATAGTAAATGAAATGCAAGTATGTGGTTATGTATTAAATCTTAGTGTATTTTATGATGAAGGGTGTTTAAACAATTATAGTCAAATGAAAATGGAGGTATGATGATGGTAACATGTATAAATATCTGAGTTAAAATACTTGAGTTAATATGAATTATGGTTGATGACTGTGGAAGAGATGCACGAAAGCTTTTTGTAACCAACTGATACACTTTCTATAGTATGTAAAGAAGGAAGATTCTTTGTGTTGTGTTTGTTTTGAAAATGAAAAATAAAAAAAAATTATTTTAAAAAAAGAATATCTCTGATCATAAGAGACTTTACTCCAGACTGTCTTTAATAGTGGCAACTCTTCTCCTCTGGAGGAATGGCAGCTAACCTGATCCAGCTAACCTGATCCTGCTGCTACCAGAACACTAAACAGGACGTGATGAATGGCGTAGGCGGTTGGAAAAATCGCAGCAACCATAGAATACGATTTGCTACTGTTTTTCAAACAAAAAGTAGTTTTTATAGGCATCCACAGTTTAGTCATGATAGTGATAACATTTGTGTCATAACTTTACAGTGCAAGATCTTTTCCCTTTTGTACTTGCATTGAAGGCAAGTATGTAAGGGGCAGAGTTTGCATTACATTGCTGTGAGATACATTTTATCACTTGTCCCCAACCTAGCCACCTCTGACTCTTTTAATGATTTGCCTTGTTTTAATCATCTTTTATATCAGGAGCCACCACCCACCATGAGTGGAACATAGATTAGAGCACTGAAAACTTTACAATTAATTACTTGTTACAAGAAATCACTATCAAATGCTGCTTATGTGCTCAAAAGTTCTATCCACTGGGTCCTCCCATATCTATGGTGTGACAGAAGTTCTTATAAAAGAAATCTCAGATGTACTTTCATGGTTCCCATGCTTTGTCTATTTATTTGTTTGTTGGGCCTATAAGGCCACTCCAATCTACTGGTCCTGCACATGGCACAACTCCAATATATAATTGCAATCAAAAACATATAATTAGGTAAAACAGCAATTGCAAATATTCCCATGGAACTGGAAGACTTGATTAAAAACTTCAGCAGTAGCAAGAAAAATATTTTCTCTCAACTAAGAAATCCCACAGTTTCCTTGGCTTGCTGGAACAATAAAGCCTGAATAGGGACTCTTACCTGTATGCAATTGCAGTTATGAGGAACTATGATTTGTAGATATTTCAAATCACTTTTTTAAAAAAAATCTACCTAGAAATTTAAATGTCAGGACAAGATTCATAAACCAGGGTGTGGCGAGACGGCATCTTCTATGAGCATTCTATACATGGCTTTTAGAAATAATTCGATTTGAAGCAAAACAAAAGTGGAAAAATATATCTAAATTCTCAGCAGGAGAGGGGGTGGGAGAGAGAAAAGCAACATTTTTAATACTCTTCTGACCACTGTATAAAATTAAGATTTTCTCCTTCACACAGCAGCTCTTGCTAGCAATTGCTTCAGCACAGGCACATGGCTCTACACAATGAATGGGACAGAGTTCAGGACCTTAGACCTCGAGTCTCTCCTAGCTTTTCAAAGTGCTGTGATTAATTTCCCCATTTTTCTCCTGGAGTCATCCATAAAAGCTGCCTTCCTTGTTGGTAACTATTAACTGACCTTCATCAAGTACTCTAGCTGTGCTCTAATGTTGCCAGTTGGTCCGTGATGCTTAAATGTAATTACAGGCAGCAAGATGCTGTGACATAATAAATATTTTAATAATACAACCCGAACTTCCTCTCCAACTGGAAAAGCAAACTCCAACTGGAAAGTTAGTATTATGTTTTAATACCGGTATATAACGAACACTGGGATACTAAACCAGTCAGAATGGATAGCTTTAACAGAGCACATTATTATGTAACTTCATACAATGTAAACTCAAATTATATATGTTGGCACAGAAAAAACTCATTTATCTAAACGCCTCTGTTAAAATCACCAGGAGTTGCATCCAAGTAAATGTTTTCAGACTGCAGTTTCATTTACCAAACTATGAAAAGGATTGGGTTGGGGGTTTATTTTTTTCCCTTCTTTCCTTTTTTCACATTTTCATATTTTTCTGTTTTGCTTTGGTACTCTTTTACTTCCATAAAATAATAATGTATGTATTTTTGATGAGGCTGACATTTCAGAACTCAGTGGAATATTGTTTTAATGCAGCTAATTTTGATATTTTAAATTAAATGCTATTCTAACATCAAATAAGGGACACAGTGACTCAGTGGCTAAGATGTTGAGCTTGTTGATCATAAAGGTCGGTAGTTTGGCGGTTTAAATCCCTAGTGCCGCGTAACGGAGTGAGCTCCTGTTACTTGTCCCAGCTTCTGCCAACTTAGCAGTTCTAAAGCATGTAAAAAGTAGAAAAATAGGGAGCACTTTTGGTGGGAAGCAACAGTGTTCCATGTGCCTTCAGCATTTAGTCGAGGGTAACCTTTACCTTTTAACATCAAATAAATTTTAATTCAAAAAATAGACCTGGAATTCAAATCCACAGGGTGAAATTTTGGAGAATAGGTATGAAACAAGCACAAATGACAAACAAGTCATACTGGTCCAACAGAATGAAATTTGAAGACTTACAAAGTAAACTGTAAACAGTAAACTGAAGCCAAAGTTAAGCTATAATTAATCCAGATCAGTACTGTACTTTGTAAAGAATAAGATGAGAACTAGAAATGTTGAAGGATTATTAAGATTAAGCAGCTCTTACCTATAACAGAGACCTGGATGGCTAGTGATTGGGTTCTATTTGCAACAGCACCACACAATGTATGTGAATAATATATACTACAAGATATATATTCCACATGTTCTTGATAACATGGAGTGGGTTTCTAAGACAAAATAAAAAGATTGTTACATACTTTGCTTTTTCCATAATGGATTCAAAATAATCCAAATGGTCACCCAACAAAGCACTAATCTTATTTAGCTTCAGATATAGTTGAACTCAAGGCAAAATGAACAGTGCAATCCTAACTACAATACAGTATGCAGGGATGTGCAGTAATGGCTGCCTCACTATTTCTAAAGTCCCAGTGTCTCATACTGATTATGCCAAGAAATACAGAGTTGGCTGGATTCAGGGGTTCTCAACATGGGCCATAGTACCCTAGGGGACCATGTCATATTTCTAGGGGACCATAATACATTTCTGAGGGGGGAATCCAACTTTAACCTCCAGGGATACGATCAATTTATCATAATCCTCAGAAGCATTTTACCTTTGTGGAATCCTTGGTGCTCTCTGCACTAACTTCATCAGTGTGAATGAATGGCTTTTGCCTAGTTATATAAAGTATCTTGCCCTATCAGTTTGGGCAGAGGTGTGGTTTTCTCTTTGATAATTCCTTGATTAGGTTGTTTTCTGTTTGGTTGTTGTCTAGTGTTAATCCCTGTTTATCTGGGTATGGTTGCTAGAAAGGATGTGTTCTGATCTTTTTGTTTCCCTCTTTTTTATTGTCTCTTAAATGATGTGTAAATGTTGTTTATCTCTGTGTGTCTATTATTGTGTATATTATAGGCCCATGATGGCGAACCTATGGTACCCGTGCCACAAGTGGCACGCGGGGCCATTTGTCAGGGCACGCAAGGCGCTGCCCTGTTAGCTGGCTAGCGCGCATGTGCGCGCTGGCCAGCTGAGTTCACCTTTTTAAAAGCTATTTTTCGCCTTCCCCAGGCTCCAGAGGCTTTATAGGAGCCTGGGGAGGGCGAAAAGAGCCCCCCCGGAGGCTTCAGGGACCGTCAGTGACTTCCGGGTTGCTCGGAGGGTCGTTTTAAGCGTTCCGAAGGCTTCAGGGACCGTCCAAGGCTTCCCTGAAGCCTTCGGAGTGCTTAAAACCACCCTCCGACCAAACCGGAAGTGACTTCTGGGTTGCTCGGAGGGTCATTTTAAGCGCTCCGAAGGCATCAGGGAAGCCTCGGACCATCCCTGAAGCCTTCGGAGCGCTTAAAACCACCCTCCGAGCAAACCGGAAGTGACTCCGGGGGGTTGGGGGAGGCTCTTTACACCCTCCCCAGGCTCCTATAAAGCCCCTGGAGCATGGGGTGGAGAAAAAAACATGTAAAAATGGGGGGGTCGCGCGTTTTGCGCGCATGCGCACTGGGGGGATCGCGCGTTGCATTATGGGTGTGGCACGCCCGCACTCAACCCCCCCTGCGCTCCCCCCACTTGTGGCACGCAAGCCAAAAAAGGTTCGCCATCACTGTTATAGGCGATTCCTGTTTTTTCCTCTTGGGTTACTGGGTCATTTAGTTTGTTTACAATGTTTTGGAGGGCTTTAGTTGGTTTGTGTATTGGGGTGATGCCTTGTGGCTATAATGATCTGATGGTTATTTCTGAGATATTTTTGATGTACATTAGTATTGTCTTTATACGATACAGCTTACATTAATAAACAATGCAGGTGGAAAACTATATGTTTTTCTGCCTAACAGCAGCTACAAGGGAAGATCACAAAGGTAAATGACACCCAGAAAGAGGGCCATGAATCAAAAAAGGTTGAGAACCCCTCGTCTAGTACCATGATGGTGAACCTATGGCACATGTGTCAGAAATGGTACACAGAGCCATCTCTCTCGGCCCGTTGCTCTTCTGTGTTCCATCATTCACATGCACACTGCCCAGGTAGTCTTCGCATGTGCGGGAGAGCTGGAAACCAGAAGACCAGGTGACCGGAATGCATGTGCACCAGTGGTGGGTTTCCAAAAAATTTAGAAACTCTTCTGTAGGTGTGGCCTGCTTTGTGGGAGTGGCTTGCCAGCCATGTGACTGGGTGGGAGTGGCTTGCCAGCCATGTGACTGGGTGGGCCTGGTCCACTTGTAAAATGTGGTGAAATTCACTTAGCAACGCTCTTGCTTAGCAACCAAAATGTTGGCTCAGAAACTCTGGCATTTGAAGCATGCAAGTCTTAAAGCTGTCAAGTTACAAGACCCTTGCACCCCTAACCCTTTAAAAAAAAACCCAGGGGTGTTCAAACTTGACAGCTTTAAGACTTGTGGACTTCAACTCCCAGAATTCCTCCCCTCGCTCTTCATCTTGATGATGTGCGGATGGGCGGGGGGAGGGAGTTGGAACCGGTTCTAAACGGCACTGTAGATTTGTGGAACGTCTTCTATAGAAGAGGTTAGAACTGGCAGGAATCCACCCCTGATGTGCACACTGGAAACCGGAAGCTCAGCTTCCCAGTGTTGGCATACGTACCGAGGAACTGCTCTTCCAATTTCTGGCACTCCAGTGCATGCGCACAGGGAGCTGCTCTTCTGGTTTCTGGAGCTCACCCACACACCCCTGACAGTGCTACCGTTTTGGCATTTGTTGCCGAAAAGGTTTGCCAACACCAGTCTAGTAGATATTTTCCCCATCAGCAGAAAAAGGCAACTATTCTTTTTTTCTGGAGCTCACCCACACACCCCTGACAGTGCTACCGTTTTGGCATTTGTTGCCAAAAAGGTTTGCCAACACCAGTCTAGTAGATATTTTCCCCATCAGCAGAAAAAGGCAACTATTCTTTTTTTCCATTTTAATTCTACTTGCTCCCTGTCATTTAAATCAACTTGTTAGTCATATCAGTTACAGTTCAGCAAAGGAAATCATGTTGCTGGAGTCTCACTGAGAAGTATATTGGCCTTATGTCTGGAAGATCTTAAGTTGCTTTGGTCCTAATAACAAGTATCTGTTTTGAAGCTTATTTTACCGATAGGCTACCAATAGTAACCAGTGATGCATAAAGCTTTCCATGAGGAGAATTGGACACTCCTCAGTGCCTACTGTTTTGAGTTTGTTAGCAATGAAGCTCCAACACTGAATATTTATGAAGGGACGCATGGTAGAACAGGGTTGATGAACAGAAACACTGAATTAGCAGTAAGGAAAGTAGATTAATGATACTTGTTTTCATAAACATTATTGCAGAATTACCTGTGGTTCATTTAACAGTATATAATTAATAGAACACACTCTGAGCCCTTCACTTTCTTAGTTAGATATAGGATTTGATAATCAGAGATATGTGTTCATAACAAATCTACACCCAAGTAGGAAAACAACCACCACTACAACAAAAGCTATTTTTTTGCAAGAGGAGGCAGTGGAGTGGAAAGAAGTTACAGGGCATTATATACTTATTTTCTATATATATTACATGCCAGGCATGAAATCCTTTTACCTTCACCACTGGTTTGGACCCGGGAGCGCATGTGCAAGTGCTTGCTTCACTCACAGTGCTTCTGTGCATGTGCAGAAACTTATGCACATGCGCAGAGCATCCATGATGACATTTGGGTCAGTGGGCGGAGCCTGCCACCGCCACCGGGGCGAATCGGCAGAATACCATCTCTGTTACACGCACACCATTTCATGTCAATTGTTCATATGGAATCAGTGGTATAGAAATATTTTAATTAATTAATACAGAACAGATACAGAACATAAATTCATTTCATCTTGATCCTGGACAGTCGACAAACATCTCTACAATTTTCAGTGAAAGGCTACCAAATATCTAAAGAGTATTTCCTTGAAACAATAAAAGCTAAATGAGATTCAGACCACCTCTAGTCTCAAGCTGCCCATGTAAGGCAAAAGGTGAAAAGTAATTTAAAATATGGTAGTCCTTATATTAAAAAAAAAAGCTTGAATTTAAACATATAGATATATTAGGCGTTATGGCTTCCCGAAGACCTCATTTTTTCTTTTCAGCTGGCATGGTCTCTGATAGAATTTTTCATTTATATTATTCTTTCCAAACCACAATTAGTACAGCATGTCATACTTGTTGGAGGATATTCTCATATGGAAGAGAGAATCCCAGCTTTTTGCACACAGTTTTCACATCTACAAGATCTGTAAAAATAGGCTTGTTTGTGAGTTCACTGTTTACATGCAACATGAAAAAAAGAGAGAAAACTCAGAAAGGTCTATCTTAAGAACCTTTATTCTCAGTGCCACCGCAGTTCATGCTTCCACATTGCTCTGTTCCTCTTTCTGTTTGAACTACGGTCTTTTCAGCAAAAACCTGGGTGCCTTTCAAATGTAAATATTTTACTCAGGAATACCATATGGGAGCCACAGCTGTTTGTTTTATTAGCCCAAAGAAAATGGATCTCTACACTCTGCACAACTTTGATGGATGTCTGATCTGTAGATCTGTGCCAATATTTAAATTGCCTTAGCTCCAATTAAGCTCTAAGATGTTTTGAAGTAAAGATAGCCCCTTGCAACTGAGCATTTAAAGATGGCACAAAGGAAAAATAATATTGCATGACGCCAATGTCGTTGAGCATGCATCTATGTCTGGATGAAAACAGTGACTCTGAGCTAATTTCCAAAGGAAGAACATTTCAGTTGCTTAATAAGCCCTGACTACAATGAAATATTTAGATAAGATAGAGGCCACTAGAAGTTAATCATCAAAATCTATGTCAGAAATTAGCGGCAATTATAAAATCTCAACAACTTGCAGCATGAGTAGAATCCAATTCCTTTGTCACCAGGCTGTGCTAAATATGTGTGTGTGTGTGTGTGTCTTATACACACACACATACACTCCAAAGGAATTGGATTATATATGCATACATACATACATACATACATACATACATACATACATACATACGTATTTAGAGTTTGTCTAGAATGATAATGGTTGTATGTATACTATAATATGACTGAATCAGCCACTCACCCAACAACTGATTTATCTCTGAGTGCTGACAGCTTGCCATCTTCAGTGACACAGTCAATCAGAAAGCAACATTTGCAAAGTCCTCCAAGCCAACATAAAGAAGATTGAAAGCCTATTACATTATTCACCTCCCCTTTTAAAAAAAAAAAAAAAAGTTTAAATAGCTATGAAAGCTTGATTGGGATGAATGCAATGGCAGACAAAGTTAGGGATACACCTTCCTTATGACTGCGTAGAGGAGTTGAAATAAAAAAAAGAATACAGAGATGGAGTTATAGAATGGCCCTGTTTGTGGGACCATTCAAAGATCTCTGTTTCATCAAGAAAGCATTTCTAAACCTCTGCATCCTATTCAGACAATATGTTGATTGAATACCTCTACCTACTAGCATTAACAGATGAGGATGTTTGCATGACATATTACCTTACTCCTAATCCAGTAAAGTAGCAGACTCCAAACATTCTGGTATCAGGGACCAGGTTTGTGGAAGGCAATTTTTCCATGGATGGTTTCAAATGCCACCTAAATCCCACGCATGCACAGATGAAGTGTCACTCGCTTGCCTACCGCTTGCAGTTCCTAGTTCCTGCTGTTCCTAATAGGCATGAATCTCAACCGGTCCATGGCCCAGGGGTTGGAGACCCCTGCAGTAAAGCACATAACACATATAAAGCCATTGGGTTTGATTTTACACTGTACTCAATACATCTTCCTTGCTGAAGAAATTGGTCTTAAAAGTTTATACAAGAGTCAGAAAACTGTCCTTTCAGAATTTGAAGTTGGCATAAATGGGACATTTGCATCTTAGGAAAAAAGGGAAAGAAGGTATAAAGCAAACAGACTTTCAGACTGCCCCCCCCCCCTTTTACTGCCTCCAATTCTGTAGGACCTAAATTAAGTAAGAGGAAGCAAGATCAACCGAGAAGAGAGATGAAGATTAATCTGACTTGGTTTATGAACCAAGGTGGAGAAGGACTCTCTTGTAATTAAGGAGAGTATCATGAGCTGCCAAAGTCCTTTTCCAAGAAACATAATGTTGAAGTTTGATTTTGCCTTTGATCTCTCATCTTATTAAAAACACACAAAAAAGTTACTGTCTGAATAAGACAATTCTTTGCTTATCAAATTGTGCTTAAATCACACCCGGTTTGCATGTTTTAGTAACATCAAACCAAAACCACTACCTCGCAAGCAAAGGATTACCAGTCTCCCTCATAATATAGACACTCCATGAATGCCTGAGATGCCTCAAAGAACTGAATTTAGTTTTACACTGATGTAGCAATTTATGTAGCAATTTTTAATGTAGATATTTTCAGTAGATTTTAAGTATTTGCTCTGAACTTTTTCACCCTGCTATCAGAAAATGTAAATTATCTGTGGCTTCATACTATAAAAGTTGATTTATTTGTTTTTGCAAAATATTTCCCCTGGATAAACACACGTGGAAACTGTTTCATTGAAATAAACGAGTTGGAAGGATTTTTAAAAGAAGAACTTTAGCAACAACCAAGTGGAATCCAGCCTCTTTCTAAGGATAAGCAAAAGATTCTTTTAGTTTAAAGACTTTCAGAAACTGCTGCATGTCCAGAGGCTGAAGTTTTGTGGTTTTTCTGCAGTACTTTGCTTATTTTAAAAAAATATTTAGTGCCTACTCACCTTCCTGAAGGAAGTAGGAAGAAGAATAATAAATAATAATAATATATTTATTTCTTAGCCGCACCCTCTCCCAAAGGACTCGGGGCGGCGTACAACGAAACATTCGAAATAAATATGTAAACAAAACAAACATATAACAAAGGTACAATAAAACATACATACATACATAAGGAGGAGATCAATTGATAAAAACAATTAAAATACTGTATTTAAAACCCCTAGAAATTAAATATAATTAAAATACCCAGAAGAAACCACCTCCAAAACTTAACACTTTAAAACAAGAATAATATAATGGCACACATTTTTACAAGGAGTAAGAGAGTGACAGAACTCAACCAAGCTACCGTTAACTCCCAAATGATAGTTGTCACCAACCTGGTTTCTGAAGAAATCCACAGACATGCTACATGCCATCTGTGGGTTGCTCAGGATCCCTCCTCCCCACTTGTTCCCATAGATCAAGGGTCTCCAACCTTGGCAACTTTAAGCCTGGAGGACTTCAACTCCCAGAATCCCCCAGCCAGCTTTGAAGTCCTTCAGGCTTAAAGTTGCCAGAGTTGGAGACCCCTGCATAGATCTTAATGATCAGTCAAGTTCATACAGGGAGTATTCAGTGTCTGCTTGATTACAGCTTTAGTGCAATTATTAAAACCTTTTAAAGTCTAACATTATATAGAAATCCAGTGAAGTTTATTTAGTGCCAACATTATATCATCCCTAAAAGAAGAGTAATAAATCCAGCAATTGCATATATCTCAGTTGTTCAGTAAAATTCAAAATGACACTGCTATGAAAAAGTCACTTTAGAACTTATCAATCTTATCTATGTAAGTCTACAGAAATAGAGGTCTCTATTCAAGCAGGATATGCCTTATCATTTTTGTTTCAGAATGGGAAATGTCTATGGCCAGCAGCAAACAGAAGATACCTTCATGTAAATGTATTAGAAGTGAAGTACAAAGTCATCTTGATACTGGCTCATTACAAGTATTGTTGTTCATGGGAACATTTTAAAATTCTGACACTGGAACAGAAGCCAAAAAAGGTTGTTACAGTCTTAACAATTTACACAGTCTGACAAGTATGCATGCAAATGTCAAGGAAGGTCTTAAACAATTTGGTTCTCTTTATGCTGTCAAAAATAATCAAGGACAAGATTCCTATTTGTTCAGAAAATTATAGACAAAGCATTACAACCAAGCTAAGAAAGATTCTCCTTGTTGTTATGAAACCGTTCTGTGTTTCTAAACTCATTCTCAGTGCTGTAAGTTAGCACTCAACTGTACAAATGGGAAAGTCAGGCCTAGATCACCTAAGAACACAAGGACACATGCTTACCAGCTTAATTGGAACCCAGGCATCTACATTCATTAAAACCATTGATACTGATATTAACCAAGTTTCTCTCCACTGTACTGAGATAGACACACAGGCATTCTTATCATATCTGGGAGCAGAATGATCTGCTTTAGATTTTCATCATATATTTTACTTTCAGATTTCTTCGGAGCCCTAAAACCAATGAATGAAAACCTCACAAGATTCTAATCTCTGTTCCTGCAGTTATAGTATATCCTGATTTTTTTTAAAGTCCAGAGGGCTTTAGGATATTGGACTTCATACAGAGGTGCCCATTTGTGAGGTATTCAAGTTTTGTAATCTTTTCTGTTTGGAATACATCTCTAGAAGTTGTTTCTGCCAGTTGTTTGCCTTGGCTCCTGCTATGAGAGATTGCCACCAGCCGTGGCAGTCTGGATTCAGTAGGGCTTCTGCTCCATCTGCTATCACAGTGGCTTGTTCCCTTCTTCCCTAGCTGCTGAGGAAATACAGGTGGGTCAAAACTTCACTCTCCTTTCTACATTTTCTCCCCACCCTGGCTACCTCTCAAGCATTCCCCTTGCCCAGACTCCTCCCTCAGACTTGCTTCGAGTGTCAGGAAATAGTTCATCTTAAGTGTGTTACCAAGTGAATGGGACAATATAAAACCAGACCTGTTCAGATTGATTGAATTTTGCCAGAAATTTTTGAGTTAGAGGTTGCTTTCCAGAGGAACCCAGTGCTTCATTTGTGATAAGCCAAAATCAAGATATACTGCAAAAATGGGTGCCAGTAGCCATTATTTCAACAATCATGCACCAGGGTAAATGTTAATCAATGAAGTATGGATATCATAACATTTCTTTCCAAGATGTCATTATCTTAACCTTTTATCCAAAGCATTTTTTTTAAAAAAACTAAAGTAATCTAAAAGCTCTAAAATAAACTGAAATGCTGTTTCAAAGCCATGAAAAGTTAACACTGGGTATAACTGTAAGAAATGACTTGGCTTAAGTCATAAAACAAACTCGCTGAATATAAAGCCTGTGGTTGATGTTTCCATTAGCTAAAGATTTTTTCCTGGCTGGCAAAGTTCTGACCAGTTCTCATGAACTAATTCAACTTCAGGCATGTTACCAGACATGGCTTTCTGTGTATATGCAACAGAACTCCAACCTTTAATAAAAGGTTCCAACCTTTAATAAAAAATAAACACGTTAAGAAGGAAATTTGATTTAAAAAGAACAATGCTTTCCAAGGTTTAGAGCTAATCGCAATTTATATTACTTTTCAGAAGCATAATCAGGTTGGTTTGATAAGTCACGTTAGGAAGACTTTCGCTAATTTGCTTAAAACAGGGGTGTCCAAACTTGGGAACTTTAAGACTTGTGGACTTCAACTCCCAGAATTCCCTAGCCAGCTTTTTGAAGCCAGCTGGGGAATTCTGGGAGTTGAAGTCCACAAGTCTTAAAGTTCCCAAGTTTGGACACCCCTGGCTTAAAATGAAAATGTTTTTTCAACATTGTGAGCTTTGCCTTCAAAAATTTTCAAATTAAAACTGCCCAATACACATACGATGTAAAAACTAAATATTAACATCAAATTCCTCCCCAAAAAGATACCAGGCACTACAATTTTCTTATACCTGCATATTTAATTAGGGATTAAATATTTAACTTAAATATTTAATTTAATTAGATAAATTGTTTGGGTTTCATATTCCACTCAGTTTTGATTAAGCTATTAACTGGATGTACTTTCTTCACTTGAGTTTTGAGCTGTTCTCTAGACCAAAGTAGAAATGAAAAAGCTACAAATATAGTACAAAACTATATAGTCAGAACAAACTCTCAATCTTGCTTATTTGACCAGAAGTTTGCAATCATAACCTATTATCAGTTTTACTTTACTTTATGGTCATTGTACATATATACACATTATACACATTCAACGAAATTCACATAACACCCAGAGACCAGGCCCAACACACACAACAATCCTCAAACACACCCCTACCCACCGAAAAAATCCCCACCCCTAAATCACCCAAGCATCCACACAACAGACCAAGTAGTGCTGTCCAATAGCTCACTGATGGTGGCCCTTTAGTTCATTGTTGAGTGCAATTATAGCTCTGGGATAAAAGCTATTCAGAAGACTGATAATTACTAAAAGAGCCAGAACTTACAAAAAAAAAAAAAACCCAACCCAGATGAATTAGTTTACTATAACCAAATGTAGCATAGTAATAAATTATGGTTAAAACATGGCCAGGCATGATCCGTAAACCCAACCACACTCTCTACATTGACTATATACCATCGAAGGTCAACTGAACAATAGAATTTCTAAGGCTGAGTTAGGACACAATATAGGTACAGGTAGTCCTAAACTTACAGCAGTTCGTTTAGTGACTGTTTGAAGTTACAGTGGCCCTGAAAAAAGTGACTTATGGCCATTGTCACTTATGACCATTGCAGCATCCCCATGGGCACATGATTTACATTCAGTTGCTTGACAACTGGTTCATATTTATGACAGTTGCAATATCCCAGGGTGTCACGTGATCCCCTTTTGCGACCTTCTTACAAGCAAATTCAATGGGGAAGCCAGTTTCAAGTAAAAACATGTTAACTAATTTAACAACTGTATTGATTCACTTAACAAATGTAGCAAGAAAAATCGTAAAATGGGGCAAAACTCAATTTACAAATTTCTTACTTAGCAACATGAATTCTGGCCTCTATTGTGGTTGTTAACTACAATATAGGACTACCTGTATTTGTCATCTCCTGAAAGACTCTGAAGTAAATTAGATTTGCCACCTGTTCTGTTTTGTAATTGGTCTTATTTGAATCAAGGAACCCCCAAAAGACATTCCTTAAATGGCCAGGTAAGACATCCTTAATGGAGCCCTGTTTATTTATTTATTTATTTATTTATGTTTTTATTATTTTTTAGTTCCATTTTCCTTACTTACAAATGTGCTTGTAAAAGTGTTACAAACTTCCACAGGGTTTGAAGCACAGCTTAAAGCACACGGTTTGAAGCACACAATTGGTCACTGATATAAATTCAGTTACACTATGTCCTTAAAAGGCTGAAAGATTTGCAGAATAAACACAAAGCAATCTGCTTCCCCACCCTCAAAGTAACTGAATTGGTTTGATAAATACACAGAAGCTTCTGATGGCAAAGAGCCTAAGGCATGGTAAATTCCCTCCATCTCTCTTCAATCTGTCTGCAGTGGAAAGAAAACACTTGATATTCATTAGTCTGGTGGCCATAGATGGAAGCTTTCATCCCCCCCCCCCCCCAATGTTCTGGAAAAACTGAAAATCATACATCAGTTGCTACATCTGTTATTAAGTCAGCTCAGTCAATACCAGTAACTTTGTTAACTAGAAACATCTTGGACTCTCTTACCCCAAAATCCAAGGTGTAGAGACTTCCACTGATGCCATTTGGTAGTGAAAATACAGATGTCATTTCTACAGTCAGGAAATTAATGGACAGGAAAACTTAACACCTTCCCAGCAAGAAGCCTAGGACAGATGGCTGGCTTACATACAGATGAAGAAGCTACAGCTTTTTTTGAAATATGCTGTAAAGATGGATCGATTGCTGGAGTGCTTGGATATCAAAAGATTTTACCTGAATAGGTTGTTCTTACTTTCAGACAACTCATTAATCCCTACGGAGCTGATAATTAGTTAATTTCAAGCAAGTTTCAATGGAAGTTATTAGCATCTCAGTCCCTATGAACAGACAAAACACACACATTGTTTCCAACTAAAATCAGGATAAACAGATGTAGCTTTTTCTTTTCACACAGAATAACAGTGTTTCTTGTGCAATAAATATCCTTCCTATGCCCAATTGATAATTCAGTCTTGGCTTCTAATGCATAGATCTGGCACGCTATTTATCCTAAATCACCTTAGATGTACTGTACAGGTTGGCTCATCTTCTTCTTAAACATACAAATATAAAGGATGATAAAATAAACATCAGGGGCATTGGAGAGAAAGGATGCCCCATGTATCTGAAGTTGTATCATCTGCCTGCAATGCAGCAAACCCATTTATAGAGATCAGCAAATATTATAGCGATAGCGATAGCCCTTAATATAGGGTATAATACACCTCTATATTTCTACATAGGCTGGACTGATCGTGACTGGCCCAAAGTCACCTAACTGGATTTCATGGCTAAGGTGGGACTTGAACTCATGATCTCACTTTTGAGTCTGGTGCCTTAACCACAAGATCAAACTGGTTCTTGATTGATACATATATTGATATATTGATAACCCACTCCAGTTATGCATTATTATTTTTATTACTACATGTCACATGATAAACTGCCATTCCAAACATCCTGGGACTTATTTGCCAATTAAAAGACCCTTCCCCAATCTGTCACCCTTCATCATGGGAAAACTATGTTGCCTAGCAGAAGGGAAGGATGTCTGGGGAAGATGG
This sequence comes from Natrix helvetica, assembly GCF_964273705.1. Classification (NCBI taxonomy): domain Eukaryota; kingdom Metazoa; phylum Chordata; class Lepidosauria; order Squamata; family Natricidae; genus Natrix; species Natrix helvetica. The sequence goes on along the minus strand of NC_138548.1, from coordinate 136,181,850 downwards.
GGGCTGCAATCCAACAGTCCATTGTGTTGGGGATATCTGATTAAAATAATAAGAAGCATTCTACATATTTTTCTGTTCTGATTTGGCAATTTGTCCTCAAAAAGTAATGCTCATAATTTCAATTTCAAGTAGGTTTTCACTCAAATCTCTAGTACAAGAGGTTAGGGGAGACTGGGCAAAAGTTAAAAAGAGAGGAAATGATCCCCTGGGACTGTTTGTAAATTGAGAGGTAACTACATTTAGCCAACATGCTCCAGGCAGCACCCAGTTTTCTGACCTGGTGACCTGAGCTATGTTTGTGCTTATAATAAAAGCATTCAAGCAGAGAATTGATGGATAAAAGACTCTGCTTAGGCAGCTTGCCCACATGCTTTGTTTTTTAAGCTTTGCCTCATTTATTAGTGAATCAATGAAAACAAAGGAGGCTGAGCTTCAAAGTTATAAACTATTGTTTCATTTGAGTTGAATCCTTGCCTTTATTAGAACTTTTTGGGGTTTTCTTTTTTTAAGAGAAGACTTACTTAGCATAATTAAAGGGTTTGCTTTTCTGGTCAGAAAACTATCTGTATCATGCCAGATCTCCAAAAGCCTCTCAATTTTTCCTTCCATGGTTTGGTTTTAATTAGCTACTCTGCTATACTGTCTCACTTTTTTATAGTATTCCTTAATATCCTGGTCATTAACAATGTGGATTCTATTGCCCTGTTGGATCATATGGAACCACCAGTATTCTTTTTAGTCAAATATCTTTACTGAGCTCACTAAGGGGGTATTTAACTTCACATTCACTATTCCTGCTCTGCAAAGGAACATTTAGAGGAAAACTAACTGTGAATTGGTAAAGGAATGGAATGAGCTTACATAGAATGAGCTTCTATGTAATCACCTTCTTGTAAGTGCACTCTAGTTGGTTGACTCATGCATTGAAAATACTTTCTCTGGATGTCTTAATCAATATATTAGAGGGCATGGAGCAGCCTTCCCAAACTGGTGTTCTCTAGATATGTCTGGAGTATAAAGTCTATTACCCTCAGCACAGTTACTGGCTGTGGGAGGTAGGGTACATAGCACAAAATATATAGAAGGTGATTGACAGAATGCAAATGCATAGAATAGAAAATGGGTTTGCATTTACTGGCATGCATATTTAATCTAGCGCTTTTGCAGAACTTATGCACATACAAATTATACTCAGAGAGGCTGTATCCCCACAATTGGGAAACTTCCAGAAACATGTTACACCGAGCATCCATTAAATAAGAAAAAGAATCAGGAAGCATAATCCCATTCCTTACTTCGCTGTGGCATCTGTGCTATTCTACTACACCAAGATAAGAACATCTTAAGAACATCATAGAAGTCCCCTGCTATATTAGACCAGCCAAGAATCCCAGCATCAATAGGTACTATATGCTTGCCTCCATTATATATTTGCAATTATTTTAAAGATTAATGTAAATATTTACATTTCAATTCTGTCTTTTCCCTTAGATCTTATGTTGATTATTCTCTTCCCTTTCCTACTAGTTTGTTCTCTTACACCACTGAAGAAAATGGAGCCAATTCCTTCTCAAGGTAAGGTCACACAATTACTTTCACACGATGGTTGGGTGGGAGATCTTATACACAGGCAAAAATGAGTGTCTTTTACTCTTAAATTTTAATTTCCAGAGTTCCTAATGGTTATGCTGACTAGAATTGAAAGTAACATCTGGAGGGTCATTAGGTTGTCCACTGATGCACTTATTTCTTCCTGTGCTGCAATGATAGTTTGTTGTGTTTCTGTTGAAAAACTCAGTTTTTCCACTTTAATCAAAAAAAAAAGTTTAGCCCTTTTAAACTGCATTATAAATTAATAAAAATAATACTATACAATAGTTTTATACAAGATAAGCAGTCTGGCCTTAAATTCATCCACATCTTTGTTGCCTTTTTTTCTTTTCAGGATAGAAAAAAAAATCTGTCGCAAAGCTTTTCCAAATCTAAAGAAGTTTTAATACTAGATTCCTTCCAGACAATTTATAGTGGTGATGTAGCTAAGCAGTCTTCCAAAGAGAATTCATGACTGACCTAGAGTGACTCACACACAGATTCCCTGTGCTGATCTGCTTTTAAGGAATGGGTTACAGCCAAAATATGTTGCCTGTAAAATAAACCAGTACTCTGCTTGTTGCTGTTTGACATCTGTTGTATTTTTCTGCTCTTTTGACTTTTTGTCTTTTTCTGCCTGTTCCAGCAACTAGCTTTTTACTCATGTGTAGTTCCTGGCTTGTATGGATGCTTCTTGGCACTACTCATTGGAAAGTAAATTCGATGTTCCCCCTCTATTAGATGTATTGTAGACAGACAAAAGGGTAGAAGAAGTGGTAGAAAAATACAAAATAGTCAGAAATGGGAAATGATGGAATCTGGATCTTATGTAGAATTCTGACTTTAAAGTAAAACAAGATTACAAAAAAAAAGTTTCCAGCCTCCTTTGGAAATACAGAGCTTTGTCTTTTAACCCAAGCAAGAAGAAAAGATTGTTCCTTGCGACTGTGAATACAAGAGGGATTGAGACTCGTCTATGTATGTTAGCATTAGATAATTCTGACCAGTTCGTTTATGGTAAGTTACTTATTTTAGAAATCCTGGGCAATGCAATGACAGAAAAAAAATAACTTAAGATTTAATAAATCTTTAAATACCCACAACTAAACTTCTATACATAACACAAAATGAAAGAGAACTATGTATGAGAAAAAGATCAGTGTAGGCAGCAACTAATAATTATTGAGACAATCTGGAATAAAAAATCTTCTTCTAACATACCATTGTGATGTTTATTAGATATCTACAAGAAAGGATAAAAATGTTCCCCGTGTACAATACATCACAGAATGTTTCAGCTATATCTGGAGCAGAAGTGTGCTTCCAAATACAAGAATTTAGCATTTCGTGTAAAGCCTGAAGGAATTTTTCTTCAATAAAAAAAACCTATATACACACACAAAAAAAACAGAGGGGGGAAATACCCTATCCTGATTTGATAGCAAAAACTATTGTTGCATGATTTGGCTTATAACAAAGTAGCCAGAAGCTGGTATGTAATAGTCTGAATGATAAGTTCTATTGGTTTTAATTATGATTTATCCAAACAAGCTAGGATCCAAGAGAGATAAATTAGCTGATTCAGATGAATCATAGTTAACAGTTACAGTTTGAACAAAATTACAAACTGAATTTAATTGAAAACAGAAAGGGATGCTTCTAATTTCCTCGGTGTCATGTTCATGACTCTGTCCAGAAGATTTACTACACTGTGATATCCGAACCTAAATCAGATCAAACTCATTTTTCCAGTGTTGAATTTAAATAGGACTAGCAGATCTGGTCTGCAAAAACCCAGACAACCACTAAATAACTTTTTCCATCTTTTTGCTACCATGAAGTTCATATGGATTTTTTAGCCTAGAATTAGTAACTCTAATTTTAAAATGAAGAAAAAAATAATAATTCAGAGCAACAGACGGTGAACATCCTATTTACGTGATCCACTGGAAAAAAAAACTTTAGAAGGGAACATGCTATCACCTGAAAATAGTACCAATGTTTCAGATAAGCATTTTGACTCATCAAGGATTAACTAAAAGTAAATCATTTTTGCCTGCCTTTGTATTCTTGCCTTTTTAATTTTTGTTCTGCAATAATTGTGCAGTTGCTACCATTTGCATTACTGGATCTAATCACGTCATTACAATACAGCATTTTTAAAGAAAGAAATTGTATTTTTCTTATACCCAAGCTGTAGTAACAGTTGTAAAGTGCAGCTTTTTCAGCTAGTCTAGCAAAAACTGCAAAAAGTAACCCAGCATAACTAGATTGTGTAAACTTTTAAAGTTTTGGTGTTAAAAATCACAAAAATCCTTTAAAAGTGTGAATCAAAAAAATTGTGCATCATTATGAAGCCTTCCCTCCCTTTCCTCTTTAATTCACAGACTTCAGCATGTTTACTGTTACAACAGCACATTTCCTCCACTGACAAACATAAGATACCTTCTGAACCAGAATCCCAGTCCTTTCAAGACAATACATAGGAACAGAGGAGAAGGGTGATACCTTGGGCAATGAGAACACAAAACGTTTTTCAAAATATTAGCAAGGGGGGCCATGGTATTGCAGTGATTTTCCTCTTTTCTCATGTCATTTCTAGTTCTGGTGGCAGATGGAGGGAGAGTAGTTGAGCTTTCAACCTCTTACTTGTTTGGTGACACTGTCACAGTTCCTATTTACATATATATGAAACTGTTGAGTAAGGTCATCCAATGGAATGGGATCCAATATCACCAGAACATTCTTGATACTCAATTATACATCTTGACTCTGAGCCAACTAAGTGATGCTATTAAGGTTCTGTCACAGTGCCATGAGGGGCCCTGAAGATCTAGAGGGGGGCAAACAGGTTTAAACTGAATCCTGACAAGCCAACGACTAGGGAATTTTGGCTATCCAGTATCAGGCATCTGTCTTTTTAAAATTCTGGATAAGGTTGCACAATATGCAGTTTGGGTGTCTTCTGAATTCTGCTTAAGAGCCTCTGTCCAAATTTCTCTAGTGTACCAATTGCACTTTTTTCTGGATTTAGACTCCCCTCTGACAGTTGCTCATGATTTAATGGATTGCTATAATGTACTTTATATGAACTATCCTTGAAGACCACTCAGAAGCTGCAATTAATCCAGAATGCAGTTATGTGAGCAGTCATAGACATGCCTCGGTATGCTCATGGGTCACCTATGTTACACATGCTGCATTAGCTACCGTTGAAGTTTTAGGTACAATTCAGGGATGCTAGAGGCACCCTCTAAAGCAGCATGAGACCTATTTGCCTACACCATCTCTACTCTGGCAGAGTAAACAACCTTCATGTCCCATCCTTGTAATAATGTCATCTAATGAGTCCCAGGAAGTATGTCTTCTTTGTAACCTATCTTTTGGATTGCTAATCTCCCAGAAGTTTGTGTTGTCCTGGTGAAGTTATCCTTTAAGACTCTTCCCTTAGAACCTGGGATGAGATGTTATTTCTGTTTGTTTTTATAAACTTGGTGCACTGGTTTATAAATACATTAAACAACAACATGGTTTCTTTAATCTGATTTAGCAAGTTGTACGAATCCATAGATTATGATTTGTAAACCACAGTGTACATCTCAGCATTTATATGAACCCAATCAATTGTAGTTTACTCAGTTAATCAAGAGCAAACAATCCATGGCTTAGCACATGTATATTATTAGAATAATTCTTCAGCAACAGAAGACGACGACTACAGCTCTTTTGTTTCGGTAGCCTCACATACCAATATACTGTTTTAGCCCACCATTCTGCTTTGGATGGCCCCACTTTTTTGGCACAATGCAGTGGGGCATGCTGGGAACCTCTTAAACTAGTCCTGCTGAATCATTGGTAGATGATGAACAAGACAGTTTTCTACATAAATTAGCTAAGCTGGACTACACGTCTATAATTTTGTCCCAAAGATATCAGTAGAATATCCACTTCAACTGAAGTACATAGTTATGTTTGATCTGTGGCCCACAGCCAACATACTTTCATTTTTCTTTATCCTAAATCCCTGTTTGCTCATTTGTCTTTGGCTGTTAGCAAACTAGCAGCTGCAGCTTGGCAGGATGTCTAGTTTAACTTCATTTTTGCCAATAGGATTCAGAACCATTAAGAGAAATGAATCAAATACAATTGAACTCCAAAATTATAACTATAAAAAAGTTATCTGATTCTGAACTACTATGGCCCTGCCCACATGACATACTTAGCAGAATATTTTTGAACATGAGACTTTACATTTGTACAAGATGTGTTCTGCTATGGAGTTTGTGTTCTGCTATGGAGTTTGTGTTCTGTAGCCAGCAGAGGTATAGATTTACAGCATCATGGAATGGATTTTGACAACTTATCTATTCTAAATACTAGTCCTCTATGATGGAGGGACCTCATTTATGTAAGGTTTTGCCCGTTCACTGTTGGTTCTTTTACCTATTCACTGTTTTAGGGGAATTCTTCGGATGCTTCGGTGTCCATTGAAGAACAAATATTTGCTTTAAAACAATGAGAACCACTCTAGTCCATACAAGAACTTGTGTTCTCATGCTCATGTGTTCCTCGATGCTGTCTCCAGTTTGTAACTTCATGTTCCACATTCCACATTACGATAAATGCTTGGTTTTTACACAGTGCTCCAGGGAGACAGCAAAAAGTATAAATCGTAATTCAAATTTGGCAGCAGCAAAAAATTATTCCACTGGTTCAAGAATAAGCAGGGGACAATAAATCAATGTATCAGACCTGCTATGCAGGAACTGTAAGTCTAGTCATTCCTGGTAGCTTTTAACATAAATCTGCAGCTGCAAGTATTAAAAGCTTAGAGCTGATTTAAATAGGACAGCCACCGTGTGGGGATTGCTAAGGCACAGTCCTCTCAATTGCAGGTATCCTATTTGGAAGCATGCTAAGCCAATGGCTTTCAAATGCCCTGAGAGAGTGATTTTCATCTACTCTAATTTGCCACTGTAGACCAGACTATATGTTTATGTTGTGGTCTGCCAGGTTCAGCTGCTGTGGATATTAAGATTTGTTTAGAGTCAACAATTTAGTTAAATAGGTGGGTGGCTTCAAGGTACAGATAGACAGATGCTCTGTCTCCTGTTGCCCCCCATAAATTCAGCCCAAAATATGAAAGAGGGCCGTTCTCACATTTGTTTGTCCTGGTATAACTCAATATGATCCAGGAATCTAATAAGGCATAACTCTGCATAGAATAACTCTGCATGGAAAGCTATACTCACAGTGATGCAAATGAGCATAGCTGTCCTTCAGACCATCATTGAACTCATGGAAATCAGAGAAAGCAGAGTAGAAAGCTCCATGCACCACTCCCTTTTGCTACAATCTGAGCCATCCACAGGTTCAACTGAATGTTTAAATAAAACACTGGCTTACAGAGCTAGAGCAGTTCTGTTTTTGCTCCCTGCCTGTAGCAGAATAATATATTAAGAGAGTTGGAAGGGACTTGGAGGCCTTCTAGTCCAACCCCCTGCTCAAGCAGGAGACCCTATATCAGGGATGTCAAACTCACATCATCACAGCATCGTCACCTGACATATTGTGACTTTTCCCTCTTTTGCTAAACTGGATGTGGACATAGCCAGCACGTTACACATCCGGCACATAGGCCACGAGTTTGATACCCCTGCCCTATACATTTCAGACAAATGGCTGTCCAATCTCTTCTTAAAACCTTTGAGTGATGGGGTATCCACAACCTTTGAAAACAAGCAGTTCCGCTGGTTAATTATTCTCACTTTCAGGAAATTCCTTCTTAGTTCTAGGTTGGTTCTCTCCTTAGATAGATTCCATCCATTGCTTCTTGTTCTGTTTTCAAGTGCTTTGGAGAATTCAGCCAGCACTTCCATCCCTCTCATTCTATAAAATTAATTCCTGCTTTCAAGAACTTGGTCATCCTAAGTAATAGCTTACTATATGAGAACCAGCCATGCATGTGCATATTGGTTATCCCAAAACTCACAGCAGCTTTTCTTAGAATACCTCTGTAGATTGAGACAACTTTAAATTCAACAGAGTTAAAATTCACACACACGCACACACACACACACACACACACACACAGAGTATATATTTCATATATATATATATGAAAATTGTATATCAAACTAGATTTCCCCAGAATGGATTATAATATCTCTAAAGAATTTTATAACAAATAAAATGTGTTTTGTTTATCATCTTTAATTCTGGATAGGATGCACTAGCCCAGATAGATCATGTGTGCAATCTGGAGTTTCTCCTGGTCTCAAGACTCCTGCTCAAAGAGCAAGTGGCAGTCATGCCTAGGAAGGCCCTTGCAAAACTTTATGTTGTGTGCCAATTGTGCTCTTACCTGGATCACGAGGCACTGTAACATGTTCTTCTCATCTCTTGGTTAGATTACTACAACACTCTACATGGGACTACCCTAGAAGAATATTCAGGCGTTGGTGCACAATGCAATGGTGTGTAGACTGAGTGCTGAAACTGGACCTTGCGCGCCGGAGAGCCAGAAGACAGACGCTGGCTGGTGCGAATGCGTATGATGGAACCCAGAAGAGCAGCTGACAATGGTGTGTGTGCCCACAGAAAGGGCTCTGCATGCCACCTCTAGCAGGAGTGCAATAGGTTCACCATCATGGGTGTAGACAGTCCTGGGGGGCCCTAGGGTGGCATACATAACACTTCTCTTAAGTGAATGGTGTTGGTTACCAGTTTGCTTCCAGGTCCAATTCAGATTATTACCATTAAATCCCTATATGACATGGGTCCAGGGTACTGGAGGGTCATCTCACCCTAATGGGCTAGCTCATCTGACTTGTAGGAGCAGCTTGCTATGGAACCCCTCTGCTAAGGAGTTCTGGAGGGTGGGATCAAGGAGAAGACCCTTTTCCACTGTGGCCTCAACCTCGTGGAACACTCCATCAATGGAAGTGAGAACTGCTTTTGGCCTTCCAGAAGGGTATTAAAACTTGGTTTTGTTAGTTAGCTTGGGGCCCTGAAAGAGGCCCTCTCTTGGAGATCATTAAGGGTAAAAATGGTAAAAAGACCTCATCTCTGTACTGTCTGTCTTTTGATTCCTGGGGGTGGGGGGGTTGCATAGTTTTTAACAAGACATGACCCACTGAAGCCATCTAGTCCTGCCTCTGACCTGAACTGTATCATTTCTTCTAGAACCAAGCCATGTAAATTCAGATTTCAAAGTAAAAGTTATTGCAGCACAGCTTGTGTGCTTCTCCGAATATAAATTCAAACTACTGGGCAGAGCAATGCAGAGTGGCTCATACATCACCAATAAGCTTTTTGTGGGGACTGAGTTAAATCCAAATGGTTCAAGTTACAAAGACTCTTGGGAAATCCAGTAGTAAGAATCATTTTTCTTCCCATAAAAACAGTGAGTAACATTACTGTCATACAACAACAAAAAAGTGTGCTGACTCTCTTCTGATATTTTAGCCTTTTTCATTTTATTTCTGCCCCTAGCCTAATTCTTCCTAAGGTCCTCTTATGTGATCTCACTGTAGTGGGAGGTATTCTCGGGAAGGATGAGCAAAGAACAGCAGGAGTGAATACCAACCATATACTCCTTACTATCAAGCAGCAGCAATATATAAAAAGGCTGGAGACAGATGACTGTGTTAGCAACAACAGCAAAGGCATCATTCCACACAGCATGGGAGAAGGCAATGGTAAACAACTCACGAAGACCACCTGGATGGACAAGATGAAGTAATTTATGACATGTGCCAGATGATGGGTCCCTCAGGTTAGATAGATTCAACACAGTACTAAGGAGTTGCTGAAGAACCTTTGGAGTACTAATGATATTTACAACATGGCTAGATTAAAGACTTGCAATTTGCAGACTTGTGGTATGGTTGTGCTGGAAAAGAAAATCCAAAGCTGCAAAGACAGAACAAGAATGGGAGCATGAAACATAAACAGCGTGAAGATGAAAGAACTCAACCCAGTGAAAGATGGACTGAATCAACAACGCATTGACATCTTAGGCATCAGTGAACTGAAATGGACTGGAATGGGATGGGATGGGATTCCTTTCATAATCAAGAGGACTATAACAAAGACAGTACTTGAGTATAACTACTCAATGACCAAATAAGATTGATTAGATTTCATAGACAACCCTTTAATGTGATGATTATGCAGAAGAGAGGATGACTTTCATGGTCAGGTTCAACCTGAAATCAACAGAACATGCAAGCAAAATGTGCAATTTGTGGTTGAAGATTGAAATGTCAGAGTTGGAAAGAGTGAGGAGGAAACTATGTTGGATTGTGTGGCCTAGGAAACAGAAATAAAGCAGGAGAATGACTTATTAATTATTGCTTTTGAACTGAAAAATTCAAACATGCAAAATTATGCCTGAATACATTGACTCCTAGATGAAGTACACAGAAATCAAATTCATTACATTATTGGCACGAGGAATTGGAAGAGATCAATTATAACACCAATTGATATATATATATATTGTATGTATATATAATATGTATTGAAAGGGATGTAGTGGCTCAGTGGCTAAGGCGCTGAACTTGTCAATCAGAAAGATCGCAGTTCGGTGGTTCGAATCCCTAGCGCCATGTAACGGAGTGAACTCCTGTTACTTGTCCCAGCTTCTGCCAACCTAGCAGTTCGAAAGCACGTAAAAATGCAAGTAAAAAAATAGGGACCACTTTGGTGGGAAAGTAACAGCGTTCTGTGTGCCTTCGGCATTTAGTCATGCCGGTCACATGACCACAGGGACTTGGAGAGTGCTGACTCTTTGGTTTTGAAACAGACATGAGCACCGCCCCCTAGAATCAGGAGCGACTAGCACATATGTGTGAGGGAACCTTTACCTTTATCTATAATATGTACATAGCCAGGGATTAACTATAGAAGAGATTACAAGTTGTTTATGTGCAAGTTTTAAGTTGAACTGAACAAAACCAACAACGTTTCCATGATATGATCTTGAGCATCTACCCATCATTTTCATTGAGAATATCTGGAATCTCTTTGAAGTCCTGAATTGCATTGTTAGGGAACCAAAAGAACTGTGGAATGAAGTCAAATATTTCATGGAAGAATGTGAAAAGAGGTGCCAAAGATCAAGAAACAGAAGAAAGTGAACTGGCTATCAGAATGGGTAAGAGAAAATTGCCAAGAAGTGAAGAGAAACTAAAGCCAAGAAAGACAAAGATCTTACAAAGAACTTAAGAAAGGATTTGAGGGAACTTTTAGAAGAAACAAGGAGCAGAATTACAACAGCATCTGTAAAGGCCTTGAAATGAAAACAGACATTGAAGACCAAGGATATTTTTCCAGAAGATCTTCAAATTCAGAAGGATATTCCAATCTCAAAATTGGTAAGCTAAAAAAATTCCAAAAGACAGTAACCAGTTCAAAGAATATCAAACAATGGAAGGAGACTCTGAAATTCTGTCCAAGAGAGGTGTCACCATCCAAAGTATCTTACAAAATATTTCATATTTACAAAATCCTCTAGTACTAAAAATCAAAGTTAGACCATAATTCCAATCATAATCAACTTCAAAGGCTATAAGATTTGATGGAATATTTACAGAAATATGGCAAGCAACAGAAGAATCAGTAAAGGTTTTAATTAAACTAGGTAAGCAAATCTAGAAATGATACAGTGGCTAACTGTTTGGAAGCGATTACAGGTAGTCCTCAACTTACGACCACAATTGAGCACAAAGTTTATGTTGTTAAGTGAGAAATTTGCTAAGTGAATTTGTTCCATTTTATGACTTTTCAGGCCACATTTGTTAACTGAATCACTGGTGTTCTTAAAATTTATAACACAGTTGTAAAGTGAACCTGGCTTCCCCATCGATTTTGCTTGTCAGAAGGGCACAAAAGGAGACCGCATGACTCTGGGATGCTGCAACCGTCATAAATATGAGTCAGTTGTCAAGCATCCGAATGTAAGTTATGTGACCATAGGGATGCTGCAGTGGTCATAAGTGTGAAAAATGGTGTTAAGTCACTTTTTCCAGTGCTGTTGTAACTTTGAACAGTCACTAAATGAACTGTTGTAAGCTGAGGACTACCTGTAGCACACATACTAATACAAAAGAAAAGATTTCATATACTAGCAAAATAATGGTTAGGATCATGCAACAAAGATTAGAGTCCTACATGAGAAAAGTGAGTCCAGATATTTAAGCTGTTTTTTAAAAAGATCAAGAAAAAAAGACATTATTGTTGATGTACACTGAATAAATGAGAAAATCAAAGAATACCAAAAAGAAATACATTTGTGCTTCACTGATTATAGAAAGATTTGATAATATCAATCATGTCAAATGGTATAAAGTCCTTAGGAAAATGGAAGTCTCAGATCATTTGCCACCGATATAATTTACTTGGACTTCAGTAAGGCATTTGATAAGGTAGACCATAACCTACTACTAAAGTACAAGAATGTGGGTTAGACAGCATCACCACCAGATGGATTCATAATTGGCTGACCAACTGCACTCAATGTGTAGTTTTCAATGGAACTGCATCTACCTGGAGGGAAGTATGCAGTGGAGTACCCCAAGGCTCTGTTTTAGGCCAGTACTCTTCAACATCTTAATCAATGATTTGGATGAGGGAATAAATGGGGAACTCATCAAATTTGCAGATGACACCAAGTTGGCAGGAATAGCCAACACTCCAGAAGATAGGCTAAAGATACAGAAGGATCTTGACAAATTTGAACATTGGGCACTATCTAACAAAATGAAATTCAATGGTGAAAAAAGCAAGGTTCTACATTTAGGCAAGAAAAACAAAATGCACAGGTACAATATATGTGGTACCTTGCTCAATAGTAGTAACTGTGAGAGGGATCTTGGAGTCCTAGTGGATAACCATTTAAATATGAGCCAGCAGGGTGCAGCAGCTGCCAAAAAAGCCAACACAGTTCTAGGCTGCATCAACAGAGGGATAGAATCAAGATCACGTGAAGGGTTAATACCACTTTATAATGCCTTGATAAGGCCACACTTGGAATCCTGCATTCAGTTTTGGTCGCCACGATGTAGAAAAGATGTGGAGACTCTAGAAAGAGTGCAAAGAAGAACAACAAAGATGATTAGGGGACTGGAGGCTGAAACATATGAAGAACGTTTGCAGGAAATAGGTATGTCTAGTTTAATGAAAAGAAGGATCAGGGGGGACATGATAGCAGTGTTCCAATATCTCAGGGGTTGCCACAAAGAAGAGGGAGTCAAACTATTCTCCAAAGCACCTGAAGGTAGAACAAGAAGCAATGGGTGGAAACTAATCAAGCAACTTAAAACTGAGGAGAAATTTCTTGACAGTTAGAACAATTAATCAGTGGAACAGCTTGCCTCCGGAAGTTGTGAATGCCCCAATACTGGAAGTTTTTAAGAAGATGCTGTATATCCATTCGCCTGAAATGGTATAGGGTTTCCTGCCTAGGCAGGGGGTTGGACTAGATGAAATCCAAGGTCCCTTCCAACTCTGTTATTCTATTCTATTTCATTGTCCTCATATAAAATCCATACACAATAGTTTGAATGCAATGTAAATATGGCAAAACAAATTGGCTTCAGACTGGTAATGGAATTAGACAAAGCTGCATGCTCTTTCCTTTTCTATTCAATCTAAATGCTGAATTGAGGAAAACTTGATTACAAGATAACCAGTTTTAAAATTGGAAGAAGACACATTAATAATCTGCATTACACTGATGACAGAACCCTGATAGTGGAAAATGTAAATGATCTGCAAGTTCTAGTAATGAAAATTAATGTGGAAAAAATTGGATGATTAAAATAAAGAAGACTAAATCAATTACAAGTAAGACAACTAACCTTAGAATTGACAGTGAAGATACTGAATACTGGAAATAGTCTACCTTTTAAGATTGTTGTTCCTGTAACAGTAAAGGAACAAACCCGAGAAATACAACACACACTAGCACTTGGTAGAATTGTAATTAATGCCTTGGAAAAGATTTTCAGATGCTATTGACATAGCTATTGTTAGGTAGCTCAGAACAGTGCAGGCTATGGTTTCCCTGTGGTACTTTATGGAAGCAAAAGTTGGACTTTGAAGCAGCAGGATAAGAAAATGTATTGATGCTTTTGGGTTGTGTTATTGTAGAAGAGTCCTGAGAATCTTTGATAGCCAAGAAAACATATAAATGGATCATCATAAAACAAATCAACCCAAAGTTCTAATTTCAGGGACAAATGACCATGTTCAAATCACCATTACACTAAGACAGCTCTTTTAAGAAATCCCTAAAGCTGGAAAAAGTGGAAGGAAGGCGAAGAGGATGACCAATAATATGGTAAATGGACTCCATAACAGCAGGCATAGGTGCATTGTTGGAAGACCTGAAGGGTCAGGTTTGGGAGAGCTCATAGGGAAGATTTATCTTTGTAGTTGCTAGGAGTCCACACTGACTTAATAGCACATAATCATAGCAATCCTATCTTAATCATTTGTTACATGGTCTTTGTCACGTAAGCATATGTAATTCATTCCTATGCATGTTTTCCTAGGTAAAACGTGCAGACATTTTTTTAGCATAATACCTGATAAAAACTGTAGAAACGTTTATACCATTAGAATTTAGCAATCATTTTATATACTTATGCAATTTAGCAATCACCTCCCCACACCAAACTGATGCCTTCCCAATGCACAGTTTCTACTCCCCAGATCCCCAGCCATCAGGCAGAAGCAAAATACACACAGAGAGAGACACGCACACAGAAAACAGAAATCCTACAACTATGTTTCTATGTCATCTATGATATGTTAAACAAAATGCAGAACTGTTTTTTCACCTGGTTATTGACAGATTTGCTCTCTTCTGTCCTTTTCTCTGGATAAATAATATCTGGCACTTTCATCACTACGCTAGGGCCTGTCCTCAACTCTCCTCTCTCCCTAGAGGGGTCTTAGCTGCCACGCCCTCGGCTCCTCTGGCTCTTCGCTTTCACATCAAAGCGTTGCCCATAGCAACCTAGTAAGCCTCAAGTCCTCCTTTTCTATTTGGGTTCAAGTGTAAAATTAGTTCACTGAATCACTTATAGCCACACTCAAAGGTGAATCAATGAACTGTGTAATGCCAAACAAAACATCAATAATATTTGTAATGGCAGGCACTTAAAGCAGGAAGCTAGCATTTTCTGTCCTTCTTATGTAACAAAGAAGGATTTCCACAATAAATTTCCACTAGAGAGCCAGTCTGGTCTAGTGGTTAAAGCATCAGGCACAATCTCTTAGAAGCCAGGAGACAGTGAGTTCTAGTCCCGTCTTAGATGTAAAAGCTGGCAAGAGCCACCCATTCTCTTTCAGCACAACTTACCTCACAGAAAATAGGAGGAAGGTGTATTAGGTATATCAGGGGTGTCCAAACTTGGGAACTTTAAGACTTGTGGACTTCAACTCCCAGAATTCCCCAGCCAGCATGGGAGTTGAAGTCCACAAGTCTTAAAGTTCCCAAGTTTGGACACCCCTGAGGTATATCTACTGTCCTGAATTATTTATTTAAAAAATAATAAAGATACTTAAAAACATATATAAATATTACCTATTTTATGGTAATCAGAGGAAGAAATCCTTTTTTTCCTCTTGCAGATTCTTTCCCTTATTAAGAATTGGATATAAGGTTAAAAAAAATAATTGTGAGTTTAAAACTCCTTCCCAGAACAGGATCTGAGGTAAGATGTCCTTAGGGTAAAGAGGAGTCCCAGAGGGACTGTGCAGTGAAGGGGAATAAGGTGATTCAAAATGTACATGGCTGCACTCATAACACGGTCACTATATCCACAAATAAAACATGTGAACCCAGGAAAAGATGCAATTGTCAACAGGTGCTATATGAGCAGTTGTTCACACTCCTTCAAGCTGCTGCAACCCCTCCCCCCAATATCCATCCCATATTTTCATATATAAAGAAGTGAATCATGGGGAAAGCTATCAAATTATTTGCTATAATTATATATTGTGCCCACTAACGACCACATTAATATTCTATATGTTTATTTATTTATTTTACAATATTTATAACCTGTCATAATCCAAAAAACTCCGGGCAGCTACAACAAAGTACACATATACTTTTGCATGGTTTGATTTAATTTTGACAAAGGCATGTTTGTTCAGTATTATTGCTTGGAAAGATTCAGGGAAGAGAAGAGGGCCTTAAAGAATATGGTGCTGACCAAGGAAATGCCTCAAACATCTTTGGAGTCAAACCTGCCTCAGTGGCATCTAACTCAACTCACTGCAAGACAACTCAACCATCTGCTCTAAATGCCTTTCCTGCTCACTTCAAGCTAGCTAATATATAGGGTTTTAAAAATCTGCCTGGGTTTTCTTTTAAATATGGGAACATCTGACAGTCTCCTGGCACTCCACCCATTCTTCAACATTTCTCCAAGATTACGTGACAATGATTGTCACATAAATGTCCACAAATTCTTTCAGCACTCTGGGATGTAATTAATTTGAACCTGGAGAGTTGGGATTTATTAAAGCTGACATTCTCTAGTGATCTCCTTATTTACATTGGACTGCAAAACTCAACTCCATTTCATGGTTGGAAAGAAAAGCATAGAGCACAATACAGCTCCATCCTTTCACTCACCTTCGTAAGATAGACCGTGTCTAACTTTTAACATCAGTTTTATATTAATGCAACATAGCCCAAATAGCTCAGTTTATTGAACAAAACTTGTGTAACAGAATGGAAAAAAATCAGATCTCACAAAGTTAGTAATCAACCAACACAGAAATAAATACCAAGGAACATGACTGTAACAACAACCAAATAAACTGTGCATGCTTTCATTTTGATACCATTGGAAGAAAAGCTTAGGAAACTTGCAGTTACTTCCATCTTTAAAGCATTAATTGCTGTTTAATATGACTGACATTCTCTAGTTCTAATTGGGGGGGGGGGATAAGAAAGATACAAAGTAATTGGAAACAATTTTCTATATTCAGCTGCATGCTATTAAAAATGTGTTTGTGTATATGTGTGCATGTGCGTGTTACATCAAGTCTTGGAGTCAGTGATCAGAGTTCTGGATTATGTTTCCTCTATGGTTTTAACATAAGCTTCTCTTTTCTATAAAACATAGTTCTCTAGCATGAATAGCATCTTACAGAAAAGATCTGGGGAAGGCTGCCCTACCAGTATAATATAAAAGAGGGCCTTGTGAAATACTCTGAAGAATAAATAAATAAGAACTAACCAA
Organism: Natrix helvetica; assembly: GCF_964273705.1. Lineage (NCBI taxonomy): Eukaryota > Metazoa > Chordata > Lepidosauria > Squamata > Natricidae > Natrix > Natrix helvetica. Next base: position 136,164,991 of record NC_138548.1, on the reverse strand, counting down.
TGAAAAAAAACAGATCTTTTCCATCCCATTCCTCTATCTTATCCTTGAAAGAGGGTAGGATAATGTGAAAGAATTTCTCCATACAGTTAGTCCTTAACTTATGATCATTTATTCAGTGACCATTTGCAGTCATTGTGGTATCAAAAAAAAAAAAGTGACATGACCAATTCTTGCACTTACAGCCGTCTCAGCATGCCCATGGTCACGTGATCATGATTTGGGCACTTGGCAACCAGTGTTTATTTACGATGGTTGTAGTGTCCTGGTGTCATGTGACTGCCATTTGGAATCTTCCCAGCCAGCTTTGGACAAGCAAAATCAATGGGGAAGCTTGATTTGGCTAACAGATACATGTTGGACTTAACAACTGTGACAAAAAATGCTCATGAAATCAAGCATGATTGACTTTGTTTAGCGATGGGAGTTTCAGCCCTAATTTTGGTTGAAAATTGAAGATTTTGTTTCCTCATCACACTTTAAGATGGAAACAGGAAACAAAAGGAGAGTCTCTTCCCTCCCTCTGCCCCAAATAAACTATATGGCTTATCAGTTTCGCAAAAGACCAAGTCCTTCAACAGATTCAGACATTAAGGATTTCTGTTCCACCAGTCGTTCAGTACACTTGACTTAGAATGAGAGAAGGAAGCCTCCTTTAATCAAGGTGATTTATCACAGATCATTTGATCAGATGATTAGCTGCCCAATCAACCTAAAGACTGGGAGGAGAACAGACTGGCCAGTACATCTATCATAAAAGTACTCGTGTGTTCATACAACAATCCACAGGAATGGAAGCTTCAGTTCTACACACTTATTTACACTCTGAGTTCTCAATGAGAACTTTCTCCTGAGAGATGCCAAAAGTCTTCATCACTTGTACTATTGATCACTGTTTGCCCCTCCTTCTGAAGTCTAAACCACACCCATACATGTGAAAGGGCAACAATGGCAGCTACTCCTCCTTGTCTTTGCTCGCTTGAAGAAAGCAGAACTAGAAACAGGAATAATCTCAGGAAGTTCTCTGCTTGTGCCAGTCCTAGTAGCAATTGCTTAAGCAAATGCTTAATGATGGTGAGCCTTGATTTGGCCTTAGACTGAGCTTTAAGCAGTTGTAAGACTACAGAAGACACTAGGTAGTGGGGAGTACAGTAATTCACAAAGCACAGCATTTGCTTTTCCTTATTTAACTTGAAATGAAGACTTTCTTCTTTCTAACAGACTCCAAGTCTGTATTCTAAGTGGAGAAATGAGTCTGCCTGCAAGCTGTATTCTCAGGCAACAACTAACACACTGAACAGTACAGAGTAAACATCCTTGTACTGTAATTTTCATAATTCACCTCCAAAATAACAAATACACTGTTGGGGATGTTTATATATAACATAGTGGTGAGCACTGAAAAAAGCTTTTTTTGCCTTGGGAAAGGGCACAAGCAAAAGCATCACTTTTCAGCCAAACATCTTCATTACTACGTTTTTAGATTCACTGAAGTGTTCCATTTGTTACCAGCTCAACATTGCAGTGACAGGGCACTGGGTAATTTAATTTGAAGAATAATTCAGAACAATCTTTTGAAGGATATGGGAAATCACCACTTCAGCTCTTATTTTGTGTTTGTTTCTACTACAAGATGTAATAGAAAGTGGATGCCCAATTTATTTATGCAGTTAAAGTTACGGAATAGTAACTTTAAAAGGGAATATTTCAGCGTCAACTTTACAGCAAGACATCTAAATTCCAAATGTGTGTTAAATCATACATCTCATTAGAGATAATCTTTCTCTACATGGGGCTCCCCTTGAGATGCACCCGAAGGCTGCAGCTGGTTCAGAATGCGGCCGCGCGGGCAATTTTGGGAGTCTTTAGCTACTCCCACGTAACACCTCTCCTGCGCGGGCTACACTGGCTGCCTGTGGCTTTTCGGGTGCGTTTCAAGGTGTTGACCATCATCTTCAAGGCGCTCCATGGCACAGGACCTAGTTATTTGCGGGATCGTATCCTGCCCCATACATCCCTTCGGCCGATTCGCTCACACAGAGAGGGACTCCTCCGGGTGCTGTCCACTAGGCTGTGCCAGCGGGCGACGCCTAGGGGAAGGGCCTTCTCTGTGATGGGCCCGACCCTCTGGAATGACCTTCCCCCTGACATTAGGATGACTACGGACCTCCGCTCCTTCCGTCAGAAACTCAAAACCCACCTGTTCCAGCTAGCCGGCCTGGCCTACTTCCAGCTTTCCCACCTCAGTTTTATTGTTAAATTTTATGATTGGTTTTATGGTCTAAGTTTTAATTTTTATAAATTCGTACAGGGGCTATTTAATCTAATTTTAGCTATGTATGCTATTGTTTGTATGTTTTTTTAAATTTATACCTGTACACCGCCCCGAGTCCCTTCGGGGAGAGGGGGCGGTCTAGAAATCTAATTAAATAAATAAATAAATAAATCTTCCCCTTCACAAAAGTAGGCAAAACACATGACATGTATATTGTACATTTTTTTGCCATATGTCATAATATACCAGGGTTATCTCAATTTTTTTCCTCATTTTTTAAACAAATAAACATGCACCAACATCATTCTTTACTGAACCAGGTTGACTGACTGGGTCTCTAAACAGTAGCCTGTTTCAGATATTCAACCGGACTCAGCCCTGCTATTTTAGGTATGCCTTTACAAGAGCTTTGAGAGAAGAGAGATGAACTTGCCTGCCATCTAAAATCCCTCATCCATCAAAAGAGTACCTGGATTCCCTTCTTCAGTTTCTTCTGGATGTTCTTTGGAGATGAATTATAAATGAAATCCCCACATGGTATAGGCAGAGTGACTTATTTGCCTAACCAGACTCTACAGCGGCCATCTTGGGAGTATACCTTCAAACCAATGTCCCACCAGGTTGCAGCAGCAGCAGATGTGAAAAGCAATGTTTTCCTCTCAAAGCACACACACAGCCATCGCTTAAGTAGCAGCCATTCCATTAGACTATGGCAGATTGAGACTATCAATTCAGTTTACAGGCCATCAACAATGTTTGGTTCTTCTTGTCCTTGAATTCATTTCTGTTGGCCATTACAAGAATGTTATTAAGATCTAGTGCCTAGTTATGTTACACGCACACACACACACACACACCTACTTTTCCCCCATCAATTTCTTTCTATATCTAGATAATAAATCTGAAACTCAGAGATTGCCAGGTTATGGATATTTTGTAAGCCGCTCTTGTTGCCAAAAGAAGCGATTAATTTTTTTAATTTAGTTTATCTTAACAGATCTGATCATATTCTGATTTTTGCTCAAAGTGCAAGTTGCAGAACTGACACTTGATCTTAAGAACTTTTCAGAATGTTCAATGGAATTGTGGAAATCTGATTTTTACCCATGTGGAAAACATTCATTCATTTCTGAAATAAATTATATAGTGAAAAGGGAATTACTTGAGAATATACTTTTTATACCTACATAAATAGGAATACTTTTCAGTACTTTGTGTTACCCAGATCAATTCAAAAATTTTACTAACAAGATACTAGTTTTGTAAATAAGTTGTAAATCTACTGCTAACTTTTAGAATAATTAAAATATGCAGTGCAAGCATATTTTTTGCTTTTAACTTGGTATATGTATTTTATTAGAATAAATAAAATATGTTTCAACTATGGCTTTTTCGTAGTGTTTTTTGCATCATCGATTATCTAGGTTCACACACTGCAGTAAGACATAATTTAGTTTAGTTTGTTTTGATGTAGCACATTATGTGAACTCATCATGGTAGATTGTAAAGCATGGTTTACAGCTGAGTGAGTGATACAATCACAGCCTGCTGTGCTTTTTTTCAATTAACTATGGTCATGCAAACTATGTCTTATCACAGTGTGCAAAACCTTTAATTAAGAAGCAAAGATGAAATAGAAAATCAAGACCAGAAGACAGAAACTAAGTATTAAAAAGTAGCAAGTAGAGAAATAAACCTCGGCAATTCCCACTTAGAAATCTACAGTACTTTTTCATATTTATATACAATTAATTATGAATTTATATATATAGTCCCACATTATATATTAAAAGGGGGGATTAATCTCTGTGCATAATTGGGGGGGGGGACTATTGGCCTAAACAGAAATTACCATTGACCTATTGTATTCTAAGTAATTACTTGTTAAAATTTATTATTTAATTATTTGTTTAAAGTTCCTGGTTTTCTACCATGATCAAATCTATTTGTATTTATTTTAATTAATTGGTGTTCTACATTTTACAATACTCTTTCCAACATAAAACATGGAACTGGAAAAATTCGCCATTAAGAAGTGCAGTAGTTAAGTCATCATGTGACTTCACCCAAATTTACAAACCTTTTGTTGAGGTTATTAGATGAATCGGGGTCATTATGCGAGACATTGCATGATTGTGACATGTGACTTTACCTGCCAGCTTCCCCATTGATTTGATTGTCAGAATCTTGCCAGGAAGGTCACAAATTATGATCACGTGACACAGGGATGCTACAATTGTTGTAAATGTGACCCAATTACTAAGCACCCAGATCACAATCATGTGTCGCGGGGGTGCTACAACAGTCATAAGTGTGAGGATTGGTCATAAATTGCTTTTGTCGTAACTTTAAACAAATGCTAAAAAATAGTCATAAGTCAAGGACTACTTGTACCATTGGTTGATTGTTAACAGATTACATTTACAGAAGTATATATGTTCTCATTTTAAATCCTCTGTCAATTGATGTATGGAATAGAAAGAAGGCAAGTACTGTATTTTCAAAACAATAAAAGTATGCAGTACCCATCTTTCATGGCAAACCCAAAAACTCTTAAAATGACACACTGTACTTTAACAATATACCCTTGGGAGAAAGTTCAAGCAGGAGCGTCTGCATTCAAACACAAAAGTTATTTGTTCTCTAATTTTATCCCATAAAATTAAAGTGAGAATCTTCATCATTCTTTTCATGTTGTTTTCTGAAAAGCAAAACAGAGATGAAAGAGAGAGACTCCATGAGTTTGGAAGAAATCCATTTCAACATACTTGCATTTCAGTAGAAGCCTCAAAAAGCTGGTTCCAAAAGACTTTTTATAAAAGGAAATTGCTACTCAAAGCAAAGATGAAGCAAATCTTCCTGGGCGATTATATCTTTGGGTTTTGGTATTGGCTTTCCACGCGCAAAACCAAAAGCGAAGCTTGAATAAAAGCAGTTTGAACTCAAACAATCAGATTTTACTGTGAAACTAGACAAACAATATAAAGCAAAATTAAATCTATATTTAAAATAGAGAGATGCCAAATATATACATATAAAGAAATTCTGGCTGCAAATCAGATAGATAGATAGATAGATAGATAGATAGATAGATAGATAGATAGATAGATAGATAGATAGATAGATAGATAGATAGATAGATAGAGTGTGTCTGTGTGTGTGTCTGTGTGTGTGTAAAAATCTGGCTGTAAAGAATGGTGAAAATAATTTCAGAAAGGGTTATTACTGCACCATTAATGGGATCCTGAATCGCAGTATTTCTATTAGAGAGATTATGATATATCCAGTTGCTTAGGATCAAAAAGTCAAACACAAATGTGTTTCTAAAATGAGATATTCAAGAAGCCATGATAGAGGTTAGTCAGTTTCCCTTCCCTGATGAAAAAAAACCTAGTACTCAATTGAGCAGAGACTCTTGCAAAAATCTCAAACATATTTTCAAATACCGGTAGGACTACTAATGGAAACAGGAGTTAAGGCCAGCCATTCAGTGCTGACTCAAAACATTCCCATTCCAAATCAGTACAGGTAGTCCTCAACTTACAACAGGTTGCTTGGTTACTTTCCAAAGTTTCCAAAGGCACTGAAAAAAGTGACTTATGACCATTTTTCACAGTTATGACCTTTATAGCATACCCATGATCATGTGACCAAAATTCAGATTCTTGGCAACTGGTTCATACTTAGGACCTGTCCCTGAGTCATGTGATCACCTTTTGTGACCTTCTGACAAGCATAGTTGATGGGGAAACCAGATTCACTTAACAACCAAGTTATTAACTTATCAACTTCAGTGATTCACTTAACGTCTGTGGCAAGAATGGTTGTAAAATGGGGCAAAATTCACTACTTAAAAAATGCTTCACTTAGAAATTTTGAGTTTATTTGTGATCATAAGTCAATGACCACCTGTAATTACACAAATATCCTATCTAGTTGGTATGTTCCCCACAAAAAAAATCAAATTAAAAACTTAAGTTTAAGATCCATTATATCTTTCTATTTTATTCATGTTGTTGTTATTCAGAAATTTAGACCCTAGTATAGACCCTAAGGATAGCATGTACAACAGTTATATTACTGAATTCATAAAATGTTTCCACAAGTTCCAATTCTCAAGAGGGAAATTACAATTTTTCTCAAATAATTAATTTCAATCAGAATAGAGCTGGAAAGGACCTTGGAAGTCTTCTAGTCCAACCACCTGCTCAAGCAGGAAAACATATACCGGAAATGTCTAACCTTTTCTGGACTAAGGGCCCAAAGTGCATACGCCCATGCCCAACCCCCCAAAATGTAATGTGTGCACTGCCCCTCACATGCATGCACACCCCTGCATACACCCCACACATACTCATATGCTCCCCCACATGTGGCCCACTCCGCCCCCACATATGCGCGGCAGTGACCAGAAGACCAGCTAGCTAGCTAGCAGGAGGCACGCACACATGTGCGGCAGAGCTGAACTGGGGCGACAGCTCGCATGCCCACAGAGAGGGTGCTGCATGTCACCTCTGGCACAAGTGCCATGGGTTCGCCATCACGGACCTATACCACTTCAGATAGGTGGCTATCCAGTCTTTTCTTAAAAACTTCCAGTGATGAAGCCCCTACAATTTCTGCATCCCCAAAACCTTGTCCCAAACCAGCAGATGATAGAAGATACACAGGATGAGGAAGAGGCCTGAACTCTTTGCAGGTTCAGAACTTCCCTGTTGACTTCAAAAGAGACTCTGTGATCGTGTCAGATCTTATCCACCCAATTTCCAATTCAACTCAATACAAGATATTTCATCTGCAAAATAATCACCCTGTAAGGGTAACATAGACAGAATCATGATGAAGCAATGTTTGAGTTGCTAAGGGAAGAAAAATTACCATCAGCCCTAGGAAAGTGCAACGAGCGAAAAAGAAATTCAAAATATCCCTAAGCTGATTCTGTTGGATGTAAAATGAGGCAGAGAAAAACTCTGATTTCAAAAGTCTGTTAATTTATTCCACAAAATAAAATAGTATTCCTAGAATCATTCTGGTCTCTATTTCTATTTCTTGTAGCAGATCTTACAAAGATCTACTTTTATACACCTCATTCTTTCAGCTATGACTAAGATTTTATTTGCCCATATTTATTGATAAGTAAGTTTAACCTCTCTAATTTGCTACGGAAGAGAGGCAAGTAGCCAAATGCACAGAGTCCACCAGGTTTGTGGCCTCTGGCACCTACCATGCTCTCTATCTCATCTGTTTTTCTTTCTAAGACTCTTGGTTTTCTAAAAATAGGTAGCTGGTATCTTGTAAGCCAAAACACAACTTCCAGAAACGTCTTTATTTCCAAGAATATCTCCAGGTTCCTATTTAAGCTGCAAAGACAGTCTTAGGAAATAAAAACATTAGGTAAACTGCTGCTGAGTGTTTTGTTTGGAAATGTGCCCACTTCACTTGCCTAGGGGAGAAAAAATAGGCAAAGGTAAGTTATAATAATGAGTAAGGAACCATCTCATCACTTTGCTTCAAATAAGTAGATGGCCACATCCATCTTGGCAAGCCGTGCTATTTTGCAACCATGACCTGTCCATCCACCCCCGGCCATATTGCGAATGCATTATTTGAACTGAATATAACTAATTTACAGAAATAATATATACCATCTATTAAAATATCATCAGAGGTCCTCTCAGAACTTCTTGCACTTAGTGACTGAAATAATCAGCACTGGTTTATTACTCATATACTACGTAGGAGTTTATAATGAAAGCTGCAATATGAGCTCCATTTCAAGAGCAGCCAGTTGGGAGAAGCTGAGAATGGCTGGTGAAAACAAACATCAAAACAAATGCTAAAGGAAAAACTTCGGTGCCTTCACTAGAGTCAGCCTATGTCTGAATGGAGCCAAGGGGGTTCCCCACTGTCCACCCCATCTCCCCAAACCCACCTTCCTATATGACTATGAAAGTGGTGGGAAGGAAGAAAGGGGGACAGAAAGACACCCCTATTTTGGCTAAAATTTCGATTCTGTGCCAGCGGCAGGAAGTTAATGTTAACCTTATGTTAACCATTTTATTCTAATTTGGATGACCTGGCTGATAGCCATGGCGTATTGCTCTAGCCTTGGATTTGTTTAGGACTGATAACTACTTTAAACCCTTCTTGCCCCAGTGTTGAGTTTAACATAACACAGTATGCTACTTTTGACTTTGTTAAACCTGTTCTACAAAACCACCAGAGAATGGGAATATTTGAAGGATCCCACTATCTGTCATTCAGATGCAATTTAGCCACAAAGATAACGAAGTGACTTCTCTTCTGCAAATGATGCAATTGCAAATTAGGAGTCCCTGATTTATTTTCTAGAGCCACGTCATGTGAATCTGGCAGAACGATCCTCCAATAAAAAAGGATTGATCATCAGCCTTACAAGAAACCATGGGATGATTTGTCTTTGTAGCTTAATCATGGACTGATATGTACTTGCAGCTTAATCATCTGGCTAAACTGCAAAAGTTTCAAAGCGATCATATGTGCATTACCTGAGAATGATTTATTCTTTTGGGGGTTCCTGGAATTATATGATAACCTACCCATTTCCAGCAAAAAAAAAAGCATATTTCCACTCCGATCACTGGCTAACCTACCTCTTCCCCTAATGTACAACCAGATCTTTTATTCTGTAAGAAAACCTGAAACAAACACCAAACTTCCTTTCCTGATTTGCAATCAGATGCCCTTACTTCGCTTCACTACACATACACATATGTACAGACACATACATACTTGGGCTAGGGAAACTATTGCTATGCATATCCACAAAATACTTTGTCCTCCAAGAAGGTTGTAGACATATCAGTCACTGCCTGATACATGGCGATGAGCTCAAGAGAAGCATGATAACATGCATAACGTAATCCTAAATTTTATATCCTATTTAGCCTGTGGGAATTTCTTCATTATCATCACACAATGTGGAATTGGGCACTACTCCTGAAATATATAGATAAGTATGCAGGTATATGTGCGTGCGTGCGTGTGTGCGTGAGTGTGTGTGTGTGTGTGTACTAAGCTCTGTCAGCTTTCCAAACTATCCAACAGTTCCAAATACATTTCTCCAATTTTTGTCTTTATAGTGATGGATTTGCTCCCACTGGGCTCATCCACATGAAAACGCTAATCCACCATCTTTGAGAAGTATATACAGTAAAAAGTATAGGAAATACAAAGCACTGCCCAAAGCCTATCTTTACTGTGCATCAGCAGCAAAACTGATAAAAGTCTATGTGCCCTAAGAAAGCAACCCAGAAAATTCTTCTAGAGCAGCAGACTATGAGTCTGTCTTTTTCTCTACTAAGTATTACCCACCAGGGGCAAAACCAATCCCAACCACTCTGCTGAGTGTGGGGTTTGCAGTTCTCCAAGATCTCCTTGCATAGGGTTACTTTCAAAACTATAAAGATCAATACTATTAGCACCATCACCAGCTATTCCACAGCCCGAGCCAGGTCACCAACAGTACATCTTTTGATTCAGCAGAACTGGGGCACTTCATCTGAGACCCCTCTTATGCTCAGGACAGTTGGCTGTTAAGATTTCCAGAGAAGGTTTTTTTGCTGTTGCTTTTGTACAGCTCAGGGCCCAGATTTCTTTCTGCCCTGCATCAGACTGGGTGTTCTGAGCCTTTCTGAAAGCTCTTTGCAGCAAGCCTCACATTTACACAATACTGGACACCAAAGATACAATAAAGGCTTCCCTGCCCAGCCATGTCTGACTCTTAAGGCACAACGCTTATTTCTGTTCCTTGGCCAAGGGAGCCAATGTTGTCCAAAGACGATTTCCATGGTCATACTGCCAACATGGTTACATGCCAAGGCTCATGGAGTGCTGTTACCCTCCCACCAAAGTGGTACCTATTTATCTACTTGCATTGTATGCTTTATAATTGCTAGGAGCCGGGACAAGGAATGGGAGCTCACCTTGTTGTGTGGTGCTGATCTCGAACCACGGGCTGTCAGCTTTCTTGCTGACAAGCTCAGCATCATTAATTGCTGAGCCATCACATTCCAAACTTTTAATTCTAAGCCAGGACTGATACATATTGGTTTTTAAAAGCAATAGCCTTACGAATATTGACCTCTTGATAATCCTAAGGACAGTACTTTTAACAAATCAGTATGATGATTTGAGAAATCCTAGAAGAAAAGTGCCATAAGGAAAGTTCAGTACATGTAGTTGAGGAAAGCTGACACATCAATCTTGTACAGCATTATTTTTTATAACAGTACAAGTAGTCCTTGACTTACAACCCCAATTGGGACCAGAACGTCTACTGCTAAGTGAGGAAGTTGTTAAATGAGTCGCATCCAATTTTATGACGCTTTTGCCATGCTTTTAAGTGAATCACCCCGATTGCTAAATGAATCATACAATTATTAAGTGAATCCAGCTTTCCCTATTGACTTTGCGTGTTGGAATCCCGCTGGGAAGGTTGCAATGGTGATCCTCTAGGATGTCCCAGCTGCCTGAAATACATGTTGGTTGTCAAGTGCCCAAATTTTGATTATATGACCAAGGGGACACTGCAATGGTTGTAAATGTGAGGATCAGTCGCAAGTGACTTTTTTCAGTGCGGTCATAACTTCAAACGGTCACTAAATAAATGATTATAAATCAAGGACTATTTGTAATGATATGATGGATGGCCAGGATACCATGAAAAGTCTATTTCAAAATCTAAACTAAAAAGAAAAGAAAATAGGCAGCAATACTATCAGCCATAAGGTACAGATCCTAGAAGCCAGATGGGAGAGGAGGGTCCCAAAGCAGACCCTGCTGGCCCATGTGGAGCCCAGCTGATACATCCTCCATATGCCCTAAAGATCTTCTGCCGTGCATGGAACATCTTCTGTTATAACAAGCAGGGAAAACCACAATTTCATGCTGTTATACCTTAGAACAGCCTTAGTCTGCCTCAGCAGAAGGCTGCCTGTGAGATGGAGATGGAGACTAAGCTGTGACAATATGAAATCAGGAAACAATTAAGAGAACATTTTGTACCACAACAAGCAGGACTTGTAGATCAGCCCCTAGATAGATCTTTGCATTCATTCATTCATTCATTCTCTCTCTCCCTCTCCCTCTCCCTCTCCCTCTCTCTCTCTCTCAATAGAAACAATAAGAAAAATGCTTAAACGTCTTCCCTCTCTTTTGGAAGAACACACAAATCGTACATACATGCTGCAAGAACAACAACAGAGAATATGCCAGCTTATTCTTAGGATATCTCCACTCCCTTGCCCTATGCAAGCATGGTCTTCTTTCTGCCAAAGTTGGGAGATATTTCTCTTCCATATGTCTGGGATGATTTGATTTCCTAGGCTGAGCAGGGCACTGGACTTAAAAGCCCCTCCCAATCTCAATTCTTTGACCCAACTTGTATCTCTGAATTCTTGAACAGTGTAGAAAACCAGCCTTTGCCAAGCTTAGGAATTGTTATCGGGATCTGCTTGAAAGACATGAGGTCCTCCTACAGCTCTACACTCCTGCATGAGTGATTGAAGGTCGTCTGCTTTGTTTTTGCCAATCATTTCTTGGCCAAGAAGCTTTGAGAGTTTTCGACCACAAATGACATCATTCCAGTATAGTGAAAGTTGATAGCAAAGAACAAGCTGCCAGGCTGCTGACAGTCATCCCGGGTGGAGTACAGCCATTACTGGCCCTAGCTACAAAGACATCTCAGGCTTCATACTGCTACTGTTTAGAAGCAACTGGTGTTACAAATCTCTACATGGATACCCAGCACTTCATCGCAAATTCAAACTGGGGTGTTTTTGTTGTTAAATCTATTTATCTTCTTGATGCACATCTTTGGTACACAATTTCATACCTAGCACTAAAAGTATAAAATTAAAATTAATGGCCTTTGGCTTTGACGATCACCAAATAATGATATCATGCCTTGGAAAATCCTAGCAGACTTGTGTTCAGAGTACTGGATGATTAACAAAACAAAAACAAAAACCCCTCACATACTAGAAAAGCCCGTCCAACCCCCAGGACACAATCACTTATAAAGTCTCCTCTTAGCTGAGATAATAGAATTATGGGGATATGGTCCAACCCATCTGGAGAGCAGCAGCTTTGGGGATGGTACTTTTTCAAATGTCTGAATGTGTCTAAATATAAATATCTGAATATAACTTCTCCAATCTATTTTTTCCCTCAGAGGTGCACAGTCTGAGTGATATTTCCAGAGGCCATACTCCAAAAACAAGACAGGTCCACGACAAATACAAAAATGAAATGTAACGAATAGAAACAAATATGTGCTGCATTAATAAAATATGTGGAGGAGGGAGGGGAGGGAGGGAGGGAGGAGTTGATTGTGAGCCGGATAAGAGATGCTCTCTAAAATATTTCCTCAGTGATTACAATTTAAGCAACTGAAAGCTTGGACATGACCTTTTCCTTTCTCTGCCTGCCATATGGGGGATTGATTCGTGCTATCAGAAGTATTAACGTAGGCTTGAAAATCCCAATATCTTTGGTAGTAATAAAGTTGCCATGTCCTTTCACAAATTGCTCTTTTAAGAGAGCTGTTCTATGTGGCACTTCCTCGAAGCACAATAACTTCTGGTAAGCCATCTTGATGAAGCAGAGCTATCACCCCTATCCCCTGAAATCCCTCAGAGGAACTTTCATTTAACTTCCTTTGTATTACTGTTTTGATTCTAAGTCACTTGTTTTTCTCACCCCTTCCTTGCAATATAGTTTCTTCTTTCTCATTACATTTTTATTAACCCACATTTCCTTCAAGAGGCTCCTGGTGACTTATGTAATATCCCTACCATATTTTATACTCCCAATGACTCTGTGAGCTAAATTGGGCTGAGATCAGCGATTGGCCAAACCAGCCAGTGAGATTAAAAATGCCACTTTAATCATTAATCCGCATGTTGGTGGCACAGAATTCTGAGCAGACTAACCTCAAAGTCATGTCCATTGTCTATGCCCATTCCCACATATGTGTTCAGAATTGGGAGAAGTAAATCTGAGCCTGTCTTCATTTATTTCCAGTATCACAGCTTAATCATAATACTGAAGAAGCACATTTAGATGGAAAGACTTCTGAGCAGGTTTAAAGAGCATTCGCCTCACCAACCAGGACTCTGTATAAACTCAACACAATGGGAAGAGATTTCAGGCCAACATTTTTTACACAGGCTAAATTAAATTGCTGCACAAGGGAAATGGTGTAGACTTGATATTTTTGTTCACTTCTTTACACAGTTCAGAGAATGTGCCAGAGCTACTTCAGCTACATTATTTTAGTACAATGCATTAATATATCTGGGTTTGTATTAAAATTCATCCTAGTGACCTTGAGTCTTTCACCAGCTCACTAAATTGTTACATCAAACAGATATACTGTGTGATGGAAAGAGAGATAACATCATATATACATCATTAGAACTCCTTGGAGAAAGAGTAGGGTCTAACTGTAATAAATAATATATATTAGTTGAAAAAGTGTATATGTACATTGCTGCACTAAATTTATGGCTAATACATTTACCAGCTAGAGTCATAAAGATCAGAGTGAATCTGAAGTTGTCTGTGACTGCACAATAACTAAATCATAAATTAGCCAACCACATTTTAAGCCCAGAACCTTGTTCCAAGCTAGAAAATTTTATTGAGTAAATTACAATTTAATTAATAAGAGTGCATAAATGTGTTGTACAAACATAACCATGATGTACTTCAACCCTCAAGAGATAAAGAAAGCTAAGCACCCCCTTACAAAACTACCTATAAATCCAGATTACCAGAACCCTTTATAATGCTCTGAGCAATGGACTGGGCGCCCGCCATTCAAGGCTCTGGGAAGCCCACGTTGCCATCCAGCCCCCCCACCCCATGGCCCAAGAGGGTCGGACAGGTTCCTCCAGTGGATCAGGCCCCAATACCCACCCTGGTCCTGAATGATGTTGGGATGGCCATGCCTACCCAGTCCCACCCAGTCAGCCACGACCATGCCCACCCCCGGCCTTCCGAAGCCAACCACAATCCTCATGTGGCCCTCAATGAAATTGAGTTTGATACCTCTGCCATACAACATACATAGGACTTGCATGACAAAATCATTTAAATTCTTGCCGCCGAACTAGCACAAAGAGACATGGAAGAATCCCTTGATTTTCAAGGAGCCTGGCTATCGAGCAGTCTAACAGAGACGTGTTCAGAATAGATTTCCCCTCCCCCCCCCATGGCACCAGTATATACCGCCAGTGCAATACATACTGCCTTCTCCCTGCCCTAAAGAAACATGAGAAATAAACAGATGAACTCTTCTTTACCCTCTACCAGCAGGGAATGTTAGAAAAGGAAAGAAAGTGTATTATATTTGAGGAAAGAGAAGATTCAGATCTTGCTTGGCAGTCACCTCAAATATCTTCCTCTGCTGATGACATGTTGGCATTTCCTATTAGAAAGCATTAAGTTAGGCTAACTGCAGTTTTTACTCTGGCACACACACACACATGCACACGTTTACACACACATCATCATCATCATCATCTCTCCTCTATTTGTAATTGTTTTAAGGTTTGCAAAGGCTGCTGTGAGGAATGGGAAAAAGGAAGAGGAAGGAAAGAAATTTCCATTGAACCTCCAGCCTGCAGTTGCTACCCATTGAACTTCATAAGGAAGTAGCCTAAATTATGCTGCTTGCTTGCTTGTCTTTTATTCAGGTGTTCAAGGCACAGTACAAAGAACTCATCCTCCTCCCCCCCCCACCTAAATGACCCTATGAAGTACAGAAGATTGATCCAAGAGAGAGTAAGTAGACAAGACACTCTGGTGCTCTTCTGAGGCTGATGTCAGTCTAATGCCTTCATCCCTACCCACAGTGGGTCTTTCCCTTCATCATTAGACTGGCAGCCTTCAAACTTCCTGGCAGGGAATTCTCAAGGCTGTCATCTCAACACACACACAGAGAGAGAGAGAGAGAAAGAGAGAGAGAGAGAGAATGAGAGAGAGCACAAAATAGCATCATTTATAATAATCCCATATTCATGATGGCCTTTAATATTAAATTGCTTTTCAGCTCCACTCTTGCCCTGCCTACTGAACGGAGCAGTAATTGAAATCAGAAGTAAACTGTCTGGGGGAGACTGACTTAAACATTGTGACTTGCAGCCTTATTTGGTAAGAAAGTTCAGCTGTCTTCTTTTTGTGTTTCACATCATGCCTGCTTCTGCTTGCACAGAATGGGGCAAGCAGCCTAGAACTGAACACTTTTACATACAAAATAATAACCCAGACATCTCAAAATGGAAACTACCGGCATTAAAACTGCCCTTCAGCTAGCTCTATAAATGTAGAATTTAGTGTGACTGATAATTTTTATGATCTTACAGTCATATATTAATATTTTAAGAAGCTTTTAGATGGGTCCAAAAGGAAGCAGTGCAAGGCAAATGTTTTATGATTGGTATACCTTTAATGAAAACAGTAGGAAAGGAAAGGAAAGGAAAGAAATGGAAGAGGGGGGGGAAATACTATTGCAATGGATCTATATATATATTTGTGTGTATGTTTTCCTTTTATACCCTGCTGTTACCCCAGATGAAAAATTAAAACACAAGTGCAAACAGAATGTCATGATCTCTAAGGAGAAACGTAGGTTAAGTTAACATTTACAAAAACATTAACAATCACAAAAAATCAGAATACTGATTGACTTACCTCTTTTAAAAGTTCTTTACTCCAAGCATCCTCACAAATTCTTGGAAAACAGTAAGCAATTACAGGCAATCCTCGACTTACAACAGTTCATTTAGTGACTGTTCAAAGTTACAACAGCACTGATAAAAGTGACTTATGACCGTTTTTCACACTTATGACCCTTGCAGAGTCCCCATGGACATGTGATCAAAACATAACATCACTGTGCACATTTTTAATGAAGATGACTATCAAAATAAGAACTAAGAGAGAAAACATCTTCAAACTTAAGGACGAAAAACATACCATCTTGAATGTATTGTGATTATGACCAACTAAAATACACCTTTAAACATCTAAATGTGGGAAGCAAGTGGGCAGACTTGCAAAATCTACTCACCAGAAAAATTCAGATGAAAAATAGACAAACCCATATACAAAGAATAAAGGCAATTGGGTTTTTTTAAAAAAAAATCAATTCCCAATTTAAGGTCTCTCTCAAAAACTATGATTTTCAAAATTTTAGGTGTCTCCTAAATGACAGAAAGAGAAACTTGTTCATCTCTAATCAAAAGTCCACCACTGAACTGTAGAACAACCAAATCAAAACCTCTTCCTCGGTCTTGGCTTGTTATTTTTTTAAAAAACAGGACTTAAAGTAGATTATTTTAAATTTCTTTCATCCCATCATTGATGAACTAGGTTTACATATTGCATTAAAACCATTGTTTACATAACCATCATTTCTTGAATAAATCTCAGTTGTATAAGTTCAAATTCAATGCTAAACCATAAACCATGATATACAAACCAAAAGCTGGCTTACAAGCATCTTAAGTCAGGGATATCAAACTGGCAGCCCATTGGCCGGAGGCATCACGCTCAGACCATGCCCACCCCAGTTCCACGAATGGGAAAAGCATAGCGAAATGTCACATGATGGCAACGTGACGCCGCGACTTTGACATCTCTGCCTTAAGTGACACCAAATAAGCTGCATTATGGCTTAGCAAGAAATAGGAATTCAATCATAAAGATGCTGAAAGATTTCAAAGGCCGGGCACATCACAAAAGGACCAAGTAGTCTCTCCTAAAATGTCTTTTGTGCCATACTTGGTTTTAAGTGGTGTTACAGGTAGCCCTCAACTTACAACAGTTCAAAGTTACAGCACCACTGAAAAAAGTGACGTGGCCATTTTTCACACATGACCATTGCAGCATCCCCATGGCCATGTGATTTAAAATCGGATGCTTGGCAACTGGTTCATGTTTATGACATCTGCAGTGTCCCAAAGTCATGTGATCGGCTTTTGTGACCTCCTGACAAACAAAGTCAATGGGGAATCCAGGTTTACTTAACAACCACGTTAATAATTTAACAGCTGCAGTGATTCACTTAACAAATATGGCAAGTAAAGTCATAAAATGGAGCAAATTTCTCACTTAACAAATTTCTCACTTAGCAACATAAATTTTGGGTTCAACTGCGGTTGTTAAGTCGAGGACTACCGGTACTTCACCTCAGTTCCATTCTTGTCTAAATGGGCAGGGCTAATTCATATTTATGATAGGCAAGCAGTCAAATCTATAATCCTTTTAGAAGACGACCCACTGGGCTCATCCTTTCCCCCATGTTATTTAACACCGATATGAAGCTGTTGGGAAAAAGTATAATCCGTTAATTTTAGGCGAGGTTTCATCAATAACCTGATGATGCCCATTATGCATTTTTCATCCAGAGATACATATTTTCATTTGTACAATATATGAATCCAAGATACCTGGCAAGGCTTCTGCTTATAATTTATTGCAACGTAGGCCCCTTCCTATTTCTTTCTAACTAGGGTACAAATATCCCCTGACAAAATCTTTACTCTATCACATCCTCATCTCATTTTCAGCCCAAGCATGAGATAGCCTTAAGTCATCCTCAGCTCTAATGCAGCAAAAGGTTTCCCTTTAAGCCAAGAGCAATCAATGGCAGTTTCAAAGTATTTCACATCAAGGTGTGACATATTTGTCATTGATGTTGAGTAGCCTGTTCTGCAGGCCTGCACAGGTGGTCTGTTTTGAAAGCACATTCTTCCGAGAACAAAAAGAAGCAACTGTGGACATCTAGCTGTGTTTCAAAGCCGTATGTTTGTGTTGATCCCCATATGTTTTGTACGTTCATGGGATTTGTGCATGCTGGCGTAATTCAGCTTTCTTCCTGAACTATCCCTTTCTTTTCTCTTCCTTATCCCACTTAGCTTTGGCTTGTCAAAAGCAAGGATGCCTGGCACCAAAGATATCAGAGTTCAGATGTCAAAGCCCACCTGCTCTTGTTGCACTTCTGTCATTGGCAGATAATCTCCCACTCTTTGATGGCATTCATAAAGGGAAAGAGCAATAGAACCAGAAGGTTTAACCAATTGCTTTGCTTAACATATTTTGTGTATATGCAATCAGGATGCCCCCATTTGGCAACAAGTCACTTTAAAAAATGCAAGACAGGAATTAGCAATGGAAACAGGAAATTTTATCCCAGGATAGTTTTCTGCTGACTCAAAGGCGAATGAATGGCAATTTAATTGAGTAGTGAGCAAACCCCCTCTGTTTTGTTGCAGTATATGTACATTTTCATGGCTTCAGTTCATCTGATGATAAAATGTACTAAATAATTTATCTGGGCCTGCCCCCATTACAGGTAGTCCTGGACTTACAATCATTTGTTTAATGAACTGTCGAAGTCACAACAGCACTGAAAAGTTGACTATGACTTACGATCATTGCAGCATCCCCATGATCACATGATCAAAATTTGGGTGCTTGGCAAATGACATGTATTGAGGAGAGCTGCACTGTCCCAGGATCACGTGGATCACCATTTCTAATCTTCCCAGCCGGCTTCTGACAAATAAAACCAATGGAGGAAGCAAGATTTACTTAATGACACATGATTTACTTAACAACTGTGATGCTTGCTTAACGTCTATGGCAAAAAAGGTTGCAAAATAGGGCAAAGCTCATTTAACAAAATTGCCTTGCCTTAAAAATAGAAATTTTCAGCTCAATTGCAGTTATAAGTCAAGGACTACCTGTATACATGAAACCAAGTGGTGGGATTCAATTTTTTTTACTACCGGTTCTTTGGGCGTGGCTTGGTGGGTGTGGCATGGCTTGGTGGGCATGGCAGGGGAAGGATGCTGTAAAATTTCCATTCCCATCCCACTCCAGGGGAAGTTTACTGCAAAATCCCTATTTCCTCCTGATCAGCTGGGACTCGGGAGACAGAGAATAGATGGGGGCAGGGCCGGTCAGAGGTGGTATTTACGGTTCTCCAGACTATTCAAAATTTCCGATACCGATACTCCAGAACTGGTCAGAACCTGCTGAATACCATCTCTGATGAAACGCCAGTACAATGAAACTAAGTTCACCTTCTTCCCTAGCTCAGCCTTTTTTCCTATAAAAACAGATAGAAACTTAGTAAACATCAATGTTCTGCCACTATTAAACTTGGATCAGGGTTGTACCAACAAAGTAGTCCTAACAAATCAAATACCAAAGAGTTGCGAAGGAGGGGTGTCTAATATCCCTTTTCCTTTTCCTCAGTAAGACTCTACAATGTGACAATCAGACCCCTGTAGATGTCATTTCACTTCTGAGATATAATTAGCCCTGAACTTTGCACTTTGGACAAAAGCAGAAATAAAAGGTCATCTTATCTAACACATACATATGCACAAGCATCTTCCATGTGACATGACAGGCTGCAGCCTTGTAATCCAAGACCCCATGTTTCCCCTCTTACTATACATTTTCTAAGTACTGAGATGAGAACAGCTCTGGCTAATGAACAGACCTGTATACTATGCCGGAAATGCTTTTAAGTGGTTCAATTTGGAGCCAGGCTACATTTTAGATTGCAAAAGGCCTTGCCGTTGCTATAGGGAACACATCCTTAGCCCAGTGGAATCATTCTGTATAATTAAGCAAGCTTTAATTCAATTATAAAAACTGCAATACAAATAAGATCATGTTTAGATGTCATCATCTAATATCTCAGGGGTTGCCACAAAGAAGAGGGAGTCAAACTACTCTCCAAAGCACCTGAAGGTTGAACAAGAAGCAATGGATGGAAATCAATCAAGGAGAGAAGCAACTTAGAATTAAGGAGAAACTTCCTGACAGTTAGAACAATTAAGCAGTGGAACAACTTGCCTCCAGAAGTTGTGAATGCTCCAACCCTGGAAGTTTTTAAGATGATGTTGGATAACCATTTGTCTGAAGTGGTGTAGGGTTTCTTGCCTAGGCAGAGGGTTGGACTAGAAGACCTCCAAGGTCCCTTCCAACTCTGCTATTCTATTCTATTCTATCCTGGTCAAAAAAGTTATCTAAGGTTAACTGGCAGGAAAGCTGACCACAGGTAGGACTTTGCAATGATTATGTCTCTTTTTCCATTATAAGACTGCTTCACCCAGTTATATTTTTAGAACATCTATTCCTGTTGAATGACATCCAGATATTTTGGGATTTGGATTTTTGCCTCATACAAAAAGGGAGCGGGAGCAGAGTTTTGAAAATTGGATTCACTCACTTCTTCCAAATTGGCTGTGTGACTCATCCTGCTGAAATGCCAAAAAGAATCCACAGACAGAAACTGCTCAAAATTTGGTATCAGCGTTGTAACAAAGTCAAAATGTCTCTTATTTTTCTGAAATCCTGTGACTTGGTTTAGCGCTTGGCTTGAGTCCCAATCAAATGTCAAAAAAAAATCAATCTGTATTTGGTTCAGTACATCATGACACCACTGATCAATTATAGACTTCACAAAGATTTTCCAGAAGATATCGTGTACACAGCTGACATCTACATTGGCTCTGCATGTTGAAATCTAATGACCTGTCCTGCTCTGAAGAAAAGGGATCTAGAATTTGGTTAGAAAACACACTTAGCTGGTAGAAAGCAGGTCCTTTAACAATCTCTCTTGAAATAAGGAAATATATTAACCATAAAAACACTGCCACAAAAATCAGGAACTATTAGGCATTACATGTTACATGAGATATTATACTCTACCTATATAGCTATGTCTCCCTGTTAAAAATGACATGCAACTATATGTAATCCTTCCACTGTAGGATAGCACTAGCCAGGTGCAAGGGCCTGACCCCTGAGTTTACAGCAGACTATTGTTGTATTCATGGCAACAAACATGCATATGTATAATTTAAACAACTATTGATTTCTCCGACCCATGCATGAATAATGTATACTGACATAATCATTTCCCTTATATCATTTTCCTTCTTTGGGTAAGTAGAGGGCAAATTTTTAACCAGCATACGGAAGGGCAAAAACCATTACATGCTATGTACCAAGAGCAAATAATATAATGCAGTTAATGACCCAGAAAACCATGCTGCAGTTCCTATGTCTTTCTGCTATACATCCACGTCAAGAGAGCTAAAGGTTGCATTCTCAAGATATGCATGGATTGCCCATCCTGTCTCCTAGTTAACTTACTTTGTGTACTAGCAGTACATTACACAGAACAGTTGGGTCCGTTACTACAAAGCATGCCAGGAACTTATCATTTCCTTCCCAACTTCCTTTTTCTTCTCCAGAGGAGAGATACCGTGTTTCCCCAAAAATAAGACAGGGTCTTATTTTCTTTTGAACCCCCCCCCCAAAATAAGCATTTGGCCTTATTTTAGGGGAGGTCTTATTATTTTGAGGTGCAGGAGGCGGTGACAGTGGTCACCTCACGGCTGCTCCTGTGTTGTAATATTTTTAGGGAGGACTTATTTTCAGGGAGGGCTTATTTTAGCGCATGCACTCAAAAGCCTATTTGGGTTTATTATCCGGGGAGGTCTTATTTTCGGGAAAACAGGGTAATAGAAACCCTTGGTGGCATGTCTAGGATCACTTTCTTTGCATTTGCATGAGACTTTTTTAATGTATTGTTTCAAGACACATCTACATAGCCAGTCCATCCAGTTTTGAAGCAGGGGAGAGTATACTAAGTTAAATTTATCTTCTCTTCACAACCAGTCTCTACTCTGCCTAAGAAGGAGGCAGAAAATTGTCATAACCATTTATTGAAGCAAGTTAAAGTGCATTGATTGGTGGACTTTGCTACCAGCAGGAAGAGTGTCCAGCAATTGTTTCCCCACCACAGGCTGAGTCTGGGGGAGAAGACAAGTTTAGACAGATGGCTAGAATGCCAGGTTTAGCCATCTGCCAGAAGCTTTACAGCTGACAAGATCCTTTCGCAAGCACCAGGAGTCGAGATGAGCTCAAAGACACAAAAAATGAAAGAGAGAAATGCCCTAGCCTACAACTATTTCTAAAAAACTTGATGCAACTATTTTTCATGTTGCTGGATAAGAGAAGTCCTGGTCTAGTACTTTTTCAAATGATATTTAAGAGTCTTGCTCTTAACAGTTTGGTAACTATTAACACCTCTGGCACAAACCATGAATGGTCATTCCAGAATCTACATATGTTAGATGGGTAATAGTTTGGTAACTATTAACACCTCTGGCACAAACCATGAATGGTCATTCCAGAATCTACATATGTTAGATGGGTAATCATGTTTTGTAAAAAAAAATGGTTGCAATCAATAAGCACGGTTTTGGATCACACACACTTACAGTAGTATCATCAACTTATAAAATCCTACTCCAAGGTATAAGATGTTTGGATCTAGCCAGGGAATCCATAGTGATTTTATTTTTTGTGCCTTCAAGTCAGGGGTGAAATTCAGCAGGTTTTTAAAAGGTTCTGAAGAACGGGTAGCAGAAATTTTAAGTAGTTCAGAGAACCGGCAAATACTACCTCTGGCTGGCCCCAGAGTGGGGTGGGAATGGACAATTTTGCAGTATCCTACCCCTGCCATGCCTACCAAGCCATAGCCACAGAACTGGTAGTAAAAAATTCACCACTGCTTCAAGCCCGTGTTGACTCCTGGCCTGATTGCAGCCCTCATAATGAGGTATTGGGTCTTCCCTTTCAGATTCATGAGTAACATGTCATCAATAAAAACCACTTTTTGGATACTCATTTAAATGTAATCCTGGATTAAGGAACCTTGACTACTACTAGTAATCCTGGATTAAGAAAGCTGGACTAGTGGTTGAAGTACCAGGCTAGAAACCAGGAGGCCCTTGAATTCTAATTTCGTTTTAGGCACAAAAGCAACTGGGTGGTCTTGGGCCAGTCACAGTCTCTCAGATCTGGTAAACAGTTAGTGGCAAACCACTTCTGTAATCTTGCCAAGAAAAATGCAGCACAATGCAATCTGAACTCTCTCCTTTTTGTTAAGCACACAACAGGAAGAGAAAAACTGAAGACACATTCTATGCAATTAACTGTTTATTCTTTCGGCACTATGATGTCTAGAGTTTTCCTTTCCCTGGCTTGTGGCATTGTGGGAAACAGCATAATATACAAGTAAAAGCTGACTTCCAAGTACAGAAAAATACACAGAGCAATGACCAGAACCTAAACTAAACCATGATTCATGGAGAGATTTAAAACCTTAATCGGTCCTTAACCTATCAAGATAAAATAAAACACTTCAACTTAATAGAAATTTTAAAAACGCATGCAGTTGCTGGACCTGGGAAATCAAAAAGTTAGTAAGCAATTGCTGTTTTATGTCATCCCCTATTTGTTGCTATCTCAGTGTAAATGAGATGCACCACTCAAATGGGTAGCAGCCCATCTGGATGGGAATCCAGACAATTCGCAGTGACCGACTGACCCTGGCCCTCTCACCCCAACCGATGCACTGTGGGACAACTCTCGCCATGGGACAATTCAATGCAAAATAACTCAATGGAGGGACAAGTGAATTGCTGTGGGCTTTGTCTTGCTTTAAGTTTGAACCTTCTCAAGTTAGAAGTCCTTGACGCTGGGTGAGCTGCAATTCTACTTGTCCCTCTCTTGAGTTATCCCACATTGAACTGTCCTGCGGTTGGCCATGGCAAGACAGCCAAGGTGAGTTGACCAAGGCAAGTTGGCCAGGGCAAGTTGGCCACAGTGAGACAACCAGGGCAAGTCAGCCAGGTTGAGTTAGCCATGGCAAGTTATCCCATTCCATCTGATGGCCTCACAGTTGGTCCCAAGTCAGTTCCAATTGTTTTTAAGACATGAAAAACAAATTTTGGTGAAACAAATTTTTCAGCCTGCTGCTGAAAAGTACAATGAAAGAAGATATGGCAACCCACATTTTGAGGGTTAACTTTAGGACTTACTTCATATTTACGACTCTTCCATTTTTACCAATGCAAGAAGGAATGGGATCAGAGATGGGATCAGAGATCAACTTAACCCAAACAATCACTGAGTTCTTGAGGCAAAATGAATCCTTCCATAATCCTCAGGTTGATTAGGTTATGACATTTGCAGAACATGCTAATTTCATCTATGGCCCTCTTAAATGTGTCATAACAACCTTAAAGAACTGATTATGATTTTGTACTGTTATCAAATCACATCCCAGAGCCACTTCAGAGATAACTAATTTCTTTCACCTCTAGCCAGCAACTAAAAGCAAACATAGATGCTAATCATGCAATTTGCCATTGTGCAATTAGCCTTTTAAAAGCAAATTGCAGGAGCAGGTGCCTGAATTCAGATTAGGAACATCTAATCTTTTCCCCGGCTGCAATAGTTATAATCCATATTGGAGAATAAGGCTTTCAAGCTGCCTTGAAAAAAATTTCAGGAGTGCTCCTGGATTTTAGTGGGAGTTTTTTTCCTAGTACAAATTCAAATTGTCAGGTAGTTGCTATGAATTAAATCACAATAGGTGAGAAAGAATTAACTTCTTGCAATTTCTATTCCATGTTTCAAACCAGTTTGGAGTTATTAGGCTTATAATTCACTGTCACTGATTATGCAACTAATCCAAAAAATGGGATTTTTTTTAACCCACTCTGCTCTAATTTTTCTACAGATCCCCATTGAAAAATTATCCACCCCAAAACTTGCCCCACAACTGATCTTCTGGATGCAGCTGTCACTTGGTCCCAACTACTGTTTCACTTCAAGCTTGGTGATTAATGGCCATAGGTCTGGCTTTTGGGTTCCCTAACCCTAACTCTTCCCATCTACCAATGTTCAGAATTCTAAATGAATTTCTGGTCCTATAAATATGAATAAGCACACGATTCAAATTTTCCTTCCTATTTTTAGATTATTGAATTGAGGGTACATTGCCTAAGTTATGTGTGCACAAAAGCAACCAAGAAATCTAATGAGATTTAGGGTATCATTTCACTCGCCAAAGGCTAGTCCCTCAATGGTTCTTGTAAATGGGCCATAAAAATCTCTACAGCCTTGATCTACTAGATAACTTTTTTTATTTTTAGTGTCTATGCTGTGGATGATTGTTGATGGAATAAGCTTTTTAAGATTTAAAATAATTTTGTAACAGTTTATTTTTGAGTTTGGTGCATTCAAAGAAGATAACTTGGTTTCTTCCAGTATACTTAAAAGCTGTCTATTGGAAATCAACACTTGAATCCTTAATCAGTTTTAAAGGCTGCCCACTCAGCAACAATGCTGGTCAGATCATATACATCAGGGGTGTCCAAACTTGGGAACTTTAAGACTTGTGGACTTCAACTCCCAGAATTCCCCAGCCAGCTGGCTGGGGAATTCTGGGAGTTGAAGTCCACAAGTCTTAAAGTTCCCAAGTTTGGACACCCCTGATATACATGATGAATGTTCTATCAGCAGTTATGAGGTACATTGTGTGAATTTCCACAGTAACAGAAATGGTGATTGTGATTTCCCAACAATCACAATATTAACCATGACTTTGCTCATTGCAGCATCCTTCAGCACACATCATAACAGATCCATGCAAAATCCAGGTTTAAAAATGTATATTTTCCCAAAGTAGTGGAAAAAGCTTCAGGCTGCTTTATTTGATGTGCTGTAAAAGGTATGTTCATATTTCACTTTCTGGAAAGAAAACTGGAGTTTAAATGGCCAAAAAATTATTATCCCAGTTTTTCACTCACTGTGAGTTAGAATATTTTTGTGTATGTTTTTTGATCTCACAAACTGGACTACTTTCTGGACCAATTCGCAAAAAGATCCCATTATAAATGTGAGATATTGAACAAAGATATTTCTCTTGCAAGGCAAATCATATTTTGAGATTCATAAAGATGGGAATAAATGCTGCCTGTTTTCAGGGCAGAGTGACTCAGATTTGCTTATTTGTACTTTGCCTCTTCAAAAGGCTTAATATTACAATCTAAAAGCCTAGCATTACAATCCATATGCCCATATTCCACACCCCTATGGAAATGGCGCACATTAAGCTGATTAAAATTTATATGAACCCAAATCAAGTGTATTAAATAGTAAACACAAATATAACATTCCAAGTCTCCCTGATAGGACACCATAGTCTCTTTTACATTAATTTCCATTAATATCAATTGATGGGAAAATGTCTGTTCTCACAACAGTTACATTAAGAGATTTAGGCCATGGCAACTGGGAAATCTCAGAACTGAGGTATAAACTGAAAGAAGCCGAAAAAATCTGGACCTTTCCAGCTTCCCTTTTGCTTCAAATCATGGAACAAATATGCCCCAACAACTTTTTTTTTTTTTTTATGCCAGATCTCCATTTGTTGCCTTTTTTTGTTCCCAACACTTTCAGCCTGAGACAGCTTTAACGAGTAGTTTTCACCATAAGTTGGTAGTAATCAGCAGTTTCAAAGCGTGTGAAAGTGTGTAAGGTATGTTGCACTTTGCCAACAGTTCTGTCAAATGATCTGTACAGAATGGAATTGGCACTTAATTGGCCACTGCCGCCCTCTTCAATTCTCAGGCACTTTCCTGCCCTGCAATCTCTTTTTCCTGGTCCCCCTATCAGACAGAATCATGTTTAAGATGACCCTTTTTGAGGGTTCTTTAATCTTCTGCTTTACCAAGCACTCAACCAAGCAGAATTTTGAAAGAAAACTAATTCCATGCTCTCCAGGAGAAAAATGGATTGAGCTGTCTTTCAAAACTCACAATTTACACAATCCCTCTGAAAAACTGTTTGCAGAGCATGGCCATCCATAAGGGAGGAAGGGGGACAAAATGATCATCCATGGGTGATGATATCATCTTGCAATGTCACTACTTACATACTAGCATCAGATGGTGGGATGCAAGAACGCAATCAGACATTTGTGGGATCGTATTATTGCATGCCTTGTGGTCAGTTTGGTGTCTTTGCAGTGTGCTTGGGTACCACTTCTGTAGAAGTGCATTATTCTGAAAAAGCATTAAACCTGCGCTCTAAACATCCTTTAACTTCACATGCCAGCTGAACACAGAGGTACTTCTCTATCTGTGTCTGCCCTTTCAATAAGGAGTCTAAGCATCTCTCACAATTTTGAAAACCAATCTATGGGCATACATTCATAGAGCTCTACGATGCTTGCAGCATCAATTTCCTATATGACCCCATTCAATTCTCTTTCTTCACTGAAACAAATGATTTCTGCCAATTGGTGGCATTAAGAAAAGGTGCAAAAAAATAGGTAAAGGAATTTCTGCGGATTCTACCCCATTAGTTGATGCCAACCATGGGCGAAGTGCTCATCTCCATTTCAAGGCCATTGAGACAACACTGTCTGAAGACATTTCCGTGGTCATGAGGTCATAGAGCACTGTTGTTACCTTCCCCCTGAAGTGGTACCTATATATCTACTCGCATTTGCATGCTTTCAGACTGCTAGGTTGACAGGAGCTAGGTCAAGGATGGGCGTTCTCGTTAAGAAAATGGAAATGAAGTAAAGTCAGAAACTTTAACCAATCACTTTACTTAGTATTCCATGCAGACACAACATCAGAGAACACTCTTGGCAGCAAGACAAAGCCAGCAATAGTTTCAGGAAAGAGGTTAATTAACAATGGCAGAGTAAATTTTATAGTGTTTTTTTTCCTAGAGGAAGATGAGCAAGTAGCACTTTCTTCCAAATAGACAGCTCATAGATTTCATAATCAAAGACATGATGCAGCTTCCTGAATTGAGCTTCTCGGAGGAAGACAACAGATGGGGATAATGCAGTAGTGGGTTTCGGCTCCCGTTGCAACCGGTACACTGAAACGGGAGCCAGGTGTGCACCATGGGCATGCACGCTGCACACCCATGTGCACCCACTGCCTGCAATGCTCCAGCTGCTTGGCGGAGCATCGCACAGGCGCTGTATGCTGTGCGTGCATGCGCAGATGGCCCGTTTCCTTCAAATACAGATAAGGAATGAGGGCGGGCAGGTGGGCCCTCCAAAGCACCATTCCTGTACGGTGGCTGCTGCTTCGGCAGGCACAGTTATGCACGTATCGGGGCATACCGCCTGCAACTGGGATAATGGGGAGACCACATGGTCACAAATGGTAGAAGACATCACCAGAAGCTGTTCTGCAAATAAGGCAGGATAACTGCTCTATATCTGGAAGCATTAATTAGCCAAAGAACTACAACTCTAGAATGACATAGGAGCAATGATGGTGACAACATTGCTAAATTATCTCATTATCCAAGGACCACCTATATATATAATGCAAGACTCCTTACCAAAATAGTCTTGCAGCTATACAGTAGGGAGAGAATCTGTGGCACTGCTCTGAACTCTTTTGCAGACATTTGAGATGGCACTGCTAAAATTCAGCAGCAAGCTCCAATGTCAATACAACTGATAGAAAGTGATCAGTCAAACAGTGTCTCGGCCTGGCCATCAAAGTGCAAAATTGTTAGGCTTGGCATGCTTATTCAAACTGAATTTATCCAGATGTTCAGATGGACTTTATTAGTATCACAGCCTGCTCCTCTTTTGGGGTTGAAACAAGTGTTTTAAATTGTCATGAAGGGAAATAGTTCCAAACAGACATTTTATTCATGATGCATTTTGTTAAATGGGAAGCAGTAAGTATAAATCAGATATAAATTAGGTATGGCACAATTCCTTCCATTTTTTCCCAATTATTTTCCAAACTGCAAGGCACATTTTTCAACAACAAGCAATTTAGGGAAGATTTAAACATTGCATGACCCTTCCATAATGTTTTGCATGAAATTTTTACCTGTTGGAACATTTACTATTAAACTGTGTAATCTTAAACCATTCCTCTTGCTAATAATAACGTATCTTCCATTTAAAGGGGAGGAAAAGGTTATTTTCCATTCTACACTGCTCTAGTCTACTTCTATATTTCTGCTGCATCCGTATGCCTTAAGTAAGTTCAGGAGGTCCACTTGTTGCTTGGTCCAACTTTCTGACCAATCAACAAGTGGATATCTACAAACTTTGAATATCATAATTGCACCTGAGATGGACCATATGACAAATAAAGAAATAAATAAAAGTATTTTTATCATATATGCACTGACAATAATATCCCTAGTTGATATGGAATACTGTGCAACTCCATAAAACAAAATACTATTCCAGTTACTGAGCCCTCATATTAAAATACTGAAATCTCATAGTTCTGTGTGATTGTGCCTATGATGAAAAATGTTGCCAATTCCTAAGTTACATTAACAATGAATCCTTCCTGCAGTTAAAGGAAAATCTGTTAAGTAGCTCAAAACATTATTGCAAAATTGTTCCCCAATATGATGAGTTTGTAACTCTTCAGCATTAGAAATATCTATCATATTTTGCATGGCCTATAAGCCTTCCTTACTGCCACACGAAAATCAACATGACTGCTTCCTTTTTGAGAAAAGGAGGTTACATGTCAATATCTTGGCATCAAAAATCACAGAACCTATGCCTTTTAGAGTTATGAAATTCAGGATTTATCCAACAATTCCTTATATAAAATATATTTACATTTAGACAGCAATAAATGGTCAAGGTTCTTGTAGAAGTACTCCCAAATTATTGAATCCAAGGAATGGGTTGGTTTCATGTAGTCTTGCTTGATTTTGCCCTTTTTGTTCTTTAGGAAGATTACTTTGTTTTGCACAGAGAAGAAATATCCATATGCTCCACAACTTACAAGCCAGGCCTTTATGAAATAGCCGTTGCAAAATCAGTTTTCCAAGTAGACTTCCTTTGGGATACTTCCTTGACAAGTGTATGACCTGCCAATTTTACTAAGGGCTAAAATAGCATCTCTGGGGACTGTGATCCCATACCTTTTCTTCCAGTAATAGGATTTGTTTGCAGTTAATGAAATAGGCTTTTACTTTGACGGCACCCTTTCCTGGATGACATCTGGTCAGGCGGCATCAACTTCCCCTCCTCCCCTCCCCCCCAAAAAAAGTTAATGACAACTGAGTTGGAAAGAGAGAATTTCCTCCTTTTCTTTAACACATTGGTACAGAAATTGATAATCCCCAAAGACCTCAATGTTTCTCCTTCCTCTCAACCCATTTATTAGTTGCCCCAGCCACCGTAGTTTATCATGTCCAATTAGCCATCTGCCATGCTGATATCATGATACAAAAGATGTGCTCAGCCTTCCACCATAACCCATTAGCGGGCCCTTTGTTCAAGCTGACAAATCGGAATCAGACCCCATTGTTCTTGTCTGATGCTCTTGTCCGTATGTAGGCTGCTACTTCTGATTAAAGCAGCAGGAGTACCACAGGGCCCTCCAGGACTCAGGATCTGTGCCAGGAACACAACACAGTATCACAAAACTTCTACTTAGCTGCATGGATTTGATTAACAGAGTATATTGGGTTACATTATTCTCTTTAGAGTTCGCCCACTGCAAAACATGCAAGGATTTGGGGGGTTTACTATTTGATTAGCAATTAATGTTTAATTTGATTAGTTGGAATGTATAAGGAGCAGCATTGTACCAAGCCTGAGCTGAACTTCTTTCTCACTTACCAAAATCCCATTTCTATAAAGAGACACGTAGACCTTCCTAGCAGACTACTGCTCATAATGCCACAAGTCTATTCTGTACTAAAGGTTATAAATGAAATTGGGGCCAGAATTTTCATCACTAAGTAACGTTGTTCTGAAGTGCATAGTAATGTGACTACATCGCATCTGGAAGTCCTGGTCACCCTCATAAATCTAGAACCATACAGATTGTTAAGCAGGGAGAGGCAGGAGTCCTAAGAGAGCAAGTTGGTGGGTGTGCAGGTGCCATGGCAGGCAGCAGGTGCTGCAGGCAAGCAGGCAGATGAAAAAGCACCAGAAGGGAGTTCCTGCCTGCTTCCCCATGGGTTTTGCCTAAGGGAAGCCAGCAGAAAATGTCAGAAATCACAATCAGGTGATCATGGGGACCCTGAGACAGTGGGAACTCTGAGGGCCAGTCGTAAGTCCTCCTCATTCAGCAATGTTATAACTTTAAGCTTGTTGAACCCATGGTTGTAACCCATCTGACCTATATATCAGATATGCTGGCATGGCCTATGTACACAGACAGTACTACATACAAACCACCTGCCCTCAGGAACAAGGTTTTGCCTGAGATCCCAACAGTCTGCTGTTGTCTAGAAGAATCACAAAGACCTGACACTTCACCCAAGCCTTTGGTTACACCCATCCCTCATGTCATCATGTTTGCCATATTTCATCTTTATCTCTCTTTTTCTTGTATTATAGATTTAATTGTAATTTGTTTGAGTCTGGTGAACTGCCCGAGTGTTGAGAGTTGGGTAAAATACAAGTTTAATAAATTATCATCATCTAAAAGAGCCAAGGTGGTGCAGTGATTAGAATGCAGCGCTACAGGACTAACTCACTGCTCACTCCAGGAGTTTGAGTCTGAGTGGCTCAAGGTTGACTCAGCCTCCCATCCTTCCAAAGTGAGTAAAACAAGGAGCCAGATTGTTGGGGGCAATCTGTAAACTGCTTAGAGAGGGCTATATAGCACTGTGAAGCAGTATATAAATCTAAGTGCCATTGCTATTACTATGCAATCTGAACTACAACTTTCTATGAACATAGCGTCCACATCTCACTGTGCCACAAATAATGGGAGGCATAAACAAAGCCCTAGTAAATCCAGCCCCAGCATACTTCTACGAGTCACAGATCACTGCTGTGATAGCCCTCCTACCATAGCAGCCCAATAGAATAAAAGCTGTCCCTGGAGAAAAACTATAGACAACCCTCACTCAAATAATTTATCTATCCTTTGGGAACTTCTATTCACCAAATCTACTCATTAACGCAGTGGTGGGTTCCGGATCCCGGTGCAATCGGTACAGTGCAACGGGGCCCGGCATCCACCACATGAACGTGTGCAACATGCACGCACACAGCACACACATGCGTCCTTACCTTCTGTGACGCCTCCACAATGCTCCAGCTGCTCAGCAGAGCATCGCGCAGGCGCCATATCTCCTTGCGCTTGCATGGAAGCCCCGAAGAGCTCAAATACAGGTAAAGAGGACGGGCGGGTAGTTGGGCCCTCGGGAGCACCATACCAGAACGGTACCCGGTGTTCCCGGCAGGCACCGTACAAGGGCGTACTGCCTGCAACCCACCACTGCACTATCAGCACTTAATTTTGTTTTTGGGTGTGACCACAAAGGCACTAAAACTTTGTTTTTTCAATCACTGGAAGCTAACAATGGAAACACAGAGTAAAACAAAAGTTAATCCTAAAAGACACAGATTGTTTTCTACACACCAATTCCTTCTGTCTTTAGGCAAAGAAGCGTTGCTGGAAAAGATAATACTGAACATCTCTCTATTAGCCAATTTCTGATGCCTCCCTTTTGAAAAGGTTGCTCCTTGTTCTGAAACATTAAAGTCCAGTCTACTATAATACTGACTTAATGGCAGAGGTTTTTAAACTCCCAAGTAATACAGATTATCATTCGCACTGGTGAAACTCCCACTCTAAACCAAGAATTGCCAGCCCTTTATTAAGTGTGAACTGCCAAAGTTAAATATCTGACTATTCTTCAGATCTTCAAATTAGAGGAACAATCGTTGCCTCCCACCGAGCAGCAAAGCCTGTTTCTTCCTACTCAGGACATATGACCCTACAAAATAATTTCTATTATAAAAATGACCAGGCACTTCAACCTATGAATTGCTACTATTAAAATGAAGATAATTCCTTTTCATTATCCGCAGTGAAGCATACTGTGATCAAAAAACTCTTTGTGTACCTCTAATTACAGTAGTTTTGTTTCACTAACAAAATAAAAGCCAAAATCCATGCCTGTTGTAAAGAGAGAATATGAGGCTGATTTTCATTTTCAATCTTAGAGACCGTTTCTTTTCTGTAAACTTTAGACCCAAAAATGGAAGAAACATTCCTTGAAGGAGAGATGTGATGTCAATTCCTGAACCAAAAGCAGATCCAAACTAACTCAATTGAATTTCCAGAGCTCATTGAAAGGGCAATGGATACCACCTTTCTTAATAGGAGATAAACATCTATCTATCCATTGACAAATCTGTGGCCAAGTCTTCATCTGAATTAAGATGTTGTCAGGATAGGAATCTAAAATAGGAATCTTTTCTGAAAATTTACCAGGAATCTTTCCTGGATTCCTGAATAGATAATGTGGCCATCCATATGTTGTTTGACAATAATACCAATCCATCATGATAAAACCTGCTGTTTCGAGCTGGATATAGTCTTGTCACAGAGATGAATCCTAAAATTGCCCAAGGTGCTTGACATTGGGCACAAATCATTATGTCTCTCAATAAACCTACGTTTAACCTGGTCAGCCACTAACTGAGTCATATCTCCTTATTGAAGGTTCTAGCAACATTCAGTTGCAGGAACTGTGAATGGTTGCCATTTTAAGCAATCCAGTCCTCACCCCTTCCTCCTGGAGATGTTTAATAGCTTATGAGCTCTTGTGCCAAGAAAGGATAAGCAAAGCTTTCTTTCTTTCTTAGAAGCAAGCTAGATGGCATCCTACTCATTAGCTGGCTAGCAAAAATAGACTTACCTGGAATGCTGTAGTTTATTAGTGCTAAGATGGCATAGACCAGGGGTGTCAAACTCGCGTTATCATGAGCAGAGATGCATTCGGCCTGCGGTCACAAGTTTGACAGCCCTGGCGTAGACATTGCTGCCAGTGCTCTCCAAATGAATTGCATAGTAGACACTCTTGCTTTTCCATCCACTTTATTTCCTACTCTTTTACCTGGAGGACTAATTAGGTAGGACTATAGAAATGCCCCAGAGTATTGGTTCGTTACTATTTTTTCTTACACCCCTTGACTGCTCCTGAGACTTCACTGCAGCACCCCAAGGCTACCTATGAGGTTGTAATACTCTTGCATGGTTGATGGAAGGAACCCTCCCCGCAAAAAACTTCATTGATTGGGGACAAAACTAGTTTTTTTTTTTTGCTACAATACAGACTAAGCTAAAGTGTTTGCACAAAACATTTATTCTGCTATTAATTAAGTTATTGCAGACTTAATTGCCTTCAGTGGCTTGCCTGGTTCCTGCCAAGATACAAAGACAGATTTTTTGGGAGATAAGAAACACATGAAACTTCTGCCTGAAGAGATTAGGCATCTTTCTCAGTAGCTATGTTCACACAGCATGGATGATTAAATTGGTTCCTTCTCCATGCTAAAGATTTATCCCTTTCTGCCAGCAGCACATTATCCTCATCTCAATTAATAGGACAGCAGCCATTTTCAAGGCCTGCAGCCCCTGCGAAAAAGGTTGGCTGATCGAGGTGTATGTGTGTGAGTGTCCGTAATTTAGAGACATAGTAGTATCCATACTTTTCTTTCTACTCTCCCTTTCACCCAGGAATGAAGAAAAGATCACAGAATTCCCATCACTAGTTCATTAGCTCAAGAGGGAATTAAAGCTTTCTTAATCATTTCAAATGTATTTGAACCATGTGACTGGCTGAAATACTTAGCCCCATATAGCCCTGGAGTTGTTGGGAGTTTAAACTAATCCTGTTGGGTTCATGTCAGACACAAGCTTTCCTTGACCCAGTTAACCATATGAGAAGGAGACTGGTGTCTGTGTTCTTTGATTATTTTGAAGACACGCCTTCTCCTTTTATCTGTTTTTTTAAAGCATTTGACTCAAATGTCTGTTTAATTTTGTTCACTGAGGGCTCATTTGGGCTTTTCATGTTTTTTTTTAAATCTTTGCTGTGTTTTACAGATTATTATAAAAGCTAGTGATGTAGTAGCTAAACCCTTGGATGAGGATTGGAGTGAGAGCCAAGCTCAATCTTCCACTCTAGCACAGAACATTGGGTCAGTCACTCTCTTTCCATCCAGCCTACTTTACAGGATCGTTGTGGTGAGAATGAAATGAAAAGAAGTTCAAAAAAGTGCTTGTATGGCTTGCATTTGCAGAGGGAAAACATATAGAAGAAGGAACCAACAGGCAACCTAGAGTGCCTATTTTGTGCAGAGAATTCTTCCACCCAATTAGGAATCCTGGTTTTTTTCCAGATTCCCCAGTCATCTACTACAGAGCATACTATTTGCTTTTGTACAAGTGTTGTCTCACAAGCAACCAGAGAAAGACACATTCATGCAGAGGAATCTTCCACTGAGATCCTTTCACATTGACCAAAGACAATTATTTTATTTGAAGAATGCTTGCAGAGCTTTGCAGGTAAGAGAGGGAAGAATATTTGGTGCGCTGTCCTCTGCATTCCACCCTCTGTGGCTGCTTTCTACCACGTTAACAGACAAGGAAGCATCATCGTGTCTCCATGGCCTTTAATTCAGTGGAGGTGTGGGCAGATTGTTACTGAGCTCAGTGCCCAACTGACAGCAAACAAATCATTGAAGCTTTCAACTCTATTTATCAATGTGCCTTGCGCATCTGCATCTGATTTGCAATGCAGGCAGAGAAGGCTGCAATAATGTTAAAGTTGACACAGAGATTCATAGCCGAAATATTACTGTCTCTTCTGAACCTCAGACTCATTGATTAGCGCATATCATGAAAGCTGACCTGATCAATTGCAAAGTCTGAAAGCACAGAAATTAAGACATGCTGAAGTGCAGGGCTCACCACCAGAGACAAGCACTGCATTGAATCAACATCTATGACTTATTAAGAGCTTCAGAATTCTTCAGCCTCAAGGAATCCTTCTCAACAGACATAATTTCAAGAAGCTATATTGATCAAACAGCTCAACCCCTTGCCAATCATTCTTTTCCAACTTATTTAGTAATAGAACTGCCAATCACTTATCCCTATATGAATATCGGTAAAATTATAACCCTGAACTTCAATGACTGGTAACCAAAAAATGAATGAATGAATGAATGAATGAATGAATGAATGAATGAAAGAAGAAAGTAGTTAAAAGAGAACAATTCATGTCTGTATTTAAAAAAAAGAGAATGTTTTCCATTCTGTCATTCAAAATAATGCCTGGTAATAAAACGTCCTACAGCCCCATAACAATCATCAGAGAAATGAAACATATCTTACATTGAACTGATAAAATAATTCCCTTTTCTTGTCATTTGTGCACTTGTATTGTGTTATTCTAGCATTTTCTGTTATAAATATTGAACTTAAGACAAAATAATTTTCTGTTTTCAAGAAGAAACTGATGAAATGCTAGTACCAATTTTCCTACAAATTCTTATTTCGGTGGAAACAATATTGGCATTAATAATATTAGTCTCACATAAAAGTACTCTAAAAGCTCAAGTGAATAAATATTATTTTTAGAGAATTAACAACTTATTAAAAATGAGAGTGGTCTGTTCAGATTTAATCAGTTTATTTTTAAAATATCTACATGCAGACTTAAAAAGCCATAATGTGGTTGGTTCAATTCTGGTTAGTAATTCTGATTTGGAAAGCCATTTGACTGGTGGCTTCACAATACATTAACCAGGCAATTTGACCAACAAATCATAGTTGAATCAAGCCCTGACTCAGCAAAAACCAAATACAAGAATAAAGTCAGCATAGAATCCAACCTCATAGAAGCAAGGAAGACAAAGCAAAACTTACATTGCAGATAGTCTGGCTGTATGAAAGAAGCTCTTCACAATGTCTGAGAGGGCTTACAAAGGGAATCAATTAAAGCAACTGCCTCTTTTTCCAGATTTGGGCAGCTGCTTTATAAGCTACTCCTGGCTGTCTCTGTGTTTGACTCCATGCATCAGAGGTGGATTGCTCCCGGTTCTGCCTGGTTCGGCTGAGCCGGTAGTGGCGGTGGTGGGAGGCTCTGCCCACTCATCCAGACGCTTCTGTGCATGCACAGAAGCATTGCACACATGCGAGAGAGAGAGAGAAGCAAACCAGTAGTAAACCGGAGAAGCAAACTGGTAGTAAAACCAGTACAAACCCACCACTGACATGCATCACAATGCTTCAGAAGTGTACACAAAGAGAGAGGCATCTCAAAGCAGCTTAGAGAAAGTCACACAAGCCAGGAATAAGAAGTTTCTCCATTAGAGATCTGAAGAGTGAGGTTTTGCATACACTCAAGTATCTTGCAAAGTACTTATGGCACCAGATTTCAGAGCTCTGAGAGAGAGACAAGTCAGGGATAGTTTGTGATTCCTGCATAAATGAATTAACATTTTATTTAATTTGTTCATTCATTCATTTATTCAGTCAATCATCCTGTATGCCACTTCAGTCATGAAGCTATGTGCATGCCTGTCATTCAGCACATGTGACACCTCTACTCCATAGGCTATATTGGCCACTGGTATGTTTGTGGGGGCAATTCAAAGTGCTGGTGGATCCCTTTAAAGCTTCGCACGGCTTGGGGCCAGATTACTTATGGAACCAATTCTCCCGTAATAGTATCTACTTGTCCTGTTAGATCTGCAGGAGAGGCTTGTTCCAAATCCTGTCTGGGAGAGAGCTCTTTCAGGATCCAGAAGGAGATCCTTGTTTGTGGTGGTGCTCAACCTCTGGATGAAACAGTACGTGGGAATAAGCTTGAGGGACATGGGAAGAGATGCTGCCTAGGGAACAATCAGATAAAAGGGGAGCCCACAGCTGCATTACAGGCAGAGTAAAGAAAATTTGACATAATTTATCAGACTGCAAAAAGAGACAGTGGGAGATTTGTACTTTCAAGACTTGCAAGATTCTGTTAATGTAGCCTTAAAATAAAGTAAAATTAGCTTCTCTTGTCTATCTGGTCCATCTAGAAAGGCTGACACCGGAATACTATCCTTCCAGAAATTGGACTTGTTCCGACTTTGCTGACCTTTCATAGGACACTAAAAATCTGACTTTGCCATTGAGCCTGGGGCCCTGAGAAGTATGTGTGAGCCTGTGTCATGACTTGCTTGAGTGAGAGTCTTCTTGGTTGCTATCTTTTATGTTACTTTTATTTTTAACTCCGGCTGTCTTTTACTGTTTTAATTCCATTTTCATTGTGAGCTGCCCAGAGTCATATATATGAGGCTTATAGTATAAATTTACTAAAAAATGAATTCTAGGCAGTACCATACTGTACCATATTGTAATGTACTATAAATATTACTACTATGGTATCATGGTCTCTGTAATATCATGATCATTCACTGCTAATTTATCACCCAGTGCTGTTAGGTCTTTCCTAACTATGTAGGCATTTGACAGCATATTAGTCTCAAGGTAATAGCAGCCTGCTTGTGCAATATATTTGTTTTTGCTTTAAAACTAATGTCAAGGCACGTGGGTGTTTTTGCTACCAATGTCATCTGCTCTTCCACCAATGTTCTTCTGCCTTAAATATGCTTATGTTTCCAATTGTCGATACTCAACTGAGCCTATGGCATTGGTGCTACATAGCATTTTAGGGGAAGGGAGTTCATAGAGCCCATCTGCTTTTCATACAGAAAACCTCTGACACCTCTTTCTCAGAGTAGCGTCAGATGGAAGATGATGGGAAAGCTTGACACCCAGTAAAACTGCTTTGGTGAAAGAAAACATGCTCTGCATGCAAAGTGCCCCAGCATCATTAGTTACTATCACTCATTAAAAGGTTCAAGGGGCAGGAAAGAGGACTCCATAGTTCTGTTAGAGTCAAAAATTGACATAGGCAGGATAACATATCATCACATTGTCACACCTATTTCAATTTTTAATTACCTGAGGATCGGGCAAACTATAGAACAGCCACAGCTGCTCCTTCAGTTTGGTTCTCAGATCTTCCTTGCAGAATGGTGACCTCTGTTAAAGACAAGTTCACATGAACCATCTATATTCATTGGTGAACATACCAGTGGAATATACTTGATTGCTGAACATATTACATATTGAGGGTGAGTTTGGTGTAGTGGTTAAGGTTCCAGGTAGAAATCAGAAGACCATGAGCTCTGCCCTTTTTTAGGCACAAAGCCAGTTGAGTGACATGTACAAGTCATTTGATCTCAGCCCTAGGTAGTAAAAAGGTAAGGAGTAAAGCACTTCTGAAAGTCTTCCAAGAAAATTGCAGGGACTACTTCAGGCAGGCCCCGGGCGCTGACTCAAAGATACACACATGCAAAAGGAACATATTGCCATATTAATAAATGAAGTAGGACCAAAATAAGGTAAATGAATATTCTGCAAGTAATTAGAAGGACTTTGGTAACACCTCCTGGCAAATGACAAATATTTTTAAAAGCATTTAGATACTGGAGCCACTCTAGACACTCTATCTCTACGTTGTGCAGTCTCTGTATTCTAGGCATCTGATAAAACTCCTGTCTTTTTGTCACATAGCTCTCCCCTTGCAATTTATGCAAGTCAGACAATCAAAATTAAGCTCTCCTTCATGCTGAAAGCTATGGCCACCTCCTTTATCCTGGCTCCAATAAACTACCTTGGAGCAAGAAAATGCTCCAGTAAATGTATGTATAATACTTAACGTATTTTTGGAGTATAAGATGCACCGGAGTATAAGACGCACCTTAATTTTGGGGGAGGAAATCAGGAAAAAAACCTTTCTGCCTCTTTCCCAGCAGCCTCCATCAGTACTCATCTAGCTAACATCTTTGCTGTCTCGGTCGGAAGCTGGGGAACTGCGATGAAAGCCTTTTCAATGAAAGCATTTTTGGGCTGTAGGGTCCCCTCCCCGATTCCAAAAAGGCCGCATGCAGAGGCCAACAAGTGCATTGTATTTCAGGTGGCAGGCAGTTCCAGCACGCGCTGCCACCTGAAAATGCTTTCCTTCCCAGTTCCCCGGTGCACATCACACAGCCACGTGCCCTCCTCCTCCTCTACAGACTCGCCACCTGTTTTCTCCTGGCCAGCATCGTCGGCTGGGGGAGGCAGGGAGAAAAGCGAGAGGGCAGCGCAGTCGGGCAAGGGTGCAGGAGCCAGACATGGAAACAGGGCAGGCAGATTAGAGGCAGTCGACCGATTGCCGGATTGCCAGCTTGGCTGCTGGCCACCCAGGGTGCGCAGGCAGCAAAGGAAAGCATTTTCAGGTGGCAGCGCATGCTGGAACCGCCTGCCACCTGAAACACGATGCACTTGTTTGGCCTCTGCATGCACCCTTTTTGGAATCGGGGAGGAGACCCTACAGCCCTAAAACACTTTCATTGAAAAGGCTTTCATCACAGTTCCCCAGTCAGCTTCAGGAATCAGGCACCACGTGAAAGTGAGGATTCCCGCTGCATGGAACCCCCTGAAAATGCAACGCGCGGAGCGGGCGGGTGGAGCTACATTCGGAGTATAAGACGCATCCAGATTTTCATGCTCTTTGGGGGGGGGAAGGTGCATCTTATATTCCGAAAAATACGGTATTTATTTAAAAATCTGATTTCTGAGCCAGCCAACTCATAACAATTGAGGGTGATGTACAAGATAGTACAAACAGAAAAGGGGGATAATAAAGCACACAAAGCATGTTTATAAAATTTCCACTGCAACTCAAACATTCTAATCCAATGGCTGGGAGAAAAAGCAAAAGGATATTGCCTAGGTCCCATCAGGTAAGGCTATTTTAAAGATGGACCTAGCACATGCCATCTGTCAAATCTTACTGGATGTTGTGGAAGGCAGTCCAAGAGTGATTCTTATTTTGTATGAATTAAGACTGAGGCTACAAATCCCAAATTCCCTGCAGGAGAAATGTATTTTTCCGGACTTTTGCAACTTGTCTTTCTTCTTTTAGAAGAATTACTGGGTCTTGAAGCTGAGATGAGGAGAAACAAAAGTTCTAATTTGGATTTTTTTGTTGTTTGGGCCCATTCAAGAAAAAAAGATCCACAGGTATCTTTAAGGGCAATCTACTTTTCCAGGATTCAAACCACTGTCAAATGCATTGAGTTCTTGAAGGTAATCGGTAAGTTATGGCTGATTTCACACATGACACTGAACTAGGGATTTAAAACCATTTATCAAACAAGATATTGTGGTCGGGTTTACATAGAATAGGCCATAATGTGCACATTCACATAACAAACATATTATGATTTATTAATACAACGTTCTCAGAAGACCTCAAAATCAAGGTCTGATATTATAGCCTGAAGGCCCCCAATTCTTTCTTTTAATGTATTATTATTTATTTATTTAAATAGCATTACTATTGGTAACAATGAACATTTCTGTTAGTTATTATTCTTTCATTCAACTAGGGTAGGGGTGTCAAACTCAGGGCCCGCAGGTGAATCCAGACCGCAGGGTGTTTAGATCTGGCCCATGGGGCTGGCCTGGAAATAGCGAATGACCAGCCCATGGTGCCTCTGCTAGCAAGAATGGGGCGTGAGGTGGCCCGGACACGAGGGCCCCTGCAACCAGCTTTGGCCCCCAGAGTGCTCCAGGAGACCTTGCCAGGCCCAACACGGGGCCTCCGGAGTGCTGCAGGAGGCTCTCCTTGAAGGTTATAAAAGGGAGAAAGGGTAAAATATT
Organism: Natrix helvetica; assembly: GCF_964273705.1. Lineage (NCBI taxonomy): Eukaryota > Metazoa > Chordata > Lepidosauria > Squamata > Natricidae > Natrix > Natrix helvetica. The sequence continues at coordinate 136,123,249 of NC_138548.1, read as the reverse complement.
TCACCTTGCAGGCTCGCAGGCTTCTGCTACTGTAGCCTACATCAATAATGTATAGTTCTAGTCTTCCTATGGAGTCAGTTTCTTGATCTGGTCTCTCATAAGGTGATCAAGTACATCAAGTAAGTATTAAAAAAACAAAGTCACAGAAATGTACGCCTCTTTATTTTTATAAGTGTATAAAACCTTGTTTGTGGAGGTGTGGTCCCGTGTCACACTATGGCCATGCCCACCCCAGCCACGGCTGTCATGGCCCAGCCCCTCCCCACACCCACACATGGCCCTCCAAGGTCAAACACAACCCTGATGTGGCCCTCAGTGAAATTGAGTTTGACACTCCTGAACTAGGGCTGCTAACTGTTTATAAAGTTTTCTTCCCTACAATATGTTCTTTGAACAAGCCACTCACTGTTCTGTTCTCTCCTACTCTGTCCTCTTTCCTAGCATCTATCAGTACTGACAATAACACTAAGTATGTTGAACATCTATGGTAAATATGCAATGCAGAAAAGTTGTAGAGAATTTCTCTAAGTGAATGGTTTTTCCAGTAATAGCTAGTGTGACTTCATCCATTTGAAGGCCACAGTCAGAAGCCTGGATCTTTCTCGCTCACTGTCCACTGTTCTCCTTAATTTAAAATTCCGCCTTATCTGATGACTACAAATGAATGTTTGTGTTTATGAGTTAATAATAAATTCCTATATGGAACACAATCACTACTTATCTACAGTGTGCAAATATTTCTTTGAATGAATCTGAATGCCAAAACCACACATATACACACATACACTAAATCCACAGGTCTCCTAATCTAAATTATAAACAAGATTATTTCAGTACTGAGTTTCTATTTGGGCCAGAAATGTCTCATCAAATTATGACTTCAAAAAATAATTCAGAAATAACCTTTCAAAGTAAATAAATAGCAACAAAGAATTAAAGCAAAATAAAAATAAATAATTAAAGATATGAGTTTGGTAAGATTTGTATAAATTAAAAGATATCCTTTTTACCATACACAGCCCATTTGTACTCCAGAAACCTGTGAAAAGTCTACAATTGGTTTGCTAGTTTCCCTGTTAAGGTTTCAATAAGAAAATACCATTCAGCTCCAAGAAGTTCATGAGATAGGAGCACAGTCATATCTTATTATACTTATCCTCTGAGATCAAAGCAGATTCCCTTTATTGGGCTGTAACTTCTATGGCAGGAGACTAAGAAGGGAAGTCCAACATGAATAAATTTGTGGGGGTAATGTGAATATCTGGCGTGACTGCAGGAACCTTGGATGGGACAGATGATCAGGGTTGAATTTAAGTTGAAAAGCAAAGCAGCTGGAAAAGCAAAGCAGACTGTCACCATAGGAGCAACAAAAACAACCCCCCATGTAGAAAGGTCAAGCCTCCCACTAAAGAAAGTAACAGATACTTTGTACTCCTTAATGACAATTGCTTGGATTACTTCCCCACTTTGGGGGAAATTCTGGGGTCAGGAAGAGACTGAAGGAAGAACATTTCTAACACTTTTGTTAAGACTAAGAACATCAATGCAAAACAAGCTCCCTCTTGCATTTACAGTCATAGTTCACAAGCCCTCTTCTCCTGTGCCCTTTGAGAGAAATGAAGCTACTTGCATTCACACTTCTATTATGGGTGTCAGAATTAAGGAGCAAACACCAGTTCCTCTGTCATGCCCTTTATGCTGACCTTCTCAAAGGCCTGACTGTAAAGTTCACAGCAAGAAAAGCCTTCCCTTTACAGGAAACATTCATCCATTGTTAAAATCCCACAGAGTTCTACTGGGATTCTGGTGAGAAGTCGTACCTGAACACATGGAAGCTGCAGGTACTTCCTCAACTTACAACCACAATGGGGGCCAAAATTTCTGTCATTACATGATGTGGTTGTTAAATGAGTCACCTCATTCAATGATCTTTTTTTTTTGCCACAGCCATTAAGCAAAGCACAGTGAATCCTGTGGTTGTTAAGCACATTCAGCTTCCTCATTGATCCTGCTTGTTGGAGGCACCCTAGGAAGGTTGCACATGACTTTGAAAATCATTGTATTTACGTGCCAGTTGCCAAACATCCAAATCACATAACCATTGGCATAAGACACTTTTTTCCCCACCATCATTATAACTTTGAACAGTTATTAAATGGTTGTACACCAAAGACTCCCTGTATTTAAAAACACTGATATCAATATCATCACCTACAGAGCAGTAAGGTACGCTGAAAAAGAGGCGCGAGTATATTTACAATTATGTTAATTGCTGAGATCTGACAGCAGAATTAATGCCATCTCTGTTACACACTAGCAAATTGCAGTTAGTGAAAACATTCTTCTTCCCCTAGTAAATTGTAGTTACTGAACATCTTCTTCCCCGCCCACAATTCTCATTCCTCTTACAAACCCCGGAGTAAGGTAACTCCGTGCCATATCGTAGTAAGAGCTCGAAGATGGCTAATATCTAAGCCTCTGGCTCCATCACCAGACCTGATCTATACATCAGCTTAGAAGATGTGTTCAGAAAGCCAGCCTACGACTGCCTTCCCCAGCAAGGCAAAACGTTACACTATATTATAGCGTCGTTTCATTCCCCTCACTCGACTTTTATTCCCTAAAAGTCAGGAGGTGAGACAGCACTAACGCTTCCAACAACGCGAGTGGTCGTGCGGAATCTCGGAGGCACTTAAGCACCCCGCAAGCTTTCCCTCGGTTGTGCAAAAGTGATCGAAGATCGTCCGAGTGGAAAAGCAAAAATCCTCTTCTTTAATTTAAAATAAATAAATAAATAAATAGTAAGAAGTGTCCCGACAGCCACGAAGCCCAGGAAAACACAAGAGACCACAAAACGCACACCCTCAATGGAACCCAACACGTAAGAAAGGGAAGCGAGCACAGCATCCGTCCGCTTCGCCCTGCCTTGCCTTCGACAACTGATAGGCAGCCAACAGTTTGTTCTCTCCCACCCCCGCCCAACACACACACCCCATCCTTCCGCGGTAAAAGCACACCAAAGCTCGGCTCACAAAAAGCACCGTTTGGCAGGGAGAAGACGTTTTGCCCGGTGCCAGAATAGGGAGGGGGTGGGAGAGAGAAGGAAACACGAAGTTGCGGGGTTTTTGTAAGGTTTGTGGTGTGTGTGTGTTTTTGCTCGTGCCGACCAAGGAAAACAATACAGGGCGGGAGATGAGACGGAGGATCGGAAGGAGGCGTGAGTCCAGAAGAAGGCTCCCCAATTAGGAACCCCTCAGCTTCTCTCTCTCCCTCTCTCTCCCCCTCCACCCCGTAACAAAGGGAACCGAACCTCTCACGCACGCCGCTACGCCAATCGTGCCCCGCACAAGGCAACACCTCGCCGAACCTCGCCTCCAGGTCTCTCGCTTGGGCGCTGGCAGCCTCTCTCCGTCTTGTCAGCTCACCCACCCACCCCGGCCCCTGCCTGGCCCCGCCGTCCCTCCGCGTTTCCTACCTGTTCGGAAAAAGGCGTCCACCTCCGAATCCGGGACCGCTCCTTCTTCCGCTGCCCCTTCGGCGGGGTTCATGGCTGGGCGCGGGGAGAAGGGGCTCGCAACAGGAACGGCGGCGGCAGCAGCAGCAAGCGATCCCGGCGGCTGGGTAATATCCAGTGAGTGGAAGCAGAGAGGAGAGGGGCGAGAGAGAGAGAGAGAGACGGGGGGGAGGGAGAGGGAGAGAGAGAGAGAGAGAGGAGCCACGCGCCCGCGCGCGCGCGCTCCCCCAAAGAGGGGAGGGGGGAGAGAGATGGAGGCGTCTTCAGCAGCCCGCTTCGGCACTTCCCATCCTTTGCCACAGTGTCTGCTGGGAGCTGCCGCTGCCAACAACCCGGCGGAGGGTGGCAGGGGTCCCTCTCCGCCGCTTTTTCTCAAAAGGCGTTCGCACAACACACGCACGCACGCCCAGACCGTACACACCCACCGCAACTCTATCTTCCTTCAGCGGTAGCGGCAGCCGCCTCCTTGCGCCGCTCAGGCTCTGCCCGTCCGTCCGCCGCCGCCCCCCCTCCCTTCTCCCTTTTCCCTCCTCTCTATTGTTCAGGCCGGCTTTGCTTGGACGTCCTCGCCCACAAGCCTCCTTCTCAGCTCGTGCCGGCGGCTCCCCTCCCTGGGCAAGCCCCCCACCCGCGGGACTCTTTCGCTCAAACCAACCCCCCTCTCCTCCTCCCCCCCCCCGCAAGGCGAAGCCCACCGAGCCAAATCCACCGGAGGTGGGCGGCAGAAGAGATGACAGCTCCACGTTTGCGGAGCCCCGTCGCCGCCGGCTTATTGCCGAAGGATGCCCCCCCCCCCCCAACGCCGAGCCCGCTCTCGCTTCCTTTGAAGGCTCATTGTTGCAAGCGGCTTTGGCAGGACTTCCTGAGAGGAGTGGGAAAAGAAGCGCGGGAAAAGCGAAGGGTGTGTGTGTGTGTGCGCGCGTGCATTTACTGGGGGAGGCCAAGAGATTGAGGGGCTTCCTCTTTTTGCACCGTTGTGGGTACAACCACCTTGTCGAAACGGCCCCGCTTTCCCATTCCGCCAACCCACCCACCCATATCCACCCGGCTTTCTTTCTCCTGCCCACCTTTGCCTCCCGCCCAGCTCTCCTTTAAGATGAGTCACACTTCCATTTACAGAAACTGCAATTAACGCCGTTTCTTTCTCGGGCGGAAGAGTTAAAGCAAACGGGGAGACCGGGGAGGGTGGGGAGAAAGGGGGGAAGGCGAGGAAGCGTTCAGGTGCTTTTCGCTGGGGACCGAAGCGGGGCGAGGGCGGGGCGGGCAGGCTCCTGTTGAATTTCGGAGAGAGGAGGGGGCGTTTCTTGCGGACGTCATTTGGGTAATTGTGGCAGACAGGAAGATCGGGAGGCTTCAGAACAGTAATTAGGGGCCTTGACAGTTGCTAGAATTAGGACTGGAAGTGCCATTTTTGAAGGTGTCCAAAAAAATGGCCAAAAGGAAAATAGATAAAGAGGAGGGGGGCAAACATCGCCCAACATTCAACAAGTGGCTTTTGTTTTTCTCCTTCAAGGAAAACTATTTCTAGCAGTGTGCAGAAAGATCCCTATAAAATCACCACTTTAGTTAGCTATTATGCTGATATGCCTTCAAACTATTTCTCTTTTTCTCTTTTCTTTTAATGTTTACAGGCCAAGGATTTAGACTTCAGGGTGGCATTCACTTATAGCAATGGGCAGAGGTACTGTAGATATAATAAGAGAAAGAGGTCCTCCGAGAATTAGATTTTCAGATTGCTGGAGACCTTGGGCTCAGACTGATGGTTTTACTTTTGGATCATTCCCTATTCAATGTACATATAATCAGAAAAAAACAAGGAAACTGAACAAGAAAAAATTGAATAGACATTGATAGAAATCTAGAAAGTTGAAATCAGTTAAAGAAATTGCAATGTTTGGATTATTGTACGGTAACTGAGAGCTTTAGCAAGATTCAGTTTATAACTTATAAACTAACAAGATGATGGAATAGAGGGCAACTATGTGGTCTAATCTTAGGAAGGAAGGATAATAAATTGGTTGGTAACTGCTATAAAGATTGGATGAAACATTTAATTATCTTTATTGTACAGCTTCTCACCTTTTTCATCTTTTTCTTAACTTTCTTTTATATATGTTCTTGCTGTATTAATTAAGTTATATCCAATCTTTTATCTTTTTATTTATGTAAAAAAAATTCAAAAAATTATATAAAGAAAAATATAGAAAATTTAGGAAATTGGAGAATGGGAGACACTATGAATGTGGCATTATTCTTTTCTGCAAAATTATAATTTGAAAATGACATCCACTTGAGTTAAATTCCATAAGATTTCTTTTTAAAAGTACAAAGTAATTTTTGATACTAATACATATTCCCATAACTCAGTTAGTTGTTATTCTGTCTAAGGAATTATTTGTGCTTTCCAATAAGAAGTATAGAGCACTCTAGCAGTTATTGCCAGGCACAAAGCCAGATGAATATATTTTCCAAAAATATAAGGTATAGTAATATTTAGTAAATAAATAGCAGATAGCCACCCAGAGTCATTAGATGGGCAATATAGAAATTCCGTGTAGAGTGCATTGCATTGAGAAAACAATGCATGCTTTGAGACATCTTATGCATAGGTCCTCTGACCCACTCCTACCACTTCCTCTTCAAACAGGAGTAATGAGCCAAAGAATATTACCTATTGGGTCTATTTGAGGGAGTATGACCCATTCAGAACCAAAGCCAAAAAAAACCTCTCTAGATCCAAGAGACCTCAAAACCCACAGCCATTTGGTCTTATTAGGGTTGAGTTTGAGTCCCCCCCACACACACCATCCCCAAATCTAAACACTCAGAACTTGACAGCATCACTTAGATCAGGGGTCAGCAACTCACAGCTCTGAAGCTGCATGTGGCTCTTTCATCCCTCTGCTGCCATTCCCTGTTGCCAGTGGGCACCACAATTTTGAGAGGAGCTTCCAGTTAGGGGGAGAAGCAGGGCGTGGCAGGAGACTTTATGGCAGGTTTTCCATTCAGCTCCACAATTGATAGGCTTTCAGTTAGGACAGGTAGAGGGAAAAGGATGCCACGCTAGGAGGAGACTCTATGGTGGGGAAACTGGACTTCCAGTTGGCTCCAGAAATGAACGGGGAGCTTCCAGTTAGGACCTTTGCAGCTCTTTGAGCGTTTAAGGTTGCGAACCCCTGATTTAGATGTACAACTAGATATCATCAGTATATTGATGATGCCAATGGATGACCCCACTACTGTCTCAGGTAGATTTTAAATGACAACAGAGAGTAAATAGAATATAGAGGTACTTCATAAAATAAGAGGTTAGTGCTGGACTTCTCACACTTCAACATTGACTGGGACTAGTCCTAGAAGAAGGAAGAGAAGCACCAGAACCAGCAGTACTTCTCTCTCTCTCTCTCTCTCAATGTCATGAGCTTATCCAGAAACATACCGTGATTGTTGGTATAGAAGGTTGCTAAGAAATCAAATTCCAGAAGGGATATACTACTTCCATCCTGGTCCCATGCCACAACCACAAGTATGACCAATGAATCTCAACACAAGTAGATCTTGCTTAATGATTGCCCTGCATAGTGACTTTTCAAAATTACAGCCCTGGCTGATTCTCATATATACACAATGTACCAACGGTCACATGATCACCATTTAGATCCGTCACAGCCTTTTTCTGATAAGCAGAGAAAAGGGAAAAGCTGGCTGTAAAATCGCAAGTGATGGTCATATGACATCTTGTTTAATGACTGGTGACTTGCCCATAATGATCACTATGTTTTGCTTAACAGCCATATCACTTAACCATGAAGTTGCCAGTTCCAATTGTGGTTGTTAAACAAGGATTGCCTGTGCTGTGCCCGGCCCTGAAATCTGATTGCCTGATACACTTCTTCATTTAAAGCTGAAGTATGATCACCACGTCTACAGCCTTCCACAAGGAAGAACAATTGTTGAACAGGCTGGAAATTATCTAATACGGTTGAGTCCAGTGATAGCTTCTTGGAGGCTCCTGCCTCCCTAAGTGCAGGAGGAGTCACACACCACCACCCATTCAAAGATGAATTCACATTATCTGGGCCCAGTCACATGTCATGTAGAACTAAGTGACAGCCATAGCTTTGAGTATTCTATCAACTTTCTTACAACTATCTTTACTTTACTTTACTTTTATTTAATTTTTATACCGCGCCCTCTCCCAGAAGGGACTCGGGGCGGTGTACAGTCATATTAAAACAACGATATAAATACATAAATATAGATAAATATAGATGGAGGAGGTAGCATATAAACTGTACAGTAATAATTAGAATTAAAATTAAATATACATTAAAAACTACCCCTAAAAAACTACCCCAAAATAGAATGTTTGCCAGGAGGTTAAAAATGGGACTATAAATCGGCTAGGCCAGCTAATTGGAACAGGTGGGTCTTGAGTTTCTGTCGGAAGGGGCAGAGGTCGGTAGTAGTTCTGATATCGGGGGGAGGTCATTCCAGAGGGTTGGGCCCATCACAGAGAAGGTTCTACTCCTGGGTGCCGTAAGAATCAACATTCTTACAACCAACAGAGTCTAACCAGTGGTGGGATTCAAAATTTTTTACTACTGATTCTGTGGGCGTGGCTTGGTGGCATGACTTGGTGGGTGTGGCAGGGGAAGGATACTGTAAAATCTCCATTTCCAGCTGGGACTCGGGAGGCAGAGAATAGATGGGGGCAAGGCCAGTCAGAGGTTGTATATACTGGTTCTCTGAACTACTCAAAATTTCTGCCGGTTCTCCAGAACCTGCTGAATACCACCTATGATTCTAACTATTCCCAGATAACATGCCACACTGTACCACAACTAATTCAACAGGATCTGCACAGTTGCAGTCCAGCTCAGAGTGAACCTGAAATATTTTATCTAACAGATGCCTTGAAAAATTCTCACAGTGGCTACAATGATATATGGGAATGCCCTTAGGAGACTACAGGAAGAGTTGCACAGTAAAGGACTGACAAGCAGCAGCTGAGTCCACAAAAGCAATAGGGGCATGGCAAATATCTCAGACTTGCAAGTTTGATGTCAGCAATGCAAGGCAGTCCAGACAAGAAGCATGCCAGAGATAGTAGCCCTAACTTTATCCTAAGGTTACATTAACAGAATCTTACAAGTCTGAAAGTACATCTTTCCCACATATCATTACAGGGGTCCTTCAAAAAAATGTTTTGATCCTCACTTCACAGAAGAAAATGAGTTAGCAATAGGACTTACTCCAGGACTGTCAAACCTGCAGCCACACCCACGCCCAGTTTAGCAAGGGGGGGGGGAAGTCCCGATAAGTCACGTGACAATGCAAGTTTGACACCCCTTAGACTTATATACCTCTTGATTGTACTTTATTTTAGTTTACAGCACCAGCATATTGCCCCCAACAATCTGGGTCCTCATTTTACTGACCTCAGAAGGATGGAAGGCTGAGTCAACCTTGAGCCTGTCAGCATTAAACTCCTAGAGTGAGCAGTGAGTTAGCCTGCAGTACTGTATTGTAACCACTGCGCCACCACAGCTCTTAAACTGAGCCATCTTAAACTTGGCCATCAGATGGTAATCCATGGGTGCAATCAGAATGGAGACATACTATGTTTTCCCACTGTCTTCACATGATGCAACCCTTAATAAAGGGATTAATATATCCAATATTTTAATATGGTGGTTGATTTCAATCCACAGCCCTGGAAGTGGGATCAGGATTGGCTTGGAATTTCATTGTGATATATCCCCCCAACAATCATGGGGATATCCCCAGAATTACAGATCCAATGTACAAGGAAGGTTACATGTTGCTTGTTATTTATATCTAAGACTATCTGAGACATGAATGAGAGAGGGGCGAGGGGGAGGAAGAGGGAGCATAATAGTACAAAAACCATGCCCCCTCCCTAAGGTACAGAAATATGATCAGTGCCCTTATTGTACTCTCATGGGCCACACACATTGAGAAAATGTGTGCTATTTGAACAGGCATTTGGGGGCTGAATTGAGGGAGATGGATATGATTCTGGATGCTGTTTATGAAGTTGTCATTTTCATTATGATTTTTAGTATTGTATGTACTGCATAGTGTCTTGAGTACTGCATTAGTAACCTTATTAGATTTATTATTTGAATGAAATTGCGTGTCTTGTGTACTGCATTGGTAACCTTATTAGATTTATTATTTGAATGAAATTGCATAAAATCACTTATTTATTTACTGCTTTTATTGAGTAGAATAAAAATAAACAATACACAGAAGTACAAGAAATAAAAGTTTACATGACATGTATATTAACAGATACATATACATAAACACAAAGTTCTATAGAGGCATTGCAATGAACAGTAACCATGTGTCATTATAATCATCCCTAGCTAATTCAGGCTGATAAATGATTCATTCATAAGTTGCCAAGGGCATCAACTTTGCCAATCCACGGGCCATACGTTTATCTTTCCAGTGCTGAAGAATAGGTCTTTTAACTAAACATATGCCATTTTCTTTGCTGAGATATCAATTTCCCCATGAAAGGAATAATATGAACCTCTGAAAATATTGGAACTTCATTCAGACTTGAGTTAGTACTTGTGATAACTGCTTTCCTTTATTTATTTATTTATTTATTTATTTATTTATTTATTTATTTATTTATTTATTTATTTATTTATTTATTTATTTATTTATTTATTTATTTATTATTTATTTATTCCATTTCTATGATGGAAATATAGGAGGGGGAAAAATGGAATAAATTTAGGGCACTGTACAGTGGTCTAGGGTTCTGCTTTAGTTAAAAGCAGCATTGCAAGATATGTCCTGCCCCTTTGGAGCATGCAAGCAGCAGTGTAGCAAATATAAAAAAGGGCTTCATCGCACGAAACAAATGTAAAAAGGCTTGCATCACACCACTGCAACAGTGCTTTCCTCAGTCTGACCCACCTTATTCCCCCTTGCAGAGAATATTGATCCTGTACAGATATCTGTATGCAGCATTAAGCTCATCACATTTCCAAGAACAATTAACTCAAGTTTTTTTTTCTATATACATGCAACAGAATGCAATACATCCAAAATATTGTGGGTTTTTTTTTTTTTTGTTGAATAAAACTTAATCAAAGATCAGTTGATGTTTAAGTACTGATGTTAACTGTCCTTCCCATTGTCTAGGTAAAATAGAATCTGTAAGTAAATGAGTAAAGTACAATAGGATCAGCATCATAACTACACATTAAGAGGCAGAAAATAAATCCATAGAAACAGCACTGAAAGAATAAAAGCCTCCAGTATATATAAATAACCCAGTATATAAAGAACAAGGTCTTTTCTTAAAAAAGGATTCTACAGAATTAAAGTGCACCTAAAAAAAAGCACTTAGAAAAATATTTTTAGTAAAAGATTTAAAAACCACTTTTTTAAAGGTTCCATTCTACATTGGATGTTACTGCACATTTTCTGCTTATACATATTCACAATTCACATATACAAACATGTACAGGTGGAATTGACATGATCTGTTTTCAGACGTGATAATTTTGCACTGTGTTTCAACAAACAAGGAACGACTGCTTTTGGGAAAGGGGAATAATTTCTTCAATCAATAATTGAATAACCAATAATTATTTCTAATATTATTAGAAATATATTAGATAATATATCTAACACATTATCTAATATTAAAATAATATCATTTCTAACACATCACCCACTGGCGGTAGCACAAACATTATAACAGAGATTATTTTAACACAATGATAAGAAAGACAGTGTTTGCTTGCATAAACAGAAGCCACAGAAATGGATAGTAATAACTGCTGATAAATGAGAAAAGCTGGAGAACAGTAAGTAATTTTTGTCTGGTTCATTCATCACACTAAGTCTGATTTAATGAATTAACTACATTTTCTTGAATAAACTGCAAATGGCTAAATTCACACAAACTCTAGCCATAGCCAACCAAACTGTATTATTTCTTCCTGAAAATCCATCCTGTAAAAGGCACAAAGCCTCATACTTGTTTAGATACATTTGAAAAATATGTTGTATAAACTGAATGTATAGAAGCTAACTTCCAGGCCAGGCTGGGTTAAATTAGCCTGTCACAGAGCCAATGTATAGATTTAAAACAATTCTTCGTCAGACAACCATGTCATGGAAACTATTGGCCCTGGATTTAACCATAGGCTCTTCTAACACTATCAATTGAGAGACAAAAAAGTGTTTCATCCACCTCTCAGTAACTCCTCAAACATGTAAGTTCCTAGGCTTGCACTAGCTACTGCAAGAAGCAAAACAAAAATGCTCCTAAGTATATCTGTATGATCCAAAGCACTTTCCCTCCTGTAAATTTGAAGTATAGCATAGCCCTGTTACTAACCCAGTTCTTGTCTTGGAGACAGAGTAAAAGTTCTAGAAAGATTCCACAAAAAGAGGGTCTTTCTAGGCATTCCCTATCTGTGCCTACTTCGATGTTCTCCACTTTCACTATCAAATAGAGGTGGAAATAAAGCAGAAATGAATAAAAGAGGAGTAAGACACCAGCACCCCCAATTTTTTTTATTTTACATTCAAGTGACCCTAATCACAGCATTTTGAATTCATTTTTCTTAATTTTGGGAGACTAAGAGATCATTCAACCATTAAGATAGTTAAATTCAGATAGTTCTCCACTTAATTGAGACCAGAATTTCCACTGCGAAGCAAGACAGTTGTCAAATGAATTTTGCTCCATTTTACAATCTTTCTTGCTACAGTTGTTACTTGAGTCACTGCAGTTAAGTTAGTAATATGGTTGTTAATAAGTGAATCTGACTTCCACATAGACTTTGCTTGTCAGAAGGTCACAAAAGGCGATCATATGACTTCTGGACACTGCAACTGTCATAAATACATGCCAGTTGCCAAGCATCTGAATTTGTATCATGTTTGACAGGGTGCTGCAAGAAAATGATCATAATTCAGTTTTTTCAGTGCTGTTGTAACTTTGAATAGTCACTAAGCTGTGATTGTTTTTGGCTTAGGATTCTTAGTAGCAGCTTTCCAAAGTCTAACTTGTTTGGCAACTTGTATATAAAACTGGTTTAGCATAAACCAACATATGCTGCACTATGCATAGAATAAGACTTGGTTCTCACTAGGACAGGAGCTGAACCTTTCTTGTTTTCTCTCTGAGTGTGTGTGTGTGTGTGTGTGTGTGTGTGTATGTATGTATGTATGTATGTATGTATGTATGTATGTATGTATAGTTTTGGTTTAACATACTGAATGAATCTAGTCCCTGGGATTTGTTCATTAAACTGTAGTTGAAATAAAATATGGAAGATTGTTTGATTTTGCCTACTTAGAAATAAGCATTGCTTATTTCATAATGACAAACTTCATAAGGGTTACAACCAAACCCTTAATCTCTGAGGATTAAAATATCCAAGAAAAGTTGTTTCTGAAGTGTTTACAGGTTTGTTTTCACACTTTGTTACTCACCATACTCCTACAGAGAAGGAACACTATTTATATTGTGTACTGCAATGGACAGTATCTCCCACTTACCACTATTTTTCTATGAATATTTTCAAGGCGTATTAGATTACAGCTCATTTAGTTAGCTGTATCAAACTACAACTTCCATAATTGGCATGATCACTGGCTTTCCCAGTTGGAGGACTGAGAATGTAGCCCAACATATTTACCAGGCTAGGGAAAAATGAAGCCAATTCAGTGTGAGAGTAATGTTCCCTCTACTAACTTGTTCTCATTCACAATGCATAAAGAAGGAAAATAATGCAAAATTTTAGAACGATGTTAACATGCTCTTCTACAAATTATTAGAATTGGGAGGATTCCTTGCATTCTGAATAAAATTATAGAATAGACTGTCCTAATCAAAATACCTAGAATTTGTTTAAAAATGAATACGTAGGTTGTGCTGTGAATTTTGCTCCTTTTACCAAATTCTTATAATTCCATTTTTTTAACTGAATGCCAGAATATATGGTATATATGAAATATGAGTGGACTGCTTGTAACTTGTGAGTAAATCGGAGGTATCACAGTTTTGTGGCCATTTTATGAGTCCAGGACTGAGGGTTGTAGGAGTAAAAATGAACCATTTTTACTCACAGTTATGAAGACAACTTTTTTAAGGACATAAAGCTGGACAAACACAATTTCTTAATCACTTTGTATTTACTTTTTGTGGTTGTTATTGTTGCTGCTGTTTTAGAAAGATTAAGAATATTTGGAATATTGTTATATTGCATTCGCCAAGTCAGCTGCTTTCTCCTTAGCGAAACAATTTTAAGTACAATTTTAAGGTTTTTGAAAAACATTGCTTTCTGGATTAAAAAATAAATTGAAGCATAGAATATTGATTTGATAAAGTCACCAGTGGAGATGAGCTTAGAATTATAATTTTAAACTGTTAGAAGAATTCATCCTGTGGGAAATGAGTAATGTACACGTAGGGTCTAAAAATTGCTTTCTTTATGTGTTGTTTAACAAAGGAAGATGAGAATGGTCAACTATGGGGCTTTACAGTTAGATACTCCACTAATGTAAATATGACAACAGCATTCATGGGGGAGGTGAAAACAGGCAAGAAGACAGATGCAGCATCATAATTCAAACCTCATCCCTTTTGTAGATTTCATGTACATTTAGAAAGGAAAGCACTTTGATCACCATGCCATGACCATGTCTCATTATTTTGACCTTCCCAGGGACCACTGCTGGTGACAGTGCATGTCTATATGGAAAAACATGTTTTCATCCATGTTAATACTTAAATAACAAATATTTTCACTTCATATTTATATATGCATTGTGAAAGAAACACACAAAAAATCACAAGTGCAGGTCAGACATCATTTTGGGTTTATACTGATTACAACAACTGGTTCTTCTTACTCAGAAACTAGCAATTAATTGGCAAAGGTCACTTTATACCAACCATTTATTTTTAAATCACTCATAATGATAAATATTTGGAGTTCTGTCAAGCTACATAGCCATTGTTTTCATAAAGTACTACATGTATGAATAGAATGTCAGCTTTATGTCAACCATTCTTAAACATTTTATTATGCAATGTGTGGTCCCAGTCAAACTGCTGAAATGCAATAGTAAGGATGTTTCTGAATGCCTGTTTTTTAACATGGGGCATATATAGGAAGGACCACAAATAATAAAATGTTTTAAAACAAAAGTCTTGCACCACTAACACTGCAGTATTCTAATCCGCTATTTACTTTGTACAGTTTTTATTGTACATTTTCAGTGCTTAAAAATTGTATTCAAATATAAAACCTTTTCATCTCAAACTACAGCCCTGTAGCGTTGCTAATGTCTCTCTACATAAACTTTTGTGAAGGCTTCAGTGAAAGAGGCATATCCTCTTTAAGAATGCTATAAAAGCCCAGTTTTATAGCTTAAATGCTTACTCAACAGGCCACATTTGGAAAACAATTTATATCAGTAAATGAAACCTGAAGGACTATATGTCTGAGAAGCATTTGGTAATCTGAAACTATGTTAAATTGACATAGTAAGCATGATTGGATATTAACAAGGCATATGGCAATTCTCCAATAAATAGAACCAAAATGAGACAATAAACAATAGCCAGTGAGTTGGTAGTCTTCTTTCCCTCTGGCTTGGTTTTAAAATTTTGTTGCAGATTGTCAATTGGTATTTCCTGGAAAGAGTTGTTTCCCCCCCCCCCCAAATTGCATCAATTTGGTGGTGATGCAATCATGGTCTCAGCCAACACATCCAACAAAGTTACACCAGTCCATATATGGAAGCAAGATAAGAAAAATAATATACAGGTAGTTCTCGACTTACAACAGTTCATTCAGTGACTATTCAAAGTTACAGCAGCACTGAAAAAAGTGACGTATATTTTTCACACTTACACCTGTCCCCGTGGTCATGATCAAAATTCAGATACTTAACAACGGACTCATATTTATGACAGTTGTAGTGTCCTAGGATCATGTGATCACCTTTCGCTACCTTTTTTAAAAATAATAATTTGATTCGTTTGTAATGAAGCGTACAAAGAAAATGCAAAAGTAAATAATAGGAAAAATAGTGAAGGAAAAAAGGGAAGAGAAAAGGCGGGAGAGAAAAGAGGGAAAAGAAAGAAAAGGCATTGACCCTAATCCTAACCCTAACCTTTTGCTACCTTCTGACCAGCAAAGTCAATGAGGAAGCCAGATTCACTTAATAACCGTGTTATTAACTTAACAACTGCAGTGATTCACTTAACAAATGTGGTAAGAAAGGTGGCAAAACTCACACAACAAATGTTTCACTTAGCAAAAAGAAATTTTGGGTACAGCTGTAGTTGTAAGTCAACAACTACCTATAGCAGAGGTGGTATATAGTCAGTTCTCACTGGTTCTAGTGAACCAGTAGCGGAAATTTTGAGTAGTTCGGAGAACCGGCAAATACTACGTTTGGCTGGCTCCACCCCCATCTATCTGCTGCCTCCTGAGTCCCAGTTGATCAACATCCCAACTGATTTGCTGGAGCTTCTTCTTTTGCCCTGCATAGGAAAAGGGAGCTGGGAAGCAGGTTAGTGGGGTGGGGAGGGAATGGGGATTTTACAGCATCCTTGCCCTGGAGTGGGCTGCAAATCAGTGGTAGGTTTCTACCAGTTTTACTACCTGTACGCTCGTGCGCATGCACAACACTTCTGTGCACACGCAGATGATTTTGTGTATGTGCAGAAGCATCCGGACAGAGGGGCGGAGCCTCTTGCTGCTGCCACTACCGGTTCAGTCAAACCGGGCTGAACCGGGAGCAACCCACGTCTGGTGGAAAGGGAGATTTTACAGTATCCTTGCCCTGGAGTGGGGTGGGGATGGAGATTTTACAGCATCCTTTTCCTGCCATGCCCACCAAGCCACACCAAGGAACCGGTAGTAAAAAAAATTGAATCCCACCACTGTACATGACATATTACTTCCAAGCTACTGCTGTTTAACTAAGACTAAATCAGGATTAAAGACGGTCTGAGTTTACATATTAAGCCAAATTGAAGTTTGAGTATCGGTATCAGAACCAATTTCGTTGTATTTATTTTATACAATGACAATAAAGACGACACTACTATAGTTTGGTATGTCACTGCGTTAAAATTGTTTGCTAGCCTGAACTGACTGAATTGACACTAAATAGTTAAACTGAGAAAGAGTTATTGCGCAGGTCAAAAGTCTTATCTGATAGTGATGTACTGCGCATGCTTCACACATTCCTGAGCTACTTCTGATCTTTGTCCGGCTGCCAGGAAAACTGGGAGACGGAACTGTTTTTATCAAAATGTAACAATTAGTTAGTTTCGTTTTATTTCCATTTATTATTTTTGTATTAAAAGTTTGTTTATTAATTAGAATATGTTTCTACAGAGTGTTTTTTTCTTCGCATCTTAAAGAATATGCTGTTGAAAACAGCCGCGGTCTAAGCCTCGTTTTTAGTTCAGGGTGATTTAATTCTTCCCCTGACATGGTATATAGTGGATAAAGGCACCAGGCTAGAAACCAGGAGACTCTGTGTTAAGCACAAAGTTAACTGGGTGACTTTGGGGCAGTTCCCCTCTCTAAAGTCTTAGAAGTGCAAACCATTTTCAAAAATCTTGCCAAGAAAACTGCAGGAACTAATCCATCTAGTCACCTCTTTTAACCTCTAGTTAAAATCAATTGGAATACATTTTTAAAAAGCTTTGTGTCTCAGCGAGTTATGTGAACACAGGCATTGTAGCTTGTAATAATAGATTATGATTCAGCTTTGTGTGAATTCAGCTAATTTTCTTATATTCAACAAATGGTAACTAAGGGATTGGTGATTGGTGATTATGCTTATTATGCTTAACAGCCTTAGTAACTATGCTTTCATGTCTGAATGACATAATAAATCACAGCATGCAAAACAACAAAGAAACAAAACATACAATTTAGCCCGAGGTGTGAACTCAGTCATTGCCCCTGTTTAATCATGGTTTATTTCTTATTGAATAAACCATAAATAAATCCTTGGATTAAAACAATGTGTGAAGCAGATCGATAGCTTACTTAGAAACTTAGAAGCCTATTCAACACAAAAGTTACAACCAAATATCTAAGCATAAGATTGTACTATAGGGTATAATTCTGAACACACTTATACTTGTTAATAAATCACATAGTTAAATTTAACTTGTGGCAATAAAAGGTCATAGAACTGAATTATAGGGTTGGATGTTGGCAACTGGACTCTGAGGGAGAAACTGAATGAAGCCCGGACAGAAGGAATAATTTAATTGGCATGCCAGGGGCAGAGGAAAACCAAAGGCATAACCATTCATACTGATTGGGGAATTCTGGGAGTTGACGTCCACACCTCCTAAAGTTGCCGAGTTTGAGAAATTCAGTTCTAAAGCATTCACACAGGCCAGGGGTATCAAACTCGATTTTATTCAAGGTTGTGTTTGACCTTGGGGATCATGGGGGGCATGGCCAGATCAAAGTCACTCATGGGGGGTGCCTGTGGTGGCCCAAGCACTCTGCCAGCAAAAACAGAGCCCTGGAAACGGGGCTGTTTCCAGGGTGGCCCTGCGGACCAGATCTAAGCACCCAGTGGGCCAGATCCAACCCCCGGGCCTTGAGTTTGACACCCCTGACATAGGCAGTATTAAAGAGTGGTTTTCACGGTGTAGAATCTTTAAGACCTGAGCTGGAAATATCTTCAAAGAATGATAATTGCCTTCCTTGTCATTGTATTTTGGAAAGCTTCGTGACAAAACAGGCTACAGGTAGTCCTTAACTTACAACCACAATTGAGTCCAAAATTTCTGTTGCTAACTGAGCTTTGGCCTATTTTACGACATTTCTTTCCACAGTGGTTAAGTGGATCATTGCAATTGTTAAGTTAATAACACGGTTGTTAAGTGAATCTGGCTTCCCCATTGACTTTGCTTGTCAGAGAGTCACAAAAGGTGATCACATGACCCCCCCCCCCAGGACACTGCAACTGTCATAAATACATACCAGTTGCAAGCATCTGGATTTTGATCATGTGACTGTGGCGATGCTGCCAAAGTCATAAATGTGAAAAACAGTCATGTCACTTTTTTCAGTGCCACTGTAATGTCAAATGATCACTGAACAAACTGGTAAATCAAGGACTACATGTATTAGGTCCCACATAATGGAAGCATTTTCGTGAGCCTAAAGGGAGGAAACATTTTGGGTGATAAGAAGTTAGTTTAAAGTTCCAGTGTCGTGCAGAGAACCTTTACCTAAAAATAAAAATTAAAAAAAAACCTTGGGAATTCTAATATATATGCAAATATGCTCTCTTATTTTTTTTTTTTTTTTTTTTTTTGCTTTTATTGCTATTAAGTTTTAATTATGACACTGTTAACTTGCTTTTGTTGTATTTGATTGTAAGCAGACTGAGGAAGAACTTGAAAAGAGAATAAACACCTATAAATAAATGGCTGAGATGAAATTGAATGAAAAATATTTTGGTATGACTTAATCTGCAACTTCTCCGGGAAACTGGAAATAAATATTGCTAAGCTGAACCTATAATTTGAAACATATTAGTTCTTTAGAAGACTGCTAGGGAAAAAAAACAATATTTGCATTTTCACTGATGCCTTCTCTTTCTGATATGGAAATCGTACTTCAACACCACTTTAAGGTGAGCTGCAATCCTCAAGGATCCCCCTTTGGCCCACTAAGTGCTCAGAAAGGAGCTTGATAGGGATATATTCTTCTCCCTCTCTTTTCAATTTACACCTCAGTTCAGTGTTGGATCTTTTTCATAATCTGGATTTCTGCACGCCTTAAACCAGCAGGGCGCAAAACAGGGTGAAATCAATTTAACTTCGCTACCCGTTTGCAATGTGAGCACGGACACATGCACAGGACCTTCCGCACATGCGCAGAGCGTAAACAATGGGACGTCATGATGTTTGTGTGGATGGGTGGAGCCTCCAGCTGCCACTGCTACCGGTTCGCCTGAACCTGATAGAACCGCCTGAATTGCACCACTGGTGCAAAACCCTTATACTCTTCTATATTAATGATGCCACCATAATTTCACAAACCGCTATGGGTTTGAAAAGAGCTATAAACTGCGATAGTTTGGCACTGCAGGAAAAAAACCATCTAAATCTTATTTTGAAAAGTCTGCATTTCTGGTCTTTGCTAAGAGAGCCATCTAGCAGTCTTAGTTGAACAGTTGAAGTACACAACTGTACTAGATTATAATTAGAACAGATTAGTGGATTGAAATATCTTGGCGTGTTTTTCCATTTGAAAGGCTCCTGGAATGCATATCAGATCATGTACATCCAGCTCTTTAGGTCTACAAGTTCTATTAAGTGTTTCTTTTATACAAGCAGAGGACAATTAATCCCTGGGGCATTAAAACATTTTGAGGCCAAACCACTGGCCCAAATCTCTTATGGTACACCAGTAGGAATTTATGCAAAGAAAAGTGTGCTGGAAATATAAGAGCCAAGGTGGCGCAGAGGTTAGAATGCAGTACTGCAGGCTACTTCTGCTGACTGATGGCTGCCAGCAGTTTGGCAGTTCGAATCTCACCAGGCTCAAGGTTGACTCAGCCTTTCATCCTTCCGAGGTGAGTAAAATGAGAACCCAGATTGTTGGAGGCAATATGCTGACTCTGTAAACCACTTACAGAGGGCTGTAAAAGAACTGTGAAGTGGTATATACAGTAAGTCTAAGTGCTATTGCTATTGGAAATAAAATTTGCAGGATCAATTCTCGTACCCAATGGAGCAACAAATGCACAGTTAAGGCTTGGGAGAGAAATGCCTGCAATCCAATTAAGGCCTTGGAATAGGAAAATAAACTACTTGATCATCCAACTACTGAACATCCAATTCCTCCCTGTCAGAATAACTCCTTTAATTTTAATACCCTGTTTCCCTGAAAATAAGACCTCCCTGGATAATAAGCCCAATCCGGCTTTTGAGTGTATGTGCTAAAATAGGCCCTCCCCCTAAAATAAGCCCTCCCCCCCAAATATTGTAGCACAGCAGCAGCCATGAGGTGACCACGCTCGCCGCCTCCTGGACCTCAAAAATAATAAGACCTTCCTGAAAATAAGGCCAAGTGCTTATTTGGGGGGGGGGGGGGTCAAAAGAAAATATGACCCTGTCTTATTTTCAGGGAAACGTGGTAAACAATTTCCCTTCTCCCTGGAAACAGGCCTAGGAGCAGAATTCAAAATTATATGGGTTTTCTGCGCCATTCCTAATTTCCTCAGGACAGGGGTGTCAAAGTTGTGTCGTCATGGCAGCAGCACGTGACATATCACGACTTTTTCCCCCTTCGCTAAACTGGGCATGAGCATGGCCAAAGCATGACGCACCCAGCTCATGGGCCGCGAGTTTGACAGCCATGCCTTAGGATACGACCAAGCCAAACAACTGCTCACTGAAAGAATAAGGGATATGAAATTTCAGCCTGAAATTATATATCCAATTCCAACTAGGTTGGGGCAATCTATTAATAGGCCTGACCATAGGCCTGATATCTTTATTATCTTTAAAATCTTACTTTCCCCAAACTGAGGATAGTATTTTTCAAAGCCAGGTATAACATATTATCTACACTACTGCAAGGTAGATACTCCAAAAACCCCATTAAACAAGGTTACCTGCCTAGATGGCGACAAGGAGATTGAAATCATTTTGCATGCATTATTACATTGTAAATTCTACAGGAACATCAGACCTGTTTGTTTTCCTCCTAATATGTAAATTTCCAGGAAGGCCAAGCAAGTCCTATGTGAATCATTTTCTAGAAGTTCAAAGCTGTTTATCACTTGTGAAGTAGCCAAATAATTACTTTTGTTTTATTTATCACTTTAGGATAAATACATACTAGCTAGCTTGTTTTTTAGATGATACATATTTTACTTCATAGATTATAAGTGTTAGCTTTATGCTTGCACGGGTAATTAATGCATGATTATAGTAGAGTTTGTCATATTTTATGTGTTATTTTATCTTTGTTATTCTAGTATCTTAGTTCATCAATTGGATTTCACTTTGGCTGCTGCTTTTTATTTATTTTTGTAAGTCCTGGACCAAATAAATAATATTTCATTTCATTTTCACCATAGGTGTGGAATTTCTTCAGGGAATCCCTTTGCCAGTAAATAAGCAAGCATATATTCCTATTCACCCCTTGCTCACCTCTTTTCAACTTGTTTCAGTAATTCTACTTTTTTCATACAGCGAACAGATGTTTGCTGACCAAAGAACCAATATTTCCTCCTGAGATCCTCAGTAGCAGCTCAACAAAAAAGTCACCAAATATATAGTCTTAACAGTTTCAGACATCATTCTGTCATGCACATCAGAGCCACAAATAAGCAAAGTAAAACTAAGGTCAATTTTGTGTGGTTTTTCTATTCTGTTGCTTTACTTGATTTATCTCTGTCCTGGGTAAGCACTCAAGGTGGATGACATAGGGGTGAGTACACCTGGAGTTCCAAATCTCCGTACAGCCGCCAAAGCTCTCCATTTCTCATTGTGACTCCCAGACTATCTTCTGACTGCATGATTAATGTTGATTCTCCATTATTTTGAGATTGGAAGTCTAGAAACCTAAATAAACTTTATGCAGTATAATAATACAAAGATTAGCCTTCACAGACCCAAAACAGAATTAACCTTACGAGCATGCATGCTGCACACACAAATATACACACCCGATCTTAGAAGATGCAAACCCCTGATAACAGGGGTGGGTTGCTACCCGCGTTACTGCCGGTTTGCAACCTGCACGCAACACGCGCGTGCATGCACTGTTCAATGTAAACAATTTACAGTGAATTGTGCACACGCAGTTACTAAAATCCAGAATGGTAGCAGCCAAGCAGCAGCAAGGAAACTGGTTCGGGGGCGTGGCAGGCCTGGGTCGCTGCCGGTTCTGCGACCCAGGCCGGAATTCCACTACCAGTTCAGGCGAATTGGGCTGAACCGGCAGCAACCCACCTCTGGCTGATAACATGATGCACTTGTAACCAGGTAGCATCATTGCTTTGCTCACTGAAGATCACATCCCAAACCATTATAGTGGCCTTTAGCCATAGAAAGATAGTCTCCCTGTTCTGTCATTAAAAGAGTAAATAAGCTGCAAAGTTTGTTAGCTTTCCCTGGAATTCTTAATTTTTATCATTCTGATTTTTTACTGAATAAAAAGGACTGGGTAAACTGCAGGCACAGTTCAGCTGTGAAACACTCCCTTTACTTCCATGATGATACTACATTTAGAATATGACCACAGAGTAGGAACAGAAATCTAAAGTCAATTTGACTTTCAACATTTGACCATTCACTTTCACTGAAAATATAGCCTGCTTGATATAAATATAAAGGTAGTCCTTGACTTACTACCACAAATGAGCCCAACATTTTTGTTCTTAAGTGAGACATTTGTTAACTGAGTTTTGCCCCATTTTATGACCTTTCTTGCCACTGCTGTTAAGTGAGTCACTACAGTCAATACATTAGTAATCCGGTTGTTAAGTGAATCTGATTTCTCCATTGACTTTGCTTGTCAGAAGATTGTAAAAGGTGATAACATAACCTTGGGAAACAGCAATGGTCACAAATATGAACCAGTTGCTGTAGGAAGTTAGCACCTACCCCTCTCCTAAAACCATGAAATATTCTAGGAAAATTAAAAAGGCAGACTATTATATTTTCCTGGATGAGAAATGGAGAAACATGTTTTTAGGCAGGAAACAGACTCACTCTTAATAGCTGCCACCATCCTCAATAGCCCACAGCAGATGTCTGCATTTAAGAGATAAAGAGATAGCTAGGTCTATTCATAGGCAAATGCTCCCACTCAAGATCCAACAAAGGTAGGATTAGCTCTCTACCCATCTCACCACATGGCACCTGGGAAGATAACATCACCCAGCAAGGCTTAACCAAGCTTCGGACTCAGGACAGCCCACAGAGTTGCCCCTGCATGGCCTCATGGGAGTCTGACAACCAATCAGAATACAAGCTCAAATTCAAAAACCCAGAGAGGGTATAAAACTCAAGCACTCTCAGCATCTCTTTACCTTTTTTTCTTCACCCAATATCTTCAAAGCATGTCATCCTGCCCACCATTAATACCATCTTTCCAAACAGCCACCATTTTCCAGTGTCTTTCTCCCCACTTGGAACTGAACCCAGGAGGACATTTCTTCCAACATTGCCAAGCATCTGAATTTTGATCACGTGACCGTAGGGATGCTGCAAAGGTCATAACTTTGAAAAATGGTCATAAGTCACATTTCTCAGTGCCATTGTAACTTTGACTGGTCACTAAGCGAACTCTTGTAAGTCGAAGGCTACCTGTATAAAGAAATGCAATGTGAGCAAATCATCTGTATTTTATATTTGGCTCTCTACTTAGTAAACCTAATACTAAATATAAAATGGTAATTCAAAAGCAGATACAAGAGTAAATAATTAATATCTATTAGCAATGTGCCATTAATATGAATGCAAGATCGCTGCCTGTGGGCCAAATAAATCTCCACATCTAATGCTGAGCCACTCTGACAACAAGCTTACTCCTCTTCCTTTGAAGTAGCTCGGTTTGATTTTGTAGACAAAAGTTATTTATCTGATCAGTAACCTTTGCACTTGTTTTCAGTGACAACAATGTGTATGCCTGGCTGGGAGTGAGATGTTACCTCTTACAACTGGGTGAGGCCCTGTTAGCTTTGGGATAGCAATTCTGGCGTAGGTGGGAAATCGTCATGGTGATCAGAGACTGACAGTCAAACAAAGCAATTAAATGTGTGTGGGGGGGGGGATAAAAAGGAATACAATTTAAGGGAAATTAGAATCCCACAGCACAAAGAAAGGAAAGAAACAGCGAGTGACATTTTAAAAGGCATGGCAATCAGTGGATTGAATTGGATTGACTGGGCATAGAGAGGAAGAGAAGCAGAAGGAAGAAGAATTGGCAAGCTGATTGGAAGAAGGAAAGGTCTATGATGAACTCAGAATAATAGGAGTAACAGAGTAAAAGAGTTGGAAGGGACCTTGGAAGTCTTCCAGTCCAAATCTCTTCTTAAAAACCTCCAATGTTGGAGTACACACAACTTCCAGAGGCAAGCCATCCCACTGATTAATTGTTTTCACTGTCAGGAAATTTCTCCTTTGTTCTAGGTTGTCTGTCTCCTTGGTTATTTTCCATCCATTCCTTCTTTTCTTGCTTTCAGGTGCTTTGAAGAATAGGTTGACCCCCTCTTCTTTGTGGCAGCCCCTCAAATATTGAAACACTGCTATTATGTCTCCCATAGTCCTTCTTTTCACTAGATTAGATTTACCCATTCCTGCAAGTCTTCTTCACATGTTTTAGTCTCCAGTCCCCTAATCATCTTTGTTGTTCTTTTTTGCACTCTTTCCAGAATCTCAACATCTTTTTTATATTGTGGTGACCAGTGATGATTGCCAATTTTTTAACTTATTTTATTCTTCGCATTTCTAAACCGCCCCTCTCCCAAAAAGGGACTCGGGGCGGTGTACTACCGGTTCGGATGCGCTCCCATGCACACTTGCGCACGTGTGCATGCCACTTTTGCACGTGTGCAGAAGCGTCCAGGTGGCTGGGTGGAGTCTCCTGCCACCGCTACTACCGGTTCGCCCAATCCGGGCCGAACCAGGAGCAACACACTTCTGGTGGTGACAAAAGCTGGATGCAATAAGTTGTCTAAACTAAGTTGTCAATGAGTATTCCTCATTTGCTCAATCTGACAACTTACTTAGTTCTATTCTGATCTAACAGTGCTATCATGTCACCCCTACTCCTCCTTTTCATTAAACTAGATATACCCAATTCCTGCGATCGTTCTTCGTATGTTTTAGCCTCCAGTCCCCTAACCATCTTTGTTATTCTTCTCTGCACTCTTACTATAGTTTCAACAACTTTTTTTACATCGTAAAACAGTAAAACACTCCAACAGAAGAGATGAAGGGGGACCTGGAGTCATAAGGAGTCAAATCAACAATATTGGTAACTATTGCTGTGGGTAGGCTAAGCTGAGAAAGAAGAGAGAGCCCAGGACAAAAAGCACTGCAGCAGCTAGGACGTAAAGCTTGGCCTGATGATGAAATGTTGTATAATAATGTCAGTCAGGAAAAAAAATGGATAACCAGACAACGATGTCTATATATAGTAGAATCTCTGGTCATAACCATAATTCGATCCATAACTTTGGTTGCAAACTGATTTGGTTGTGACCTGAACCTAATTTTGGAAATTTGGTGATTACCAAAAAAACGGCATGGAAGAGGAAATCGGCTGTGGAAAAAAAATTGGGAAATTTTTGATCGGAACCTGATTTGGTCATGGTCAGAAGCATTCGTGACCAGGGGTTCTACTGTACTCAAAATATATAAAAACTGTGGATCATTCACAAATCCACAGTTATGGAAAATCTTATCTTCAATACTGGCAAAAAGATTTGAAATTACCTGGCCTGATCTGTGCAGGTCAGGAGATGAGGAAACAAGCTGGGTTGAGAAGGCTATTCTCCAGGGTAGCAAACATATCCAACACACCTTCCTCTTCCTATTTTCTCCACAAGAGCATCCCTATAAGTTGAGTTGGGTTGAGAAAGAGTGACTGGCCCAAAGACACCCAGCTGGCTTTCATGGCTAAGGGGGACTTGATCTCATGCACTCTAGCTTTCTAGCTTGGTATCTTAAGCACTAGACCAAACTGCCTCTCATTCATTGCTAAGCTTTAGAGAAGAAAATAGTCCCTTAGATGCATATTGGTGGTAAGAAGTTGAAGAAGACATGGTAGAAGGTATCACCAGGTAAACTGTTACAGGGTAAGGCTGATCAATAATTTGGTGGTGGTCTCCTCTTCCAGCCCAAATGCCTCAATCCTGACCCCAAGAAGTCACCAATCAACTTGATCTGCTGAACACCAGGTCCCTCTGGAGTAACATCACATTCATCCTCAATCTAATGGAAAATGAACAAGTGAACCTGGCATGTATCCCCAAGATGTTCTCTCTTCAAACAGACTTGGGACTCTTTGGGATTTTAGTCTCTACAGTATTATGAGCTTGTACCAGGTAATACCAAATCATGACTTTAAAAAATGCCCCATTGGCTCCATCAGATTTAATCCAGATGAAAAGGAGCACAATTTAAATGTAAACCCCATTCCATTATTATTTCTAATTCAAAATTAGTGTGTAAAGTCTATAATCCAACATATACACTTATGTGGAAGACAGCCTATTGAATTCACTAGATTTGTGAATTAATTCGGGCGTGTGCTCTATGTCATGGAGCTGAACTTTTGCTGAATTACCCTGTATGGCAGCAGTTCAAAAAGACTCTTTAACTACTAAATTAAACAGTGAAAGCTAAATGTATTTAGTTGAGTGTGCTTGTAGGACATTAATTTCACACTTGACTGGGCATAAATACAAACCTGGTTTTCAATTCACTCTTACCATACTGTATATATGCATTTGTGTTTGTGTATATTTGTGCGTATACACACAAGCACACATATGTACACATACATTGAAAAATGGATAAAAATGCAATTTACAGAGGTACAGTTAAATTAACAACATCAGTTTTACCAATCATATAGTTAATGGGTTTAAAGCAATAAAAATAAACTGCAAGCAAAATGAAATAGCTTAAAACCTTTATTAACCTTAAAAATTCTACCTTTATTTCTTTGTCAGTAAAAATATCAATTCAACATAAAAAAAATAGTTTGTCGCAAAAGGAACTGCCTATGAAGGCTCCTGGATTGGAGCTGAAAGATGAAAGCGGTAGCAGTATGCTCCATCCCATATTTGGGTAAACCAGATTGCCCTGATAGACCGGTTTCACCGAAAAACACTTAACCTATAAAAAACCTTAGAGATAAGTTGTCTAAAACAGTTGTCCCCCACTTTACAGCTTGGTGGCCTGGCTGTGGGGAGGAGAGGGAAACCGGACTGCACACTCATGCAAGAGAGAAGTGAAGTCTTTGGGGTGCCGCTCACATGAGCAGAGTTGTGCGTGCATGCGTGCCAGGGGTGGGTTCCTGCCAGTTCTAACCTGTTCTATAGAAGAGGTTCCCCAAATCTACAGTGCCATTTAGAACCGGTTCTAGCTCCCTCCCACCACCCGTCCGCACATCATCAAGATGAAGAACGAGAGGAGGAATTCTGGGAGTTGAAGTCCACAAGTCTTAAAGCTGTCAAGTTTGAACACCCCTGGGGTTTTTTTTCTAAAGGTTTAGGGATGTAAGGTTCTTGTAACTTGACAGTTTTAAGACTTCCATGCTTCAAATGCCAGAGTTTCTGAGCCAACATGACTGGAGGAGGAATTCTGGGAGTTGAAGTCCACAAGTCTTAAAGCTGTCAAGTTTGAGCACCCCTGGGTTTTTTTTTTCTAAAGGGTTAGAGGTCTTGTAACTTGACAGCTTTAAGACTTGCACACTTCAATGCCAGAGTTCCTGAGCCAACATTTTGGTTGCTAAGCAAGAGCTTGTTAAGTAAGCTTCACCACATTTTACAAGTGTGGCCATGCCCACCCAGTTAGATGACTGCCAAGACACTCCCACTCAGTCACATGGCCAGCAAGCCACTCCCACAAAGCAGGCCACACCTACAGAAGAGGTTCTAAAAAAATTTGAAACCCACCACTGATGCGTCCATGTATGTGCACCAGCCTGCCTCTAGTGAGGTCCAGTTCCAAAGAGGCCATGGCCCAGTAATGGGCCATACAACCCAGGGATTGGGGACGCCTGGTCTAAAACACTGACCTGTAGATTTTCTAACTAGAATTGATTTCTCCAACTTTTTGGCCTCCAGACAGGTTAGGATATAGTTCTCAGAACTCCAGTTATCAGGCATTTGGAAATTCCAAACATTTGGAGTATCATCAAATGCTGAGTAATGCTGCTGAAGTTACAGATTGCATCATTTGAGAAACACAGGAAATTTTTGGACCTGATAGGGTATGAAAGATACATTACTAACCTTCTCCAACTGTTCCTTTCCAAAGTTTCAAAGATTCCAGAGTTTGAGGTGGGCAGCCAAAAACTTCTTTAACTACCATAGTTAAATAAATAACATTTTTCAAGAACTCAGGTGAAGAAGCAAAAGCTTTCTTTTGCTAACGATTTGCATCTCCAGAACCTTCTAGTGTTATTGGGAAACCTGAAAGGTACAAGTATTGGGAAGAGGGACATACCTTTAGTAAAATTGGAACAGCTAACGTAATATTTGTGTTGCCAAGGCAACTGGGCCCAATATTCATGTTTTGCTGCACCATATTACACTACGGTAGTTTCTTTTCAATGCAAAAGAACTGAAAATAATCTCCCTAGTTTCCTTAGCAACAAAATATTCCCTAATAGCAATATGGGTTCACTTGTCTTTGGTGACATTGGCACATAACCCTATCTGATTGGTAAAGTAGCATGCCAATGTCACTGTATTCCATAGAGTGGGTGGCACAGATGGGAGATGTCCATGAGCAGTTCAGATGTTGGTACATCATTATCAGAAATGTTGCCTGGGAATTGGAATTTAGCCATCCCTACCGGATTCAGTTCTTGATTAGCTGAGATCATTTAGGGAGAAAGTCTCCCTCTTCAATCTTGCCACAGTAGCAGTAGGGAAAATAAATTCTTCCAGGTTAGGTTGTTTCAATCTGTAATTTCATGATTCCTAATTCTTTGAAATGTTTTACAGGAAAAGAAATGTCCTTCTATCCCACCAACAATGGCACAGACACAACAGCAGTATGGAAAAAGCAAAAGTTGTAAACACAAATTGTTTGAGAGGTTTGAAGAACATTTTAAGTCCCGAAAGGCACCTTCTCACGTATACTTTTGAAAAAGAAATTTGATACAGCAACAAAAGTACAGTCACTCTTAACAGAGAGACTTATGAGCAAAAAAGCAAGGGGCATGTTAAAGTCATTCAATTTCCACATATTTGGATAAATGAAAATGATGATTGTAGACATTTGTTAAACCACAAACCGTGATTTATAAGCACAAATTTCCTGAAGAAACAGAACTTTTTGACTTAACAAGATGTTCGGATTCATACAACAACACACTAAGGTGCAATGTGTCTTGGCTTAGTTAATTGTGGCTTAGCAGATGGTAGTATGAATACTGCTTAATCATGATAGGATGAATAAAAAACTATTAGGTTAATGCATAGATTTATTTGTTTGTTTAATTTCTATGATGCCCATCTCACTTTGAAAGACAACTCTGGATAGTAATATTAAGTTATAAAACATTTGCTTACAAAACTCTTTGACTAGCGTAATCCATACGTTCAGCCAATACTAAATCAATGCCTTAATGTAATAGATGAGCAAAACAGCAGTCTTTGAAATCTGAGCCTTGCTATATAATCTTAGGCTGATTTGCAGCCAAAACTCAATGGGTCACTCTGGGCAGTTTAATTGATGCAAGGTGAGCGTCCTTCATGTCATGCTAAG
Organism: Natrix helvetica; assembly: GCF_964273705.1. NCBI lineage: Eukaryota > Metazoa > Chordata > Lepidosauria > Squamata > Natricidae > Natrix > Natrix helvetica. The sequence goes on along the minus strand of NC_138548.1, from coordinate 136,093,199 downwards.
CCACGAAATTTTCTTCATAGTTTATTGTACAACGTGTGTCAGAGAGACCCATGATTTGTCCAATAAACTCAAATTGTAAGACTTTCGGTAAATCAGAATTAAGTAAGCCATACTTTGGCTTAATAAAGATGTACTTTGGTCAACAAAGGTGTGTAAACCAATGAGGGGACAGAAAAATGTATAGTTGTACTTCTATCAGCAAAGGTGTGGGCCATGCATCTTTTTTTTTAAGGTGGTCTCCCAAAGGGTCTCCAATTATGCTTAATCTTCTTGTGCCACCTGGCCTCTAACAGCTGGCATGCACTCAATTCTGTGACCCCGGCTCCTTCCTCATAACCCCCTCCAAGAAAGTTGGAAGTCTTTCTGTGGGGGGAGGTGGGCAGGGCTCCTGAATACAAAGGCAGTGAGACACCCTCAGGATCAGTTCCCCTAGGCTATCTTTGCTCCCCCTAGTGAGGAGTAGTCACTGAAATAGAGGAGCAGGTGTGGGTTGCTTATGGAGGGCAAGACAGGCTGGAGAAGGTCTGGTCAGCAGGCAGAAGAGGGAACACGAGGTAAGCCGGTCATTACTCTCAATTTATTCAGCTCCATTGGCTTGCAGAAGCTCTAGCTTTGTTTGTGACCTTGCTGCTGGAAAGGGAAAGAAATCGCCTTGGCTCCTCTTGGCTCTGCACAAATTCACACCTGGGCTATGGGAGAAATGAATCAATCACAACAAAGAGTTCCTCTTTCCAAAAAAAAAAAATGTTTTTTAAAAAACCCAACAGAGGAGGAAAGTTATGGTGGAATCATGCAAGGGGTAAGCAGTGGACCCTAACATTGATCAGGACTGGTTACTGCGATTATTCAAAATTTTAGGCTACCAAGAGAACCATAAATAAAATGCATACTTAGACAGAAGCCAATTATTTAAGTGGCATCAAGACAGACCCAACTCCAGCTGACTATACAAAGAAGCACCTGCCATCACAGCCTGCCTCTGCTGAAAATTTGCAGCTTTCCTGGGACGTTCCTAAAATCTTTTTTATTGTTCCTCCAGTTTATCTATGGTTTTGCCTTCTACTTTCAGCTAAGCATAATTCTTTTTTTTCCCTAGTTCATCATCTGTTTACATCACATGGCGAAGTACATCAATTTCATTGCCTCGAGGGAGCGGTCACTCTATTTTTTCCAGAAATGATTGATTGGGTTGTTGTTGTTGTTGTTTGCAGTCCATGGCACTTTCAGTAACCATCTTCACACCCATAATTTGAAGGGACTTGTCTTTTTTCTCTTCTTCTTAGTGATCTGCTTTCATTGCTATTCATAACCACTGGAAAGACATTGTTTTAATTATGTTTCTGCAGCACTTCAAAAGGGAATAAAGGTAGTTCTCAATTAATAACCATTTAGTTATTTAATGACCATTCAAAGTTACAACGACACTGGAAAAAGTGACTGGTGACCATTTTTTACACTTACAATCATGGCAGCATCCTCATAGTCACATAATCAACATTCAAACGCTTGGTAACCAGTTCATATTTATGACGGTTGCAGCATCCCAGAGTCATGTGATCACCTTTTGTGACCTTCTGACAAGCAAAGTCAATGGGAAAGCCAGATTCATTTAACAACCATGTTACTAATATAACAACTGCAGTAATCCATTTAAAAACTGTGGCAAGGAAGAGTTTTTAGTAAAACGGGGCAAACTGTCTTGCTGTGCAACATAAATTTGGGGCTCAATTGTGGTCTTAAGTCGAGGACTATCTGCAGGACTATCAAATTGGGCCTGGGTGTGCTCACAAAACTTGTTGGAATCTCCTTAACCAACCCTGTCTTCTCCCAAGATTACACTAGAGCTGAGAAACACAGTGGCACAATCATAGGAAAAGACATGGCTGCTTTCAGGGGGTTGCTGATGGTAAGGAGTTGCCCCAAAGTACTAAATGAACATTTCTGGGCACTCTATTTGAATTTGAAATGTTGCACAAGCCTATTAACTATTTTGATCTTCATTGTCATAGAAACATCTTCATCCTTCCTGATTTAGTCTGCTTCTCATTGCCTTCTTCCCTAACATCAATCTGTTTACTTATTCAACATGTAGCCCTTTTTATATCCCTACGTCAAAGGAAACAAAACTATCTACTACCTTTATTTCCTTTCTGTCATCTGTGAATTCAACAAGCCCACTAGATCTCTTTGTGTTCTTTCTATTTAACACCAAGCCACATTTTTTTTAACTTTCCATTTTTACTCTCTTAACAAGTTTTTCTGAGTCTTCTTTATTTTGGCTAAGAAAAGGATGTCATCTGCATATCTCACATTTTTAGTGTTTTAATTTCAAATGTTGATTCCAGCTGTCATTTCTTACAGCCTTGCCATTCTGTATAATATATTCACTGTGTAAGTTGAGCAAACATGGAGACAATATGCCTCCTTGTCTCACCGTCTTCTCTACTCTGTTCTGTTCCTTCTGGCTCACTTCTTGGGGTAGCTTCGTGTTCCCTCTCAATGTTTCTCAAAAGAATGCCCATTTGACTTAATATTTTCTATATTTTGGCATGTTCTACCCAAAGGTAGTCTATAAAGCAAAGGTAATACTTAGAAACTCTGGCTCTGTCCATCATCTTATCTAGATGTACCATATTTTTCGGAGTATATGACGCACCTTTTTCCCTCAAAAGAGAGGGTGAAAATCGGGGTGCTTCTTGCACATTGAATACAGCATTTTTGGCCTCCCAAAACCCTGCCCCCTTTGCAAAAATGGCCATGCATAGCCTTTAGGAGGCTTCCATAGTGCTGCTGGAGGCTGGGGAGGGCAGAAATGAGCAACAAATGGGCCATTTTTGCTCATTTTTGCCCCCCAGCCCCCATGAGCACTCTATGAGCCTCCTAAAGGTTATGCATGCCTCTTTTTTGACAAAAATGGGCCCGTTTTCACAAAAAACAAGCCATTTTTGGGAGGTCTGCAGAGTGCAAAAACCCTTTTTTAAAAATTGCCTCTTCAAAATCTTGGTGCGTCTTATACTCCAGTGTGTCTTATACTCTGAAAAACATGGTATATACTGCCTTTATTTTCGTTGATGGAGATTCTCAGTCATCCAGGTAATGGCTGTCCCACAGATGCTTTTTCAAGAGGCAACTGAACTTTTTCTTTGAAGATGTTTTGCTCCTGGGAGAAGAGAGCTGACGTTGCAACGGCACGACGTGCAATCTTGGTGCTCTGAGATCGCAGTTGAATTCCTGCTGCTGGATGGTCCATTTGGACCTAAACCGTCCTGCAGAGACAGTGATTGAGAAGGGCACCTCCTGCTGATCTCAGGGACACCGCAAAGTCCCTGAAAGATCCAGGAATAGCCTTTTTTCCAGCGACAGAAATGCAGCTAATGAAGCTGCTGAAGTTGGGACAGCTCCGGAATAGGTAGAAAGTGGAAAGAGAAAGTGTGTCGAATTGGTGAGGAAATTTTATTATTAGAGGAAGAGACTACCCAAGAAAAAAAATTAAGTTAAGTTAAGATTGAAGACAAAAGACTGTAGGTGGTGAGATTGATCTGCATTGAACTTAGTGTGTTATCCAGTTTCTAATTTCTTTTTTTTCCACAGATGGAACTTTTGCAGGGGCTCCCTATTTTTTAAACTGAACGGATTAATTCTTTCTTCTTCTTTTTTCACTTTTGCTTATACCTATGGATTAAAATTCTCCTTCTTTTTATGTTTGATTTGATTGATTGGATTGTTTTTGCTCTCCATTTAAGGGTTTTTTTCTTTCTTAAGGTTGGAATATAAAGAAGAAAATAAGAAGGATTATATGAGGGTTGTAACAACAGGAAGAAAAGCAGTTATACTACCACTTAGAGGCTGGAGGCTGGATACATTGTTTTTTCTTCTTTCTCTTTGATCACTTGAGATTCAAGGTTCTTTCAGCTTGTTTACTGACAGTGATAGTAGGAAGTGCACAAGTTGTTTATACAGGTGCCTTTTGGAAGTTCTATAACTAGCTATTGGAGAGAAGACAACATTTTGACTTGAAAGATAATAAATGAACCTGTTTGAAGTTTATTAAAATAGACTTGAACCCTATAGTGGCAGTATCTGCAAAATTGATAGAATGGCCCAGCAGGAAAAAGAAACTGTAACATTGCAAATGATTATGTTTGAAATTCAAAATCTATTAGTTGTGACAGAGAGAATTGAAAAGAGATCAGAGAATATGAAATACAAAACGGAAAAACCTGATGGAGAAACTGAGGATGTTTACCAGATGAAGAAAGTGGAGGACACAGTTCAAAAGATGGAAGAAAAAAAATAAGCAAAGAAATAAGAAAACTGTGGATTCTGACAACAAAGTGAGAGTGGTTGGTAATGGCAAGAGCGGAATATGGAAAGGGGAGATGGATGGATTGGAACTCTACCCCAGACTTCAAAGCACAGAAGAAGAAAAGAGAGAAAAATTAAAAGAGATAAGGAGATAAATCTTGATAGAAGCACTAGTGATAACCAAAGATAAGCTGATGGAAAGAGCAGATGTTGGGTTTCAAGCTTTTGTGAGATACAAAAGGAACAGCATGTTGCCAAGGGAGGTTTATACAAGATTTATTAAGAAAGTAACTAAAACATTAATGCTACAAATGACAAGAGATATAAGACCGTACTATTGCTGGAGGGATACAGGTTGATGCAATGAAAATGTATAATAAAAATTAAGCTAAATTTAGTTTACTAGTAGTATGTATAAAATGAAGCGACAATAGCTATAGTTAAATAATGATTAATAATGATAACAATACATATAGATATATTAGTTTGATAATATGAAATTTTATATAAACAATATATGGGGATTATGAGAGGAGGTTTAAAAGCTTTATCTAGAATATGTTATAAAGATGTATTGTGATTGGATGTTTTTAGGATGATTTAATGGAATGTTATCATATAATCCTGTTCTAGATTTTGAATATTATATATAAAAGGGAGTAAAAACAATTATAGTCAAATTAAGGTTGAGATATAATGATTGTGATATACATGAATATGGGTGAACTTAAAATATGTGATTTGATATGAAAAGCAGGTGGTGACTATGGAAGAGATGCATGGAAATACTGTAACCAACTGGCACACTTTCTACAATTTGTAATGGAAGATGGGTTTTTTATTTTTATTTTTATGTTTGTCCTTGTTTAAAAAACAAATACAATTTCTTTTTTTAAAGATGTTTTTCTCCTTATCCAAGAAGTTTGGATGAGAAGCAAAACATATTCAAAGAAAAATAAAGTCCAGTTGCCTCTTGCAAAAGCACCTTTGGGACCCCCTTTGTATAATTCAAGGCGGCAGAAATCCTGTTCCCATTACCCTTTTTTCCCCACAACTGCCCTAGGAGGTGCTACTTGATTCAATGTCTCTCTGCCTTTTCTGATATGGCCAATTTGCCACTTTTATCTGAATGGATGCCTATTCTTTGTAAATGTCATACAAAATTGTGCTTACATTTCAAATTAATGTAACTCTTTGGTAGTTTTTAGTCTTCTGTGGGAGAAAAGGACATACTAAATGTCTGTTAACTTTAATAACTACATTTCCTTAACTTAATCTTTGGGGTTTTTCAGACTCATGGAAAAGTCTGAAATATGGTTGGTCTCCCTTAACAAATAGCAGACAGGCCTTGCTCTTACTCCAGGTCTGGATCACTTCTTCTGAATGAAATTACTGAATGAAATGACTGAAATGTAAAGACTACATAGTCCTGGTGGAAATCCACACAATCTAACAGATATGATCCTGTCATCTACTAGAGGTCCCCAACCCTCCAGTCCATGGACTGGCACTAGTCCATGACATGCCAGCACAAACAAGTGGAGCCCCATCTTCAGGATGTAGGCACCATGCAAAACCATGTCCCCTCCAGTCCGCGGATAAACCTCTCTCCACAATGCTGGTTTCTGGTGCCCAAAAGATTGGGAGCCACAGCCACTGGTCTCCCTGAAAATAAGACACACACACCCCCAGATAATAAGCCCAATCAGGCTTTTGAGCACATACACTAAAATAATGCCTTCCCCAAAAATAAGCCCTCCCCAAAAATATTGCAACACAGCAGCAGCCATGAGGTGATCATGCTCGCTGCCTCCTGCACCTCAAAAATAATAAGACCTACCCCAAAATAAGGCCAAGTGCTTATTGCAGGGGTCAAAAGAAAATAAGACCCTGTCTTATTTTGGGGAAAACATGTTAGGTTAAAGCCAAACACATAATGATAATGGGATTTTTTTAGTAGCATTATCATTCCATTCCTTTCTGTAGTCCCCTACCTCAACCAGTATCACAATCATTGGATTTATAGTGGCCCATTCCAATCTACCTATGTTCGCTTATTCCTTAAATAATTAAAAAATGTTGTAGATTAATTTCAATAATTGCTGGCTTTTCTTCTTTTTTTTAATTTACCCACTCCATACTCCAATAGTGTCAGTGTCAATCCTGGTATATTTTTTTTAATACTGATACCATCAGTGACCAAACTTCCTTGCAAATTTGGTTTATTTCTCAAAATAAACTCCTGATTTTTGTTTCACATTCTTTTTTCAGTAGCCAGAAGAGAGCCATCCAAAAGATGTGTCTCATCATCAAGAACCCAAACTGAACAAAATATTTGGACCATATTTTTAAACTTCTTGGCAACTCTATTTCACCACTGCCCTCTTCCAAGATTTATTTTGGAGTTTCTTCTTCTAAATGGTTGATTCCGTCACCCGTGGCCTCAACTTCACTGTGGACTATCCTTAGCTCCTCTCACTTCCTAGCTTCAGCAAGGGGGAATCCTTCTATAAATTTATGCTGCCACTGGTATTATTCTCAGCGTTAGAGTTGTTGAATCCTCCTACTACTTCAAGGAATAATCCTCTGGGAAATGATTAGATCAATGTTGCCGAAACTTTTTGGCACCAAGTCTCAAAACAGGAGCGTGTGCGCGCTCGCGCATGTATGCCGGAAACCGGAAGACACATGCCCGGTACGCATGCACATGCCTGGAAGATGATCTTCCAGTTTCCAGCACATGGATGTGCACCGGCCACCTGTCTTCAGGTTTCTGGCACGCATGCACATGTGAAGACCAGCTGGCAGCACGCATGCACACATCAGAAACCAGAAGATTGTCCTCCCAGTGTCTGCATGTGCACCTGGCAGCTGTCCTTCTAGTTTCTGGTGCTCCTGCACATGGGAAGACTAGCTGGCTGGCATGCATGCATGCGCCAGAACCTGGGAAAGCAACGGGCGATGGTTCACGTGCCCGGAGAGGTGGCTTTCCGTGCCACTTCCACCATGTCTGTCATAGGTTCACCATCATGGGATTAGATAGATAAGTAGATACATGGGTAATTATGGATTTCCATATTCAGTGAAGAGTATGCCAAAAAACATCATTTCAGTTTCAAAACAGAGGGGTGACAACATTAAATAATATCATTGTCTTCCATCAGTGAAATTCTAAACCTCTTAAAGATTGTTGGACAACTGTTAATTCAAGCCTGGAAAATGATCTTTAGCATAAGAATAATGAAATTAGTTTTTCCACTAATGTCTTAACACCGAGCAGATTATACTTCTGTAGCACAGATATATAGCTACATAAATAAAGAAGCAAAGAGACTTCCTCAACATTATCTGAAACAGCTGTCAGAACTACACCTTCTTCCTGATTTAAAACCAAAGAATCCCTAAGTTTAAACTATTAATTAGGAGCAACTTTTATTGCTCCAGCTGTAATTCTCAAACCTGCTGAAAACCTTTTCGCTCAGGTCCTATCACAGTTTTTTAAAACTTTTTATTCTTAGATTACTACACTGCACTATTTAAAAATGGAGCAACAGCTATTACAACGTAACCAGTGATGGGTTCCGGATCCCGGTGCAACCGGTATGGTGCAATGGGGCTGGGCGCCCACCACATGAAGGTGCACAGTGCACGCATGCGTACTTACTGCCCATGATGCTCCAGCTGCTCAGCGGAGCATCACACAGGTGCCGTGCACTCCATGCGCCTATGCGGAAGCCCCAAAGACTTCAAATATCAGTAAGGAGTGCAGGTGGGCGGTTGGGCCCTCAGGAGCACCATACTGGAACGGTATCTGGTGCTCCTGGCAGGCACCGGTATGCCTGTACCGGGGTGCACCGGTCGTAACCCACCACTGAAATTAACATACCAGTGACGTGCAGTCAGGTGAGGCAAGTGAGGCACAGCCTAACCTCTCATCATCAGGGCAGCCAGTCATTCGATGGGAAACTTGCCTTTTGGGAGGAATGACCCAGCTTGGCTCCCGCTTTCTATCTGCCACCCAACGACCGAACGGAGAAGCGAAGAGGCAGGAGAGACAAAGCAGGAGCCAAGCCGAGTCATTCCTTCCAAGAGGCAAGTTTCCTATTGAATGACTCACTGCCCTAGACTCGGGGGGGGGGGAGAGGCTTCCTCCGCTCCGTCCGCTACTCATCTGCGCTGCCCTCGCCCGACAAGCGCGCCCCCGATTCCATGCAGCTCTGGCAGGCGGTGCCGTGGCCGAATCCCAGGGTGGAGGGCGGCAGGTCGCAACTGAGCATGCCTCACTATGGAATTCTGGGAGTTGAAGTCCACAAGTCTAAAAAAATTGCTGCCTCACCAGGTATAAACCTCACCGCACGTCACTGTAACATACTATGCTTTTCCTGTAGTAATATCCTCCTATGCTGGTGATAAAAGCAGGATCACCTGAAGTCCTATCTGAACTGCACTTCTTAAGAAGTAAAGACACTGCTTATGGGTTCCTCAACTGATAAGAACAAACAGGAGGACAAATTATAGCTTGATTGTCCACTATGCTAATCTGATGGGAGTTCATTAATAGGATTAAATTACTCTGCCGTGCCTATCAGCTGGGCTAAAAAGGCCAGTAGAACAATACAAAATATTTGACGGAAGTGCTTCACAAACAAAGCACTTCCCTTCAAATCCTTTGCAAAGTGGAAGTGGCTGCTTCACAATCTGTTCCTGCCTGTTTCCACATATGTCAAGACCATTTAGATATCTGTATATTCCCATTGCCAAAGATTGAGAAGTGTGATTAATTTAACAAAATATTGTTTTGTGCATATCTCTTGAAATAGATCTTCCTGTTGCAGGATGCATGCATTTCATGAAGAAAATGGAGGTTTTAACTAACAGAGATCTGGAGCTAAAATACAGTTTCAGTTCAGATAATATGCTCTCTGCTATAGTGGAAAACATGTTGGGTTGATGCATATTTTTCTCTAATATTCCGGAAGTTAAAAGGAGAACAATGGAAGTGGATAATAGGTGTTTTATGATTAAAAAATAAACATACCACAAGATTGGAAAATAACAGTGCATCAAGTTATATAAAGCTGCAAAGAACTTACTTTCTATAAACATTTTGCAGCTAGAAATACCAATATGAAGACCATTTAGAAATTAAATTTTCTTTTAATTTCCCATTTTCCATCTATTTCTCCTCTTAATTGATTGAAATGTTGATTTAATTATCTATTATATCATGGAATCAAGCTTTGATTAATATATATGTCTATTTTTATTTTTACATACAAATAAATTTTTAAAATGAAAAAAATATCTGTTATGGTAATTGAATATAAACAAAAACTCCTGAAAATACTGAGTTGAAAAAAAATACTCTATTCTTAATAAGTAATGTGCTCAGATCACTGCAAGATTCTTAAACATTTGCCAAGTCAAAACTGTTGTGGATAATTATCTATCCACTAAAAATAGTTGGGCATTTTAAATCATTAATTTTTTTTTTTTACAAATAATTGAGGGGGAGATTTATTTATGCTGGATTCTCATCCACAGAAGGAAGTAAATCCCACTGAGCTCATTGAATTTACTTCTGAGTAAATATGCATAAGATTATATGTTGAGGTTTAAAAGACAATCTGGCCTCCTTGTTTTCATAGTAGCTTACTGCCCAGTGGTTTCATGGAATAGCTATTGCTCAAGAATGAAGCAAAAGATTTTTAACATTGAGTATTTCAAAATCAGTCCTTGGCCTCTCCGATTGTAAGGATCAAGTAGCAGATAAGGAGAAATAATTTTGTTTCAGATCCTGGAAAAAATTACTAGTCAGAACTGATGAATCTCGAGTAATGGAAGAATATAAGAGTCCTGAGACATTAGGCCAAATAAACTACTTGGCCCAGATTTTGTGGCCATATACTATAGTGACTACATTTATACATATATCAAGAAGCTCACCAACATAGACCAGAATGATAGCCTCTTTGCATTGTTGCTCTCAAGCAACTGATTTTTAACCTCTTTGATTCTGGAGTTAGTCTGGTTTCATCAAAATTAATAGCAGTGATCTCCCTACCCACAAAATTGTCTAATGCCATTTATGGTAACATGTTCTAAATGTGGAGTTTTATCATATCTAGTAATAAATTCCAGCAGGTAGAAGGTTTGACTATTTCTTGACAGCTCTAGATAGATGATTTTAAGTTCTAATGTTTTGGGAAATGACACCCCCCCCCCCAAAAAAAAACCTCCTTTTTATTTTATCCCTTAAATAGATAGCTATCTTTTCTCTAAAAACTGGCTAGATCAGAGCTGGACAGCTATTCAATACCCCACCACAGCAAGTCCTAGCAAGCCTGTCTAATAATGAGGGATACTGAGATACTCCATTAAGCAATACTCTGAAGAGCAGAGGTTCTTCATACCTGGATTGCTTATATTTCTAAGAGAGAGGAATTTAAAATCTGTCTCAGAGACTCATTTTGGATTTTAAATTTCAAAGCTTCACTTTCTGGATGTTTTAAAATTTCATCCTTTAAAATAAATTATTTAATCTCTATGAAGGCTGGACACTTCATTAGCTGTATGAAGTATTAGCATTCCAAATGAGGTTTCGGTCAATGAGTTGATAAGAAGGATGGCCAGATGGATAAGATGAAATGGCTCGTATATCTTGAAAGCTGGACAAAAAAAAGAGTACTAGCAGTTGCAGCTTATCTCACACTTCACGTGCCAATTTTTTCTTCTCTTCTATTTAAGTATTAAAGCTGTAGGCAGTACCTGATAACTTAGGTTAACCAAGTATCCTCCAGTTCTGTTAGACACCGGCTAAAGGGAGCTGCTTTACATATAAAGGGACCCATTCAATGGACTAGATAGGTCAAACAGAAGGATTAAATTATTTTTAGGGCATGGCTATCTATAGGAATTTGGTCCGTGAGATACCTCCCACTCTCCTAAAACGTTTAAAATAAAGATTGAGTCCACTTACCCATATTTTCTTCAGATGCTTGCCATTAGAGTCTTTGAACCATATCCACTTTGCAATCGATTCCACAAAAACCAACAACCCCAAACATCCTTATAAAATTATTTCAAGGGAGATGAGGAGCGGGGGAGAATCTTTTCTGCAGCCAATCCAGTAGCGTTGCCAAGCTTGCTCAGGGCTCACAGCATGTTCAGCTTTGACTTGAATAATATACTAATAGTTAGCATAAATCATTAGGGCAACTTTACTATATAAAAGACCAAAGCATTTAATCTGAATTGTTCTTTTATATATTCCCCGCTTTGCAATGTTGCCATGCAACTGATGGGTAGCTAAGCAGCAGTGAGGAAGGGATGGTGTTATTGCTCCCTCTAGTGTAAATATACCTTGCTTATTAAATTGATAAAGTCGGAGCCCCTAATTCTTCATCCCAGCAAATATGAAGAAAGAGCAGGGCTTTCCCCCAGTGACATGCATAGCATTAATTATTGCTTGGTGCGAGATGACATAGGAACAGAATGCACAGGTAACTTTTGATCCCCTGCATGGACTGGTTACCTGGAGAGGTTCATTAGCCTGAATACGGGAGCTAATCAGAACAAGTGGGGAGGGCCCCCAGTTGTTAGGATTGAAATTTGACAGAAATTTGAAAGAATCCAGGAGCTTCTGGGGAGATAGCTTTACTACAGAAAAACTAGGAAGCCATTATGAAAAAATTCCAATCTGTATTAAACACAGGTTCTATAATCACCATTATCTTTTTTTCCTACCCACTCTATATAAAGGACTATAAGCAATTCTGCTTGGGGTGAGAGATACAATTTCCCAGTGTTCCTTATTTAGGTAATAGCTTTGTTTTTTTATTATGTTGTTTGCTTCTGACCACATAAAGCATCACTTTCACCCTGGAGGGACAACATTTTCTTGACCTCTGGTTCACTCTGTTTGTTTCAATCTAAGGCCTCCGGAAAGCATAATTTCTTTTTCATACTTACTCAATTTGTTTCACCCTATATTGTTATGGACATCTGATGGTCACACTTATCCATGTTGGGAATAACTTTGATACAAATACTGACTTTTGTTGTTCAACATTTTCAATACCTTAATGTCAGTAAATAGAAATAATGGTCTACTGTATGATAATAATAATAAGTCACAACTGCAATAAAGTATGGAGGCAAGACCATTTTATGGCTTGGTAGCAGAGGTGATATTCTATTGGTTCGGACCGATTCACCTGAACCGGTAGCGAAATCGCATCTGGCCCCGCCTACCCACCCCGGTTCTATGGCATCCCATTTAGGCCCTTCTTTCACCAAAAGCACATGCGTGGAAGGCTGTGAACCGGTAGGGAAGATAAGCGAATACCACCCCTGCTTGGTAGGATTTTGGACACTATCCTTCCACAAAGGGTATAAGGAATGGTTGGAAGAAATAACTACCTGGTTCAATTCCAAGCTGGAAGAAACACACTGGAAACATGGAGGTTGATGGAAAGATGGTTTATTGGTGAAGCAGAACCACATGGGTTTGTGGGTCTGGTGCAGCTGACAAAATGGAGTGGGGTTATACCTTCTTTGGATTTTGTATTTGAGCTTTGAATTTGAGCTTCCTGTTCCTGTGCCAGAACATGTCCTTTAATATTCTATTGGCTATTGTCAGATACCTATGGGGTCATATAGGGGTTATACAGGGGTAATAGCTGGCTCTATAGGCAACAGAGGAAATGCAAATCGTAGGTGCTTGTCTGAGTTAATTTGATCAACATCTGGCTTATTGTTTATCTGAGCTTCTATCTTGACCCAGTCTTTCTGAATGGATTACCAAATTGGCATCGAAATTCAGGCTGGTTTCCGAATAGGCTGGCTCAATCTTTCTTAATGGGCACAAATATCTGCTGGGGGCTAATAAGAAAGACTGTGTCTGCTTTCTGTTTTTTTTAAAAAAAGCATGTTTCTCCATTAGGGAAATATAATATTCTGCCTTTTTAATATTTCCTAAAATATTTAATTCTTCTGGGGGGTGGGGGGTGACTTTCTACAGAGCTTTGAGTTCAGTCCTAGCCCAACTAGTAGCTTCATGAAGATGATGTAAGAGCTCATCCTAGTAGTCCAGACATCAAAGTGGGCCTAGCATGCTGGCTGGAAAAATAATAATGAACATCAGTAATTACTGACAAAAGAATGCATGTGTTTCCAGAATTCCCATTCATCATGGCCATTGCTGAGAATTCTGGAAATTCTACATATCTGGAGGGCATTTAGGTTG